>NC_080403.1:24742500-25054642 GCF_030265065.1 Corythoichthys intestinalis | reverse complement strand
CGGCTTCGCGTAAATTTCGATAATCTTGCGTCGTTTTGAAAAAATGTCAAAAAATGGCTCAGTGGCGCCCCCTTGACCCTTAAAATTTTCAAGAAGGCCTCTCCTCATAGGTTTTCAACGTAGAGCAATGAAATTTGGGGAGTAGATACCTTATGCCTAACTGTTCAAAAAAGCCTCTTGCACCCATATTCTAAATCCAACAGGAAATCGGATATTTTGGATCAAATGTGAAATTTTTATCGGTTCACAGTTGGAGTTTACATTTGGAGGCCTGAACATGCACGGAAACTCACCAAAATTTGCACATACATGCAACTTTGCGTAAGTTTTGATAATCTACAAAAAAATTTAACAAAATCGCTCAGTGGCGCCCCCTTGAAATTTTCAAAAAGGCCTCTCCTATTAGGTTTTTTCAACGTAGAACGATGAAATTTGGCGAGTCGATACATTGTGCAAAACTGCTCCAAAAAGTCTCTTGCACCCATATTCCAAACCCAACAGGAAGCCGGAAATTTTGGATCAAATGTGAAATTTTATCGATTTACATTTGAGACCTTGTCGCTGAAGAAAATAGTTGGATCGTCTTCAAAATTGGTCAGACTATTCAGGAGACATATGAGATCGTAAGTTTTCAAAATGGTGAGTTTTCACTCAAGGGTCTGACCTGGGCGTGGTCCCAAAGTCGGCCATTTTTGGGCAAAATACCAAATTCAGAAAGTGATTAAAAACTCCGTGATACAACGTTCAATCTTTTTCATTTCTAGCATGTATATGAGATATCCCAGCCTGAACACGACTGCATTGAAATATTACCCATTAGGCCTGGCGCCCCCTAGTGGGAACAGGAAATGGCCTTCTTTACGAGACAGGCTCCTCCTCCAAGGGAAAAAAATCTATTGACCTCAAACCTGTTTCAGGGGAGCCTCAAGACATGTGTTCAGGTGCCTGATGAAAAATATTGAGGTTTCATTGAAGCGGAGAGGTCCAAACTGGAAGTGAAAATGACCGTCAACAATTTGTCTCGCCAAAAACTTTGAACAGTCATAACTCGGCAGATATGCAACATATCTGCGCCAAAATTTCCGTGTTTGTTGAGAGTCATACCCTGAAGGTTCTTGTAGGGGTCATTTGCATCAACTCTACAGTGCCAACTAGTGGCGACAGAAAGAAGTTTTTAAAAAGGCCTTTCTTATTGGGTTTTTTCAACATAGAGCAAGGCAATTTGGGGAGTAGATACCTTATGCAAAACTGCTCCAAAAAGTCTCTTGCACCCATATTCCAAATCCAACAGGAAATCGGGTATTTTGGGTCGAATGTGAAATTTTCATGGGTTCACAGTAAGAGTTTACATTTGGAGGCTTGAATATGCGTAAAAACTCACCAAAATTTGCACATACATGCGGCTTTGGATAACGTTCGATAATCTTGCAACGTTACGAAAAAATTTAACAAAATGGCTCAGTGGCGCCCCCTTGAAATTTTCAAAAAGGCCTCTCCATTTAGGTTTTTCTAACATAGAGTGATGAAATTTGGAGAGTCAAAACTTTGTGCAAAACTGCTCCAAAAAGTCTCTTGCACCCATATTCCAAATCCAACAGGAAATCGGGTATTTTGGGTCGAATGTGAAATTTTCATGGGTTCACAGTAAGAGTTTACATTTGGAGGCTTGAATATGCATAAAAACTCACCAAAATTTGCACATACATGCGGCTTTGGATAACGTTCGATAATCTTGCAACGTTACGAAACAATTTAACAAAATGGCTCAGTGGCGCCCCCTTGAAATTTTCAAAAAGGCCTCTCCATTTAGGTTTTTCTAACATAGAGTGATGAAATTTGGAGAGTCAAAACTTTGTGCAAAACTGCTCCAAAAAGTCTCTTGCACACACATTCCAAATCCTACAGGAAATCGGGTATTTTGGATTGAATGTGAACTTTTTATCGATTTACAGTGTGCACATTTTACACCTTGGCACCTAGGGAATTAGTTTGATCATTCTCAAAATTAGCGAGACTGTTCATGAGGCATATGAAATCTTAAGTTATAAAAATGGTGTGTTTTCATTCACGGGCCTGACCTGGGCGGGGCGCCAAATTCTTCCATTTTTTCGCCAAAACACCGAATTCGGAAAATGACTGATAACACCCTCATACAATGTTAAATCTATTTTAAATCTGGCATGTGTGTGAGGTATACCAGCCTGAGCAGGACTGGATTGAAAATTTACCATTTGTGCCTGGCGCCTCCTAGTGGGAACAGGAAATGCCCTTTTTTACGGGACACACTCCTTCTCTAAAGGGAAAAAATCAATCTACCTCAAACCTGCATAAGGGAAGCCTTAAGACCTGTCTTCAGGTGCCTGATGAAAAATACTGAAGTTTCGTTGAAGCGGAGGGGTCCAAACAGGAAAGTGAAAATGACTGTCAACAATTTTTCTCTCCAAAAACTTTGAACAGTCATAACTCGGCAGATATACAACATATCTGCGCCAAACCTCCCATTCTTGTTGAGAGTCATAACCTGAAGGGCCTTGTAGGGGTCATTTGCATCAACCCTACAGCGCCAACTAGTGGCGATAGAACGTCACTCGTTTTTCCAAAACATGTCCAGTTCTTTTCATGTTGGTCATTGTAGTTTCAAGACCTATTAAAATACTTTTTTACGGCCCATGTCCACGTGTCTCTGTCTGTTGCCGTGACGACCCTTTGTTCGCCATTTAAAGGAAATATTTTTTTTCAGAGACTCAGGCAGCTTATAGAGCCACAATATTTGGCACACTTGGTCGAATTGGCCCAGTTAGAATATTAATTTTAGTTTTGAACAAGGGCTTGGCTGCACAGCTCAGTAGTGGCTCCTTTTTTGTAGTACTCTCTCCAATAGGGGTTTTTATCTCTTGGGTGTGGGAATGTAAATAGGCGACTTTCGAGCATGTTAGGTTCTAATGAGATGATTAGAGAGGAGGATCTGCCACCACCCTGACCTGCACACAGTCCGAGTTGCGCTAGATTGCGAGGGCCCGTTCAGTCCTGCTTGCAGGCCTAGTTATTATTATTCTTCTTTCTTCATGGCAAATGAAAATGGCCAATTTGGAGGCCTGAACATGCACGAAAAGTCACCAAAATTTGCACATACGTGCAGATTCGCGTAAATTTCGATAATCTTGCGTCGTTTTGAAAAAATGTCAAAAAATGGCTCAGTGGCGCCCCCTTGACCCTTAAAATTTTCAAAAAGGCCTCTCCTCTCAGGTTTTCAACGTAGAGCAATGAAATTTGGGGAGTAGATACCTTATGCCTAACTGCTCAAAAAAGCCTCTTGCACCCATATTCCAAATCCAACAGGAAATCGGTTATTTTGGATCGAATCTGAAATTTTTTCGGTTCACAGTTGGAGTTCACATTTGGAGGCCTGAACATGCACGAAAACTCACCAAAATGTGCACATATGTTCAACTTTACGTAAATTTTGATAATCTTTGAAAAAAATTAACAAAAAGGCTCAGTGGCGCCCCCTTGAAATTTTCAAAAAGGCCTGTCCTATTAGGTTTTTTCAACGTAGAATGATGAAATTTGGTGAGTCGATACATTGTGTAAAACTGCTCCAAAAAGTCTCTTGCACCTATATTCCAAATCCAACAGGAAGTCGGAAA
Source organism: Corythoichthys intestinalis (assembly GCF_030265065.1). Lineage (NCBI taxonomy): Eukaryota > Metazoa > Chordata > Actinopteri > Syngnathiformes > Syngnathidae > Corythoichthys > Corythoichthys intestinalis. The sequence continues at coordinate 25,050,995 of NC_080403.1, read as the reverse complement.
TTTTGGATCAAATGCGAAATTTTATTGATTTACATTTGAGACCTTGTCGCTGAAGAAAATAGTTGGATCGTCTTCAAAATTGGTCAGACTATTCAGGAGACATATGAGATCTTAAGTTTTCAAAATGGTGAGTTTTCATCCAAGGGTCTGGCCTGGGCGTAGTCCCAAAGTTGGCCATTTTTAGGCAAAATACCAAATTCAGAAAATGATTAAAAACTCCGTGATACAACGTTCAATCTTTTTCATTTCTAGCATGTATATGAGATATCCCAGCCTGAACACGACTGCATTGAAATATTACCCATTAGGCCTGGCGCCCCCTAGTGGGAACAGGAAATGGCATTCTTTACGAGAGAGGATCCTCCTCCAAGGGAAAAAAATCTATTGACCTCAAACCTGTTTCAGGGGAGCCTCAAGACATGTGTTCAGGTGCCTGATGAAAAATATTTAGGTTTCGTTGAAGCGGAGAGGTCCAAACTGGAAGTGAAAATGACCGTCAACAATTTGTCTCGCCAAAAACTTTGAACAGTCATAACTCGGCAGATATGCAACATATCTGCGCCAAACTTTCCGTGTTTGTTGAGAGTCATACCCTGAAGGTTCTTGTAGGGGTCATTTGCATCAACTCTACAGTGCCAACTAGTGGCGACAGAAAGAAGTTTTAAAAAAGGCCTTTCCTATTGGGTTTTTTCAACATAGAGCGAGGAAATTTGGGGAGTAGATACCTTATGCAAAACTGCTCCAAAAAGTCTCTTGCACCCGTATTCCAAATCCAACAGGAAATCGGGTATTTTGGATCAAATGTGAAATTTTTATCGGTTCACAGTAGGAGTTTACATTTGGAGGCTTGAACATGCACGAAAACTCACAAAAATTTCGACATACATGCGGCTTTGCATAACGTTCAATAATCTTGCAACGTTACGAAAACATGTAACAAAATGGCTCACTGGCGCCCCCTTGAAATTTTCAAAAAGGCCTCTCCATTTAGGTTTTTCTAACATAGAGTGATGAAATTTGGAGAGTCAAAACTTTGTGCAAAACTGCTCCAAAAAGTCTCTTGCACACACATTCCAAATCCTACAGGAAATCGGGTATTTTGGATTGAATGTGAACTTTTTATCGATTTACAGTGTGCACATTTTACACCTTGGCACCTAGGGAATTAGTTTGATCATTCTCAAAATTGGTGAGACTGTTCATGAGGCATATGAAATCTTAAGTTATAAAAATGGTGTGTTTTCATTCACGGGCCTGACCTGGGCGGGCGGCCAAAGTCGGCCATTTTTTCGCCAAAACACCGAATTCGGAAAATGACTGATAACTCCCTCATACAACCTTCAATCTATTTTAAATCTGCCATGTGTGTGAGGTATACCAGCCTGAGCAGGACTGGATTGAAAATTAACCATTTGTGCCTGGCGCCTCCTAGTGGGAACAGGAAATGCCCTTTTTTACGGGACACACTCCTCCTCTAAAGGGAAAAAATCAATCTACCTCAAACCTGCATAAGGGAAACCTTAAGACCTGTCTTCAGGTGCCTGATGAAAAATATTGAAGTTTCGTTGAAGCGGAGGGGTCCAAACAGGAAAGTGAAAATGACTGTCAACAATTTTTCTCTCCAAAAACTTTGAACAGTCATAACTCGGCAGATATACAAGATATCTGCGCCAAACTTCCCGTGCTTGTTGAGAGTCATACCCTGAAGGGCCTTGTAGGGGTCATTTGCATCAACCCTACAGCGCCAACTAGTGGCGATAGAAAGTCACTCGTTTTTCCAAAACATGTCCAGTTCTTTTCATGTTGGTCATTGTAGTTTCAAGACCTATTAAAATACTTTTTTACGGCCCATGTCCACGTGTCTCTGTCTGTTGCCGTGACGACCCTTTGTTCGCCATTTAAAGGAAATATTTTTTTTCAGAGACTCAGGGAACTTATGGAGCCACAATAGTTGGCACACTTGGTCGAATTGGCCCAGTTAGAAGATTAATTTTGGTTTTGAATAAGGGCTTGGCTGCACAGCTCAGTAGTGGCTCCTTTTTTGTAGTACTCTCTCCAATAGGGGTTTTTATCTCTTGGGTGTGGGAATTTAAATAGGCGACTTTCGAGCATGTTAGGTTCTAATGAGATGATTAGAGAGGAGGATCTCCCACCACCCTGACCTGCACACAGTCCGAGTTGCGTGACGTCCGAGTTGCGTTAGATTGCGAGGGCCCGTTCAGTCCTGCTTGCAGGCCTAGTTATTATTATTCTTCTTTCTTCATGGCAAATGAAAATGGCCAATTTGGAGGCCTGAACATGCACGAAAAGTCACCAAAATTTGCACATACGTGCAGATTCGCGTAAATTTCGATAATCTTGCGTCGTTTTGAAAAAATGTCAAAAAATGGCTCAGTGGCGCCCCCTTGACCCTTAAAATTTTCAAAAAGGCCTCTCCTCTCAGGTTTTCAACGTAGAGCAATGAAATTTGGGGAGTAGATACCTTATGCCTAACTGTTCAAAAAAGCCTCTTGCACCCATATTCCAAATCCAACAGGAAATCGGGTATTTTGGATCGAATGTGAAATTTTTTCGGTTCACAGTTGGAGTTTACGTTTGGAGGCTTGAACATGCACGAAAACTCACCAAAATTTGCACATACATTCAACTTTGCGTAAATTTTGATAATCTACAAAAAAATTTAACAAAATGGCTCAGTGGCGCCCCCTTGAAATTTTCAAAAAGGCCTTTCCTATTAGGTTTTTTCAACGTAGAACGATGAAATTTGGCGAGTCGATACATTGTGCAAAACTGCTCCAAAAAGTCTCTTGCACCCATATTCCAAACCCAACAGGAAGCCGGAAATTTTGGATCAAATGTGAAATTTTATCGATTTACATTTGAGACCTTGTCGCTGAAGAAAATAGTTGGATCGTCTTCAAAATTGGCCAGACTATTCAGGAGACATATGAGATCTTAAGTTTTCAAAATGGTGTGTTTTCATTCAAGGGTCTGGCCTGGGCGTGGTCCCAAAGTCGGCCATTTTTGGGCAAAATACCAAATTCAGAAAATGATTAAAAACTCCGTGATACAACGTTCAATCTTTTTCATTTCTAGCATGTATATGAGATATCCCAGCCTGAACACGACTGCATTGAAATATTACCCATTAGGCCTGGCGCCCCCTAGTGGGAACAGGAAATGGCCTTCTTTACGAGACAGGCTCCTCCTCCAAGGGAAAAAAATCTATTGACCTCAAACCTGTTTCAGGGGAGCCTCAAGACATGTGTTCAGGTCCCTGATGAAAAATATTGAGGTTTCGTTGAAGCGGAGAGGTCCAAACTGGAAGTGAAAATGACCGTCAACAATTTGTCTCGCCAAAAATTTTGAACAGTCATAACTCGGCAGATATGCAACATATCTGCGCCAAACTTTCCGTGTTTGTTGAGAGTCATACCCTGAAGGTTCTTGTAGGGGTCATTTGCATCAACTCTACAGTGCCAACTAGTGGCGACAGAAAGAAGTTTTAAAAAAGGCCTTTCCTATTGGGTTTTTTCAACATAGAGCGAGGAAATTTGGGGAGTAGATACCTTATGCAAAACTGCTCCAAAAAGTCTCTTGCACCCGTATTCCAAATCCAACAGGAAATCGGGTATTTTGAATCGAATGTGAAATTTTTATCGGTTCACAGTAGGAGTTTACATTTGGAAGCTTCAACATGCACGAAAACTCACAAAAATTTGGACATAAATGCGGCTTTCCATAACGTTCAATAATCTTGCAACGTTACGAAAACATGTAACAAAATGGCTCAGTGGCGCCCCCTTGAAATTTTCAAAAAGGCCTCTCCATTTAGGTTTTTTCTACGTAGAGGGATGAAATTCGGTGAGTCGATACCTTGTACAAAACTGCTCCAAAAAGTCTCTTGCATGCGTATTCCAAACCCAACAGGAAATCGGGTATTTTGGTTTGAATGCGAATTTTTTATCGATTTACAGTGTGCACATTTTACACCTTGGCACCTAGGGAATTAGTTTGATCATTCTCAAAATTGGCGAGACTGTTCATGAGGCATATGAAATCTTAAGTTATCAAAATGGTGTGTTTTCATTCACGGGCCTGACCTGGGCGGGGTTCCAAAGTCGGCCATTTTTTCGGCAAAATGACAAATTCAGTAAATGACTAATAGTTCCTTCACACAACGTTCAATCTTTTTCATATCTGGCATGTATGTGCGACATCCCACCCTTAACACGAGTGCATTGAAATATTACCCATTAGGCCTAGCGCCCCCTAGTGAGAACAGGAAATGCCTTTTTTTACGAGACAGGTTCGTCCTCCAAGGAAAAAAAATCTGTTGACCTCAAACCTGCATAAGGGTAGCCTTAAGACCTGTCTTCAGGTGCCTGATGAAAAATATTGAAGTTTCGTTGAAGCGGAGGGGTCCAAACAGGAAAGTGAAAATGACTGTCAACAATTTTTCTCTCCAAAAACTTTGAACAGTCATAACTCGGCAGATATACAACATATCTGCGCCAAACTTCCCGTGCTTGTTGAGAGTCATGCCCTGAAGGGCCTTGTAGGGGTCATTTGCATCAACCCTACAGCGCCAACTAGTGGCAATAGAAAGTCACTCGTTTTTCCAATACATGTCCAGTTCTTTTCAGGTTGGTCATTGTAGTTTGAAGACCTATTGTAATACTTATTTACGGCCCATGTCCACGTGTCTCTGTCTGTTGCCGTGACAACCCTTTATTCGCCATTTAAAGGAAATATTTTTTTTCAAAGACTCAGGCAGCTTATATAGCCACAATATTTGGCACACTTGGTCGAATTGGCCCAGTTAGAAGATTAATTTTGGTTTTGAATAAGGGCTTGGCTGCACAGCTCAGTAGTGGCTCCTTTTTTGTAGTACTCTCTCCAATAGGGGTTTTTATCTCTTGGGTGTGGGAATGTAAATAGGCGACTTTCGAGCATGTTAGGTTCTAATGAGATGATGAGAGAGGAGGATCTGCCACCACCCTGACCTGCACACAGTCCGAGTTGCGTGACGTCCGAGTTGCGCTAGATTGCGAGGGCCCGTTCAGTCCTGCTTGCAGGCCTAGTTATTAGGGCCCGAGCACTAGACGTGCGAAGGCCCTATTGTAATGCAAAGGATTATTATTATTATTATTATTATTATTATTATTCTTCTTTCTTCATGGCAAATGAAAATGGCCAATTTGGAGGCCTGAACATGCACGAAAAGTCACCAAAATTTGCACATACGTGCAGATTCGCGTAAATTTCGATAATCTTGCGTCGTTTTGAAAAAATGTCAAAAAATGGCTCAGTGGCGCCCCCTTGACCCTTAAAATTTTCAAAAAGGCCTCTCCTCTCAGGTTTTCAACGTAGAGCAATGAAATTTGGGGAGTAGATACCTTATGCCTAACTGTTCAAAAAAGCCTCTTGCACCCATATTCCAAATCCAACAGGAAATCGGGTATTTTGGATCGAATGTGAAATTTTTTCGGTTCACAGTTGGAGTTTACGTTTGGAGGCTTGAACATGCACGAAAACTCACCAAAATTTGCACATACATTCAACTTTGCGTAAATTTTGATAATCTACAAAAAAATTTAACAAAATGGCTCAGTGGCGCCCCCTTGAAATTTTCAAAAAGGCCTTTCCTATTAGGTTTTTTCAACGTAGAACGATGAAATTTGGCGAGTCGATACATTGTGCAAAACTGCTCCAAAAAGTCTCTTGCACCCATATTCCAAACCCAACAGGAAGCCGGAAATTTTGGATCAAATGTGAAATTTTATCGATTTACATTTGAGACCTTGTCGCTGAAGAAAATAGTTGGATCGTCTTCAAAATTGGCCAGACTATTCAGGAGACATATGAGATCTTAAGTTTTCAAAATGGTGTGTTTTCATTCAAGGGTCTGGCCTGGGCGTGGTCCCAAAGTCGGCCATTTTTGGGCAAAATACCAAATTCAGAAAATGATTAAAAACTCCGTGATACAACGTTCAATCTTTTTCATTTCTAGCATGTATATGAGATATCCCAGCCTGAACACGACTGCATTGAAATATTACCCATTAGGCCTGGCGCCCCCTAGTGGGAACAGGAAATGGCCTTCTTTACGAGACAGGCTCCTCCTCCAAGGGAAAAAAATCTATTGACCTCAAACCTGTTTCAGGGGAGCCTCAAGACATGTGTTCAGGTCCCTGATGAAAAATATTGAGGTTTCGTTGAAGCGGAGAGGTCCAAACTGGAAGTGAAAATGACCGTCAACAATTTGTCTCGCCAAAAATTTTGAACAGTCATAACTCGGCAGATATGCAACATATCTGCGCCAAACTTTCCGTGTTTGTTGAGAGTCATACCCTGAAGGTTCTTGTAGGGGTCATTTGCATCAACTCTACAGTGCCAACTAGTGGCGACAGAAAGAAGTTTTAAAAAAGGCCTTTCCTATTGGGTTTTTTCAACATAGAGCGAGGAAATTTGGGGAGTAGATACCTTATGCAAAACTGCTCCAAAAAGTCTCTTGCACCCGTATTCCAAATCCAACAGGAAATCGGGTATTTTGAATCGAATGTGAAATTTTTATCGGTTCACAGTAGGAGTTTACATTTGGAAGCTTCAACATGCACGAAAACTCACAAAAATTTGGACATAAATGCGGCTTTCCATAACGTTCAATAATCTTGCAACGTTACGAAAACATGTAACAAAATGGCTCAGTGGCGCCCCCTTGAAATTTTCAAAAAGGCCTCTCCATTTAGGTTTTTTCTACGTAGAGGGATGAAATTCGGTGAGTCGATACCTTGTACAAAACTGCTCCAAAAAGTCTCTTGCATGCGTATTCCAAACCCAACAGGAAATCGGGTATTTTGGTTTGAATGCGAATTTTTTATCGATTTACAGTGTGCACATTTTACACCTTGGCACCTAGGGAATTAGTTTGATCATTCTCAAAATTGGCGAGACTGTTCATGAGGCATATGAAATCTTAAGTTATCAAAATGGTGTGTTTTCATTCACGGGCCTGACCTGGGCGGGGTGCCAAAGTCGGCCATTTTTTCGGCAAAATGACAAATTCAGTAAATGACTAATAGTTCCTTCACACAACGTTCAATCTTTTTCATATCTGGCATGTATGTGCCACATCCCACCCTTAACACGAGTGCATTGAAATATTACCCATTAGGCCTAGCGCCCCCTAGTGAGAACAGGAAATGCCTTTTTTTACGAGACAGGTTCGTCCTCCAAGGAAAAAAAATCTGTTGACCTCAAACCTGCATAAGGGTAGCCTTAAGACCTGTCTTCAGGTGCCTGATGAAAAATATTGAAGTTTCGTTGAAGCGGAGGGGTCCAAACAGGAAAGTGAAAATGACTGTCAACAATTTTTCTCTCCAAAAACTTTGAACAGTCATAACTCGGCAGATATACAACATATCTGCGCCAAACTTCCCGTGCTTGTTGAGAGTCATGCCCTGAAGGGCCTTGTAGGGGTCATTTGCATCAACCCTACAGCGCCAACTAGTGGCAATAGAAAGTCACTCGTTTTTCCAATACATGTCCAGTTCTTTTCAGGTTGGTCATTGTAGTTTGAAGACCTATTGTAATACTTATTTACGGCCCATGTCCACGTGTCTCTGTCTGTTGCCGTGACAACCCTTTATTCGCCATTTAAAGGAAATATTTTTTTTCAAAGACTCAGGCAGCTTATATAGCCACAATATTTGGCACACTTGGTCGAATTGGCCCAGTTAGAAGATTAATTTTGGTTTTGAATAAGGGCTTGGCTGCACAGCTCAGTAGTGGCTCCTTTTTTGTAGTACTCTCTCCAATAGGGGTTTTTATCTCTTGGGTGTGGGAATGTAAATAGGCGACTTTCGAGCATGTTAGGTTCTAATGAGATGATGAGAGAGGAGGATCTGCCACCACCCTGACCTGCACACAGTCCGAGTTGCGTGACGTCCGAGTTGCGCTAGATTGCGAGGGCCCGTTCAGTCCTGCTTGCAGGCCTAGTTATTATTATTATTATTATTATTATTCTTCTTTCTTCATGGCAAATGAAAATGGCCAATTTGGAGGCCTGAACATGCACGAAAAGTCACCAAAATTTGCACATACGTGCAGATTCGCGTAAATTTCGATAATCTTGCGTCGTTTTGAAAAAATGTCAAAAAATGGCTCAGTGGCGCCCCCTTGACCCTTAAAATTTTCAAAAAGGCCTCTCCTCTCAGGTTTTCAACGTAGAGCAATGAAATTTGGGGAGTAGATACCTTATGCCTAACTGCTCAAAAAAGCCTCTTGCACCCATATTCCAAATCCAACAGGAAATCGGTTATTTTGGATCGAATCTGAAATTTTTTCGGTTCACAGTTGGAGTTCACATTTGGAGGCTTGAACATGCACGAAAACTCACCAAAATGTGCACATATGTTCAACTTTGCGTAAATTTTGATAATCTTTGAAAAAAATTAACAAAAAGGCTCAGTGGCGCCCCCTTGAAATTTTCAAAAAGGCCTGTCCTATTAGGTTTTTTCAACGTAGAATGATGAAATTTGGTGAGTCGATACATTGTGTAAAACTGCTCCAAAAAGTCTCTTGCACCTATATTCCAAATCCAACAGGAAGTCGGAAATTTTGGATCAAATGCGAAATTTTATCGATTTACATTTGAGACCTTGTCGCTGAAGAAAATAGTTGGATCGTCTTCAAAATTGGTCAGACTATTCAGGAGACATATGAGATCTTAAGTTTTCAAAATGGTGAGTTTTCATCCAAGGGTCTGACCTGGGCGTGGTCCCAAAGTCGGCCATTTTTGGGCAAAATACCAAATTCAGAAAATGATTAAAAACTCCGTGATACAACGTTCAATCTTTTTCATTTCTAGCATGTATATGAGATATCCCAGCCTGAACACGACTGCATTGAAATATTACTCATTAGGCCTGGCGCCCCCTAGTGGGAACAGGAAATGGCCTTCTTTACGAGACAGGCTCCTCCTCCAAGGGAAAAAAATCTATTGACTTCAAACCTGTTTCAGGGGAGCCTCAAGACATGTGTTCAGGTGCCTGATGAAAAATATTGAGGTTTCGTTGAAGCGGAGAGGTCCAAACTGGAAGTGAAAATGACCGTCAACAATTTGTCTCGCCAAAAACTTTGAACAGTCATAACTCGGCAGATATGCAACATATCTGCGCCAAACTTTCCGTGTTTGTTGAGAGTCATACCCTGAAGGTTCTTGTAGGGGTCATTTGCATCAACTCTACAGTGCCAACTAGTGGCGACAGAAAGAAGTTTTAAAAAAGGCCTTTCCTATTGGGTTTTTTCAACATAGAGCGAGGAAATTTGGGGAGTAGATACCTTATGCAAAACTGCTCCAAAAAGTCTCTTGCACCCGTATTCCAAATCCAACAGGAAATCGGGTATTTTGGATCAAATGTGAAATTTTTATCGGTTCACAGTAGGAGTTTACATTTGGAGGCTTGAACATGCACGAAAACTCACAAAAATTTCGACATACATGCGGCTTTGCATAACGTTCAATAATCTTGCAACGTTACGAAAACATGTAAAAAAAATGGCTCACTGGCGCCCCCTTGAAATTTTCAAAAAGGCCTCTCCATTTAGGTTTTTCTAACATAGAGTGATGAAATTTGGAGAGTCAAAACTTTGTGCAAAACTGCTCCAAAAAGTCTCTTGCACACACATTCCAAATCCTACAGGAAATCGGGTATTTTGGATTGAATGTGAACTTTTTATCGATTTACAGTGTGCACATTTTACACCTTGGCACCTAGGGAATTAGTTTGATCATTCTCAAAATTAGTGAGACTGTTCATGAGGCATATGAAATCTTAAGTTATAAAAATGGTGTGTTTTCATTCATGGGCCTGACCTGGGCGGGGCGCCAAACTCTTCCATTTTTTCGCCAAAAACCGAATTCGGAAAATGACTGATAACTCCCTCATACAACGTTCAATCTATTTTAAATCTGGCATGTGTGTGAGGTATACCAGCCTGAGCAGGACTGGATTGAAAATTTACCATTTGTGCCTGGCGCCTCCTAGTGGGAACAGGAAATGCCCTTTTTTACGGGACACACTCCTCCTCTAAAGGGAAAAAAATCAATCTACCTCAAACCTGCATAAGGGAAACCTTAAGACCTGTCTTCAGGTGCCTGATGAAAAATATTGAAGTTTCGTTGAAGCGGAGGGGTCCAAACAGGAAAGTGAAAATGACTGTCAACAATTTTTCTCTCCAAAAACTTTGAACAGTCATAACTCGGCAGATATACAAGATATCTGCGCCAAACTTCCCGTGCTTGTTGAGAGTCATACCCTGAAGGGCCTTGTAGGGGTCATTTGCATCAACCCTACAGCGCCAACTAGTGGCGATAGAAAGTCACTCGTTTTTCCAAAACATGTCCAGTTCTTTTCATGTTGGTCATTGTAGTTTCAAGACCTATTAAAATACTTTTTTACGGCCCATGTCCACGTGTCTCTGTCTGTTGCCGTGACGACCCTTTGTTCGCCATTTAAAGGAAATATTTTTTTTCAGAGACTCAGGGAGCTTATAGAGCCACAATAGTTGGCACACTTGGTCGAATTGGCCGAGTTAGAAGATTAATTTTGGTTTTGAATAAGGGCTTGGCTGCACAGCTCAGTAGTGGCTCCTTTTTTGTAGTACTCTCTCCAATAGGGGTTTTTATCTCTTGGGTGTGGGAATGTAAATAGGCGACTTTCGAGCATGTTAGGTTCTAATGAGATGATTAAAGAGGAGGATCTGCCACCACCCTGACCTGCACACAGTCCGAGTTGCGTGACGTCCGAGTTGCGCTAGATTGCGAGGGCCCGTTCAGTCCTGCTTGCAGGCCTAGTTATTATTATTAGGGCCCGAGCACTAGACGTGCGAAGGCCCTATTGTTTTGCAAAGGATTATTATTATTATTATTATTATTATTATTATTATTATTATTATTATTATTATTATTATTCTTTTTTCAGGGCAAATGAAAATGGCCAATTTGGAGGCCTGAACATGCACGAAAAGTCACCAAAATTTGCACATACGTGCCGCTTCGCGTAAATTTCGATAATCTTGTGTCGTTTTGAAAAAATGTCAAAAAATGGCTCAGTGGCGCCCCCTTTACCCTTAAAATTTTCAAAAAGGCCTCTCCTCTCAGGTTTTCAACGTAGAGCAATGAAATTTGGGGAGTAGATACCTTATGCCTAACTGTTCAAAAAAGCCTCTTGCACCCATATTCCAAATCCAACAGGAAATCGGATATTTTGGATCAAATGTGAAATTTTTATCGGTTCACAGTTGGGGTTTACATTTGGAGGCCTGAACATGCACGAAAACTCACCAAAATTTGCACATACATGCAACTTTGCGTAAATTTTGATAATCTACAAAAAAATTTAACAAAATCGCTCAGTGGCGCCCCCTTGAAATTTTCAAAAAGGCCTTTCCTATTAGGTTTTTTCAACGTAGAACGATGAAATTTGGCGAGTCGATACATTGTGCAAACCTGCTCCAAAAAGTCTCTTGCACCCATATTCCAAATCCAACAGGAAGTCGGAAATTTTGGATCAAATGTGAAATTTTATCGATTTACATTTGAGACCTTGTCGCTGAAGAAAATAGTTGGATCGTCTTCAAAATTGGTCAGAGTATTCAGGAGACATATGAGATCTTAAGTTTTCAAAATGGTGTGTTTTCACTCAAGGGTCGGGCCTGGGCGTGGTCCCAAAGTCGACCATTTTTGGGCAAAATACCAAATTCAGAAAATGATTAAAAACTCCGTGATACAACGTTCAATCTTTTTCATTTCTAGCATGTATATGAGATATCCCAGCCTGAACACGACTGCATTGAAATATTACCCATTAGGCCTGGCGCCCCCTAGTGGGAACAGGAAATGGCCTTCTTTACGAGACAGGCTCCTCCTCCAAGGGAAAAAAATCTATTGACCTCAAACCTGTTTCAGGGGAGCCTCAAGACATGTGTTCAGGTCCCTGATAAAAAATATTGAGGTTTCGTTGAAGCGGAGAGGTCCAAACTGGAAGTGAAAATGACCGTCAACAATTTGTCTCGCCAAAAATTTTGAACAGTCATAACTCGGCAGATATGCAACATATCTGCGCCAAACTTTCCGTGTTTGTTGAGAGTCATACCCTGAAGGTTCTTGTAGGGGTCATTTGCATCAACTCTACAGTGCCAACTAGTGGCGAAAGAAAGAAGTTTTAAAAAAGGCCTTTCCTATTGGGTTTTTTCAACATAGAGCAAGGAAATTTGGGGAGTAGATACCTTATGCAAAACTGCTCCAAAAAGTCTCTTGCACCCATATTCCAAATCCAACAGGAAATTGGGTATTTTGGATCGAATGTGAAATTTTCATGGGTTCACAGTAAGAGTTTACATTTGGAGGCTTGAATATGCATAAAAACTCACCAAAATTTGCACATACATGCGGCTTTGGATAACGTTCGATAATCTTGCAACGTTACGAAAAAATTTAACAAAATGGCTCAGTGGCGCCCCCTTGAAATTTTCAAAAAGGCCTCTCCATTTAGGTTTTTCTAACATAGAGTGATGAAATTTGGAGAGTCAAAACTTTGTGCAAAACTGCTCCAAAAAGTCTCTTGCACACACATTCCAAATCCTACAGGAAATCGGGTATTTTGGATTGAATGTGAAATTTTTATCGATTTACAGTGTGCACATTTTACACCTTGGCACCTAGGGAATTAGTTTGATCATTCTCAAAATTGGCGAGCCTGTTCATGAGGCATATGAAATCTTAAGTTATAAAAATGGTGTGTTTTCATTCACGGGCCTGACCTGGGCGGGGTGCCAAAGTCGGCCATTTTTTCGCCAAAACACCGAATTCGGAAAATGACTGATAACTCCCTCATACAACGTTCAATCTATTTTAAATCTGGCATGTGTGTGAGGTATACTAGCCTGAGCAGGACTGGATTGAAAATTTACCATTTGTGCCTGGCGCCTCCTAGTGGGAACAGGAAATGCCCTTTTTTACGGGACACACTCCTCCTCTAAAGGGAAAAAATCAATCTACCTCAAACCTGCAAAAGGGAAGCCTTAAGACCTGTGTTCAGGTGCCTGATGAAAAATATTGAAGTTTCGTTGAAGCGGAGGGGTCCAAACAGGAAAGTGAAAATGACTGTCAACAATTTTTCTCTCCAAAAACTTTGAACAGTCATAACTCGGCAGATATACAACATATCTGCGCCAAACTTCCCGTGCTTGTTGAGAGTCATACCCTGAAGGGCCTTGTAGGGGTCATTTGCATCAACCCTACAGCGCCAACTAGTGGCAATAGAAAGTCACTCGTTTTTCCAATACATGTCCAGTTCTTTTCAGGTTGGTCATTGTAGTTTCAAGACCTATTAAAATACTTATTTACGGCCCATGTCCACGTGTCTCTGTCTGTTGCCGTGACGACCCTTTGTTCGCCATTTAAAGGAAATATTTTTTTTCAGAGACTCAGGCAGCTTATAGAGCCACAATAGTTGGCACACTTGGTCGAATTGGCCCAGTTAGAAGATTAATTTTAGTTTTGAATAAGGGCTTGGCTGCACAGCTCAGTAGTGGCTCCTTTTTTGTAGTACTTTCTCCAATAGGGGTTTTTATCTCTTGGGTGTGGGAATGTAAATAGGCGACTTTCGAGCATGTTAGGTTCTAATGAGATGATTAGAGAGGAGGATCTGCCACCGCCCTGACCTGCACACAGTCCGAGTTGCGTGACGTCCGAGTTGCGCTAGTTATTATTATTCTTCTTTTTTCAGGGCAAATGAAAATGGCCAATTTGGAGGCCTGAACATGCACGAAAAGTCACCAAAATTTGCACATACGTGCAGATTCGCGTAAAATTTGATAATCTTGCGTCGTTTTGAAAAAATTTCAAAAAATGGCTCAGTGGCGCCCCCTTGACCCTTAAAATTTTCAAAAAGGCCTCTCCTCTCAGGTTTTCAACGTAGAGCGATGAAATTTGGGGAGTAGATACCTTATGCCTAACTGTTCAAAAAAGCCTCTTGCACCCATATTCCAAATCTGACAGGAAATCGGATATTTTGGATCAAATGTGAAATTTTTTCGGTTCACAGTTGGAGTTTACGTTTGGAGGCCTGAACATGCACGAAAACTCACCAAAATTTGCACATACATGCAACTTTGCGTAAATTTTGATAATCTACAAAAAAATGTAACAAAATCGCTCAGTGGCGCCCCCTTGAAATTTTCAAAAAGGCCTTTCCTATTAGGTTTTTTCAACGTAGAACGATGAAATTTGGTGAGTCGATACATTGCGTAAAACTGCTCCAAAAAGTCTCTTGCACCTATATTCCAAATCCAACAGGAAGTCGGAAATTTTGGATCAAATGTGAAATTTTATCGATTTACATTTGAGACCTTGTCGCTGAAGAAAATAGTTGGATCGTCTTCAAAATTGGTCAGACTATACAGGAGACATATGAGATCTTAAGTTTTCAAAATGGTGAGTTTTCATCCAAGGGTCTGGCCTGGGCGTAGTCCCAAAGTTGGCCATTTTTGGGCAAAACACCAAATTCAGAAAATGATTAAAAACTCCGTGATCCAACGTTCAATCTTTTTCATTTTTACCATGTTTATGAGATATCCCAGCCTGAACATGACTGCATTGAAATATTACCCATTAGGCCTAGCGCCCCTAGTGGAAACAGGAAATGGCCTTCTTTACGAGACAGGCTCCTCCTCCAAGGGAAAAAAATCTATTGACCTCAAACCTGTTTCAGGGGAGCCTCAAGACATGTGTTCAGGTGCCTGATGAAAAATATTGAGGTTTCGTTGAAGCGGAGAGGTCCAAACTGGAAGTGAAAATGACCGTCAACAATTTGTCTCGCCAAAAACTTTGAACAGTCATAACTCGGCAGATATGCAACATATCTGCGCCAAACTTTCCGTGTTTGTTGAGAGTCATACCCTGAAGGTTCTTGTAGGGGTCATTTGCATCAACTCTACAGTGCCAACTAGTGGCGACAGAAAGAAGTTTTAAAAAAGGCCTTTCCTACTGGGTTTTTTCAACATAGAGCGAGGAAATTTGGGGAGTAGATACCTTATGCAAAACTGCTCCAAAAAGTCTCTTGCACCCATATTCCAAATCCAACAGGAAATCGGGTATTTTGGATCGAATGTGAAATTTTCATGGGTTCACAGTAAGAGTTTACATTTTGAGGCTTGAATATGCATAAAAACTCACCAAAATTTGCACATACATGCGGCTTTGCATAACGTTCAATAATCTTGCAACGTTACGAACACATGTAACAAAATGGCTCAGTGGCGCCCCCTTGAAATTTTCAAAAAGGCCTCTCCTTTTAGGTTTTTTCAACGTAGAGGGATGAAATTCGGAGAGTCGATACCTTGTACAAAACTGCTCCAAAAAGTCTCTTGCATTTATATTCCAAACCCAACAGGAAATCGGGTATTTTGGATTGAATGTGAAATTTTTATCGATTTACAGTGTGCACATTTTACACCTTGGCACCTAGGGAATTAGTTTGATCATTCTCAAAATTGGCGAGCCTGTTCATGAGGCATATGAAATCTTAAGTTATCAAAATGGTGTGTTTTCATTCACGGGCCTGACCTGGGCGGGGTGCCAAAGTCGGCCATTTTTTCGCCAAAACACCAAATTCGGAAAATGACTGATAACTCCCTCATACAACGTTCAATCTATTTTAAATCTGGCATGTGTGTGAGGTATACCAGCCTGAGCAGGACTGGATTGAACATTTACCATTTGTGCCTGGCGCCTCCTAGTGGGAACAGGAAATGCCCTTTTTTACGGGACACACTCCTCCTCTAAAAGAAAAAATCAATCTACCTCAAACCTGCATAAGGGAAGCCTTAAGACCTGTCTTCAGCTGCCTGATGAAAAATATTGAAGTTTCGTTGAAGCGGAAGGGTCCAAACAGGAAAGTGAAAATGACTGTTAACAATTTTTCTCTCCAAAAACTTTGAACAGTCATAACTCGGCAGATATACAAGATATCTGCGCCAAACTTCCCGTGCTTGTTGAGAGTCATACCCTGAAGGGCCTTGTAGGGGTCATTTGCATCAACCCTACAGCGCCAACTAGTGGCGATAGAAAGTCACTCGTTTTTCCAAAACATGTCCAGTTCTTTTCAGGTTGGTCATTGTAGTTTCAAGACCTATTAAAATACTTATTTACGGCCAATGTCCACGTGTCTTTGTCTGTTGCCGTGACGACCCTTTGTTCGCCATTTAAAGGAAATCTTTTTTTTCAGAGACTCAGGCAGCTTATAGAGCCACAATATTTGGCACACTTGGTCGAATTGGCCCAGTTAGAAGATTAATTTTGGTTTTGAATAAGGGCTTGGCTGCACAGCTCAGTAGTGGCTCCTTTTTTGTAGTACTCTCTCCAATAGGAGTTTTTATCTCTTGGGTGTGGGAATGTAAATAGGCGATTTTCGAGCATGTTAGGTTCTAATGAGATGATTAGAGAGGAGGATCTGCCACCACCCTGACCTGCACACAGTCCGAGTTGCGTGACGTCCGAGTTGCGCTAGATTGCGAGGGCCCGTTCAGTCCTGCTTGCAGGCCTAGTTATTATTATTATTATTCTTCTTTTTTCAGGGCAAATGAAAATGGCCAATTTGGAGGCCTGAACATGCACGAAAAGTCACCAAAATTTGCACAAACGTGCGGCTTTGCGTAAATTTCGATAATCTTGTGTCGTTTTGAAAAAATGTCAAAAAATGGCTCAGTGGCGCCCCCTTGACCCTTAAAATTTTCAAAAAGGCCTCTCCTCTCAGGTTTTCAACGTAGAGCAATGAAATTTGGGGAGTAGATACCTTATGCCTAACTGTTCAAAAAAGCCTCTTGCACCCATATTCCAAATCCAACAGGAAATCGGATATTTTGGATCAAATGTGAAATTTTTATCGGTTCACAGTTTGAGTTTACATTTGGAGGCCTGAACATGCACGAAAACTCACCAAAATTTGCACATACATGCAACTTTGCATAAATTTTGATAATCTACAAAAAAATTTAACAAAATGGCTCAGTGGCGCCCCCTTGAAATTTTAAAAAAGGCCTTTCCTATTAGGTTTTTTCAACGTAGAACGATGAAATTTGGCGAGTCGATACATTGTGCAAAACTGCTCCAAAAAGTCTCTTGCACCCATATTCCAAACCCAACTGGAAGCCAGAAATTTTGGATCAAATGTGAAATTTTATCGATTTACATTTGAGACCTTGTCGCTGAAGAAAATAGTTGGATCGTCTTCAAAATTGGTCAGACTATTCAGGAGACATATGAGATCTTAAGTTTTCAAAATGGTGAGTTTTCACTCAAGGGTCTGACCTGGGCGTGGTCCCAAAGTCGGCCATTTTTGGGCAAAATACCAAATTCAGAAAATGATTAAAAACTCCGTGATACAACGTTCAATCTTTTTCATTTCTAGCATGTATATGAGATATCCCAGCCTGAACACGACTGCATTGAAATATTACCCATTAGGCCTGGCGCCCCCTAGTGGGAACAGGAAATGGCCTTCTTTACGAGACAGGCTCCTCCTCCAAGGGAAAAAAATCTATTGACCTCAAACCTGTTTCAGGGGAGCCTCAAGACATGTGTTCAGGTCCCTGATGAAAAATATTGAGGTTTCGTTGAAGCGGAGAGGTCCAAACTGGAAGTGAAAATGACCGTCAACAATTTGTCTCGCCAAAAATTTTGAACAGTCATAACTCGGCAGATATGCAACATATCTGCGCCAAACTTTCCGTGTTTGTTGAGAGTCATACCCTGAAGGTTCTTGTAGGGGTCATTTGCATCAACTCTACAGTGCCAACTAGTGGCGACAGAAAGAAGTTTTAAAAAAGGCCTTTCCTATTGGGTTTTTTCAACATAGAGCAAGGAAATTTGGGGAGTAGATACCTTATGCAAAACTGCTCCAAAAAGTCTCTTGCACCCATATTCCAAATCCAACAGGAAATCGGGTATTTTGGGTCGAATGTGAAATTTTCATGGGTTCACAGTAAGAGTTTACATTTGGAGGCTTGAATATGCATAAAAACTCACCAAAATTTGCACATACATGCGGCTTTGGATAACGTTCGATAATCTTGCAACGTTACGAAACAATTTAACAAAATGGCTCAGTGGCGCCCCCTTGAAATTTTCAAAAAGGCCTCTCCATTTAGGTTTTTCTAACATAGAGTGATGAAATTTGGAGAGTCAAAACTTTGTACAAAACTGCTCCAAAAAGTCTCTTGCACACACATTCCAAATCCTACAGGAAATCGGGTATTTTGGATTGAATGTGAACTTTTTATCGATTTACAGTGTGCACATTTTACACCTTGGCACCTAGGGAATTAGTTTGATCATTCTCAAAATTGGTGAGACTGTTCATGAGGCATATGAAATCTTAAGTTATAAAAATGGTGTGTTTTCATTCACGGGCCTGACCTGGGCGGGGCGCCAAATTCTTCCATTTTTTCGCCAAAACACCGAATTCGGAAAATGACTGATAACTCCCTCATACAACGTTCAATCTATTTTAAATCTGGCATGTGTGTGAGGTATACCAGCCTGAGCAGGACTGGATTGAAAATTTACCATTTGTGCCTGGCGCCTCCTAGTGGGAACAGGAAATGCCCTTTTTTACGGGACACACTCCTCCTCTAAAGGGAAAAAATCAATCTACTTCAAACCTGCATAAGGGAAACCTTAAGACCTGTCTTCAGGTGCCTGATGAAAAATATTGAAGTTTCGTTGAAGCGGAGGGGTCCAAACAGGAAAGTGAAAATGACTGTCAACAATTTTTCTCTCCAAAAACTTTGAACAGTCATAACTCGGCAGATATACAAGATATCTGCGCCAAACTTCCCGTGCTTGTTGAGAGTCATACCCTGAAGGGCCTTGTAGGGGTCATTTGCATCAACCCTACAGCGCCAACTAGTGGCGATATAAAGTCACTCGTTTTTACAAAACATGTCCAGTTCTTTTCATGTTGGTCATTGTAGTTTCAAGACCTATTAAAATACTTTTTTACGGCCCATGTCCACGTGTCTCTGTCTGTTGCCGTGACGACCCTTTGTTCGCCATTTAAAGGAAATATTTTTTTTCAGAGACTCAGGGAGCTTATAGAGCCACAATAGTTGGCACACTTGGTCGAATTGGCCCAGTTAGAAGATTAATTTTGGTTTTGAATAAGGGCTTGGCTGCACAGCTCAGTAGTGGCTCCTTTTTTGTAGTACTCTCTCCAATAGGGGTTTTTATCTCTTGGGTGTGGGAATGTAAATAGGCGACTTTCGAGCATGTTAGGTTCTAATGAGATGATTAGAGAGGAGGATCTGCCACCACCCTGACCTGCACACAGTCCGAGTTGCGTGACGTCCGAGTTGCGCTAGATTGCGAGGGCCCGTTCAGTCCTGCTTGCAGGCCTAGTTATTATTATTTTTTTTTCATGGCAAATGAAAATGGCCAATTTGAAGGCCTGAACATGCTCAAAAACTCACCAAAATTTGCACATACATCCGGCTTCGCGAAAATTTCGAAAATTTGGCAACGTTTACAAAAAAAATAAAAAAATGGCTCAGTGGCGCCCCCTTGCAATTTTCAAAATGCCCTTTGCTTTGATGTATTTCAACGTAGGGCGATGAAATTTGGGGAGTGGATACGTTGTCCAGAACCGCTTCAAAAAGTCTAAAGCACCCATATTCCAAACCCAACAGGAAATGGGATATTCTGGATTGAATGTTGAAAAACATAGCATTTTGGGCGAAAACCAGCATGCACGTTTCAGACCGTTGCGCCGAGCCAGTACGTTGGATCTTCCTCAAAATTGGTGTAAGTGTTCATGAGACATATGAGATACTAAGTTGTGAAAATGGTGAGTTTTCGTCCACGGGCCTGACCTGGGCGGGGTACCAAAGTCGGGTGTTTTTTTGGCAACGCGCCAATTTCAGTAAATGATTAATAACTTCCTGATACAAGGTCCAATCTTTTTCATATTTGGCATGCATGTAAGGTGTCTTAACCTGAACACGACTGCATTGAAATATTTTCCATTAGGCCTGGCGCCCCCTTGTGGGAAGAGGAAACACCCTTTTTTACGTAAAAGGCTCCTCCTCCTGGTGAAAAACATCAATTGATCTCAAACCTGCATCAGGGGAGCCTTAAGACATGTCTTTAGGTATCTGATGAAAAATATTGAGTTTTCGTTGATGTTGCAGTATCCAAACAGGAAAGTGAAAAGACCCTCGGCATTTTCTCTCAAAATGGCAAATTTCAAGGTCTGAACATGCTCGAAAACTCACCAAAATGTGCACATACATGTGGCTTCATGTAGATTTCATGAATTTAGCAACATTGCCAAAAGATGTAATAAAATGGCTCAGTGGCGCCCCCTTCAATTTTTAAAAAAGGCCTGTCCTATTATTTTTTTTCGACGTAGAGTGATGAAATTTGGGGAGTGGATACGTTGTGCAAAACTGCTCCAAAAAGTCTCTTGCACCCATATTCCAAACCCAACAGGAAATCGGGTATTATGGATTGAATCTTGCATTTTTGTCAAAAACCTGCATGCACGTTTGAGACCATTACGCCGAAGCAGTAAGTTGAATGCTTCTCAAAATTGGTCAGACATCCCAAAAACATGCATGGTAGGCTGATTGAGCACTCTAAATTGTCCGTAGCTATGAGTGTGCGCGTGAATGGTTGTATGTCTCCTTGTGCCCTGCAATTGGCTGGCAACCAGTTCAGGGTGTCCCCTGCCTACTGCCCTGAGTTAGCTGGGATAGGCTCCAGCACCTCCGCGACCCTCGTGAGGAAAAGCGGCATGGAAAATGAATGAATGAATGAATGTTCATGACACATATGAGATGTTAGGTTATCAAAATGGTGACATTTCATTCACGGCCCTTTCCTGGGCAGGGGAGCAAATGTGTCTTATTTTTGACAATACAATTCAGTAAAAGACTACTGTATTTTTCCGACTATAAGTCGTGTTTTTTTTTCTTCATATTTTGGTTTGGGGTGCGACTTATACTCAGCAGTGACTTATGTGTGAAATTATTAACACATTATGATAACATTTCCCATGTTATTTAGGTGTTTTGGACTAATGGTTTTGTAAACTTGTTAGCATGCTATAGTTATCTGAATAACTCTTAATAGCTATGGCCATTTTCATTTGCCATGAAAAAATAATAATAACGAGTGCGCTCCCAGTTGGGCGTGAAAGCGCCACAAACTAAATGCATCCATTTCAATATAAAAAAGTCAATTATACAATTGAACATACATTGCCAAAGGCAGAACGCGAACGTGGCCATAGCTATTAACAGTTATTCAGATTACTATAGCATGCTAACAGGTTTACAAAACCATTAGGCCTGGTGCCCCCTGGTGAGTGAAATTATTAACACATTATGATATAATTTCCCGTGTTATTTTGGTGTTTTGGACTGATGGTTTTGTAAACTTGTTAGCATGCTATAGTTATCTGAATAACTGTTAATAGCTATGGCCACGTTCGCGTTCTGCCTTTGGCAATGTATGTTCAATTGTATAATTGACTTTTTTATATTGAAATGGATGCATTTAGTTTGTGGCGCTTTCACGCCCACCTGGGAGCGCACTCGCACTTGTTTACGTGAATAAGCGCTCGCACACCAGAAGAAGACAGACAGCCACGTAGCTCTGAGTGAGTGAGTGAGTGAGTGAGTGAGTGAGTGAGTGAGTGAGTGAGTGAGTGAGTGAGTGAGTGAGTGAGTGAGTGAGTGAGTGAGTGAGTGAGTGAGTGAGTGAGTGAGTGAGTGAGTGGACTAGTTAGCGAGAGAGAAAGACGGCTGCGAACCTACGTTCATTGTTTATGCCTTTAAAATATCTCTACAGAGGCAACGCCTGCGTGTATCATCTTTTCTGTTGTTGTGTGTTTTCCACCCGCGAGCGGACACTTACAGCCAGTTGTGTGGTTGTTTGAATGGTGTGCTAATGCTAGCGAACGCATGCTAATCTGTTACATTATTGCTGTAATAGTACGTAATTATCATTTATTTACGGTGATGTGAACCTGTTTGCTATCGAGGACCAAATTGATTCAACAAATTATGCGGACATCCAGAATTGTCTTTTTGGAGTTCGCTGTCTATAGCCAGGACTGAGCGGTAGCGTCCTGGTGAGGACAGTATATTCGCATTTCGTTGTTTATGCACTGTACACTGTACATTTATTCAGCATGTTGTTCTCTATTGTATCTTTATATTAAATTGCCTTTCAAGATGACATATCTGTTCTACGTGTTGGATTTTATCAAGTAAATTTCACCCACAAATGCGACTTATACTCGGGTAAGACTTTTGTTTCCTTAAAGCAGAGGGGTCCAATAGGAAAGTCATAATGACCGTGTTCAGGTGCCTAATAAACACTTTTGTTTTGTTAAAGCAGAGGGGTCCGATAAGAAAGTCATCATGACCGTCGCCATTTTCTCTCCCCACTAATTCTGAACATTCAGACATGCAATATATCTGCCTGGATATCTGTCTGTTGTCGACTGCCACCGCCCCGACCTGCCTGCCCTCCGACTTTGTTTGACGTCCGAGTTGCGCCATACGCGAGGGCCCGTCAGTCCTGCTTGCAGGGCTAGTTATTAGGGCCCGAGCACTCTCAGCGTGCGAGGCCCTATTGTTCTTCGAAGGATTATTATTATTATTATTATTATTATTAGGGCCCGAGCACTCAGCGTGCGAAGGCCCTATTGTTTTGCAAAGGATTATTATTATTATTATTATTATTATTATTCTTCTTTTTTCAGGGCAAATGAAAATGGCCAATTTGGAGGCCTGAACATGCACGAAAAGTCACCAAAATTTGCACATACGTGCGGCTTTGCGTAAATTTCGATAATCTTGTGTCGTTTTGAAAAAATGTCAAAAAATGGCTCAGTGGCGCCCCCTTTACCCTTAAAATTTTCAAAAAGGCCTCTCCTCTCAGGTTTTCAACGTAGAGCAATGAAATTTGGGGAGTAGATACCTTATGCCTAACTGTTCAAAAAAGCCTCTTGCACCCATATTCCAAATCCAACAGGAAATCGGATATTTTGGATCAAATGTGAAATTTTTATCGGTTCACAGTTGGAGTTTACATTTGGAGGCCTGAACATGCACGAAAACTCACCAAAATTTGCACATACATGCAACTTTACGTAAATTTTGATAATCTACAAAAAAATTTAACAAAATGGCTCAGTGGCGCCCCCTTGAAATTTTCAAAAAGGCCTTTCCTATTAGGTTTTTTCAACGTAGAACGATGAAATTTGGCGAGTCGATACATTGTGCAAAACTGCTCCAAAAAGTCTCTTGCACCCATATTCCAAACCCAACAGGAAGCCGGAAATTTTGGATCAAATGTGAAATTTTATCGATTTACATTTGAGACATTGTCGCTGAAGAAAATAGTTGGATCGTCTTCAAAATTGGTCAGACTATTCAGGAGACATATGAGATCTTAAGTTTTGAAAATGGTGAGTTTTCACTCAAGGGTCTGACCTGGGCGTGGTCCCAAAGTCGGCCATTTTTGGGCAAAATACCAAATTCAGAAAATGATTAAAAACTCCGTGATACAACGTTCAATCTTTTTCATTTCTAGCATGTATATGAGATATCCCAGCCTGAACACGACTGCATTGAAATATTACCCATTAGGCCTGGCGCCCCCTAGTGGGAACAGGAAATGGCCTTCTTTACGAGACAGGCTCCTCCTCCAAGGGAAAAAAATCTATTGACCTCAAACCTGTTTCAGGGGAGCCTCAAGACATGTGTTCAGGTCCCTGATGAAAAATATTGAGGTTTCGTTGAAGCGGAGAGGTCCAAACTGGAAGTGAAAATGACCGTCAACAATTTGTCTCGCCAAAAATTTTGAACAGTCATAACTCGGCAGATATGCAACATATCTGCGCCAAACTTTCCGTGTTTGTTGAGAGTCATACCCTGAAGGTTCTTGTAGGGGTCATTTGCATCAACTCTACAGTGCCAACTAGTGGCGACAGAAAGAAGTTTTAAAAAAGGCCTTTCCTATTGGGTTTTTTCAACATAGAGCAAGGAAATTTGGGGAGTAGATACATTATGCAAAACTGCTCCAAAAAGTCTCTTGCACCCATATTCCAAATCCAACAGGAAATCGGGTATTTTGGATCGAATGTGAAATTTTCATGGGTTCACAGTAAGAGTTTACATTTGGAGGCTTGAATATGCATAAAAACTCACCAAAATTTGCACATACATGCGGCTTTGGATAACGTTCGATAATCTTGCAACGTTACGAAACAATTTAACAAAATGGCTCAGTGGCGCCCCCTTGAAATTTTCAAAAAGGCCTCTCCATTTAGGTTTTTCTAACATAGAGTGATGAAATTTGGAGAGTCAAAACTTTGTGCAAAACTGCTCCAAAAAGTCTCTTGCACACACATTCCAAATCCTACAGGAAATCGGGTATTTTGGATTGAATGTGAACTTTTTATCAATTTACAGTGTGCACATTTTACACCTTGGCACCTAGGGAATTAGTTTGATCATTCTCAAAATTGGCGAGACTGTTCATGAGGCATATGAAATCTTAAGTTATAAAAATGGTGTGTTTTCATTCACGGGCCTGACCTGGGCGGGGCGCCAAATTCTTCCATTTTTTCGCCAAAACACCGAATTCGGAAAATGACTGATAACTCCCTCATACAACGTTCAATCTATTTTAAATCTGGCATGTGTGTGAGGTATACCAGCCTGAGCAGGACTGGATTGAAAATTTACCATTTGTGCCTGGCGCCTCCTAGTGGGAACAGGAAATGCCCTTTTTTACGGGACACACTCCTCCTCTAAAGGGAAAAAATCAATCTACCTCAAACCTGCATAAGGGAAACCTTAAGACCTGTCTTCAGGTGCCTGATGAAAAATATTGAAGTTTCGTTGAAGCGGAGGGGTCCAAACAGGAAAGTGAAAATGACTGTCAACAATTTTTCTGTCCAAAAACTTTGAACAGTCATAACTCGGCAGATATACAAGATATCTGCGCCAAACTTCCCGTGCTTGTTGAGAGTCATACCCTGAAGGGCCTTGTAGGGGTCATTTGCATCAACCCTACAGCGCCAACTAGTGGCGATAGAAAGTCACTCGTTTTTCCAAAACATGTCCAGTTCTTTTCATGTTGGTCATTGTAGTTTCAAGACCTATTAAAATACTTTTTTACGGCCCATGTCCACGTGTCTCTGTCTGTTGCCGTGACGACCCTTTGTTCGCCATTTAAAGGAAATATTTTTTTTTCAGAGACTCAGGGAGCTTATAGAGCCACAATAGTTGGCACACTTGGTCGAATTGGCCCAGTTAGAAGATTAATTTGGTTTTGAATAAGGGCTTGGCTGCACAGCTCAGTAGTGGCTTCTTTTTTGTAGTACTCTCTCCAATAGGGGTTTTTATCTCTTGGGTGTGGGAATGTAAAGAGGCGACTTTCGAGCTTGTTAGGTTCTAATGAGATGATTAGAGAGGAGGATCTGCCACCACCCTGACCTGCACACAGTCCGAGTTGCGTGACGTCCGAGTTGCGCTAGATTGCGAGGGCCCGTTCAGTCCTGCTTGCAGGCCTAGTTATTATTATTATTTTTTCATGGCAAATGAAAATGGCCAATTTGAAGGCCTGAACATGCTCAAAAACTCACCAAAATTTGCACATACATCCGGCTTCGCGAAAATTTCGAAAATTTAGCAACGTTTTTAAAAAAAATCAAAAAATGGCTCAGTGGCGCCCCCTTGAAATTTTAAAAATGCCCTTTGCTTTGATGTTTTTCAACGTAGAGCTATGAAATTTGGGGAGTGGATACGTTGTCCAGAGACGCTTCAAAAAGTCTGCAGCACCCATATTCCAAACCCAACAGGAAATCGGATATTTTGGATTGAATGTTGAAAAACATAGCATTTTGGGCGAAAACCAGCATGCACGTTTCAGACCATTGCGCCGAGCCAGTACGTTGGATCTTCCTCAAAATTGGTGTACGTCTTCATGAGACATATGAGATATTAAGTTGTGAAAATGGTGAGTTTTCGTCCACGGGCCTAACCTGGGCGGGGTACCAAAGTCGGGTGTTTTTTTGGCAACGCGCCAATTTCAGTAAATGATTAATAACTTCCTGATACAAGGTCCAATCTTTTTCATATTTGGCATGCGTGTAAGGTGTCTTAACCTGAACACGACTGCATTGAAATATTTTTATTATTATTTTTTTTTCATGGCAAATGAAAATGGCCAATTTGAAGGCCTGAACATGCTCAAAAACTCACCAAAATTTGCACATACATCCGGCTTCGCGAAAATTTCGACAATTTGGCAACGTTTACAAAAAAAATAAAAAAATGGCTCAGTGGCGCCCCCTTGCAATTTTCAAAATGCCCTTTGCTTTGATGTATTTCAACGTAGGGCGATGAAATTTGGGGAGTGGATACGTTGTCCAGAACCGCTTCAAAAAGTCTAAAGCACCCATATTCCAAACCCAACAGGAAATGGGATATTCTGGATTGAATGTTGAAAAACATAGCATTTTGGGCGAAAACCAGCATGCACGTTTCAGACCGTTGCGCCGAGCCAGTACGTTGGATCTTCCTCAAAATTGGTGTAAGTGTTCATGAGACATATGAGATACTAAGTTGTGAAAATGGTGAGTTTTCGTCCACGGGCCTGACCTGGGCGGGGTACCAAAGTCAGGTGTTTTTTTGGCAACGCGCCAATTTCAGTAAATGATTAATAACTTCCTGATACAAGGTCCAATCTTTTTCATATTTGGCATGCATGTAAGGTGTCTTAACCTGAACACGACTGCATTGAAATATTTTCCATTAGGCCTGGCGCCCCCTTGTGGGAAGAGGAAACACCCTTTTTTACGAAAAAGGCTCCTCCTCCTGGTGAAAAACATCAATTGATCTCAAACCTGCATCAGGAGAGCCTTAAGACATGTCTTTAGGTATCTGATGAAAAATATTGAGTTTTCGTTGATGTTGCAGTATCCAAACAGGAAAGTGAAAAGACCCTCGGCATTTTCTCTCAAAATGGCAAATTTCAAGGTCTGAACATGCTCGAAAACTCACCAAAATGTGCACATACATGTGGCTTCATGTAGATTTCATGAATTTAGCAACATTGCCAAAAGATGTAATAAAATGGCTCAGTGGCGCCCCCTTCAATTTTTAAAAAAGGCCTGTCCTATTAGTTTTTTTCGACGTAGAGTGATGAAATTTGGGGAGTGGATACGTTGTGCAAAACTGCTCCAAAAAGTCTCTTGCACCCATATTCCAAACCCAACAGGAAATCGGGTATTATGGATTGAATCTTGCATTTTTGTCAAAAACCTGCATGCACGTTTGAGACCATTACGCCGAAGCAGTAAGTTGAATGCTTCTCAAAATTGGTCAGACATCCCAAAAACATGCATGGTAGGCTGATTGAGCACTCTAAATTGTCCGTAGGTATGAGTGTGCGCGTGAATGGTTGTATGTCTCCTTGTGCCCTGCAATTGGCTGGCAACCAGTTCAGGGTGTCCCCTGCCTACTGCCCCGAGTTAGCTGGGATAGGCTCCAGCACCTCCGCGACCCTCGTGAGGAAAAGCGGCATGGAAAATGAATGAATGAATGAATGTTCATGACACATATGAGATGTTAGGTTATCAAAATGGTGACATTTCATTCACGGCCCTTTCCTGGGCAGGGGAGCAAATGTGTCTTATTTTTGACAATACAATTCAGTAAAAGACTACTGTATTTTTCCGACTATAAGTCGTGTTTTTTTTTCTTCATATTTTGGTTTGGGGTGCGACTTATACTCAGCAGTGACTTATGTGTGAAATTATTAACACATTATGATAACATTTCCCATGTTATTTAGGTGTTTTGGACTAATGGTTTTGTAAACTTGTTAGCATGCTATAGTTATCTGAATAACTCTTAATAGCTATGGCCATTTTCATTTGCCATGAAAAAATAATAATAACGAGTGCGCTCCCAGTTGGGCGTGAAAGCGCCACAAACTAAATGCATCCATTTCAATATAAAAAAGTCAATTATACAATTGAACATACATTGCCAAAGGCAGAACGCGAACGTGGCCATAGCTATTAACAGTTATTCAGATTACTATAGCATGCTAACAGGTTTACAAAACCATTAGGCCTGGTGCCCCCTGGTGAGTGAAATTATTAACACATTATGATATAATTTCCCGTGTTATTTTGGTGTTTTGGACTGATGGTTTTGTAAACTTGTTAGCATGCTATAGTTATCTGAATAACTGTTAATAGCTATGGCCACGTTCGCGTTCTGCCTTTGGCAATGTATGTTCAATTGTATAATTGACTTTTTTATATTGAAATGGATGCATTTAGTTTGTGGCGCTTTCACGCCCACCTGGGAGCGCACTCGCACTTGTTTACGTGAATAAGCGCTCGCACACCAGAAGAAGACTGACAGCCACATAGCTCTGAGTGAGTGAGTGAGTGAGTGAGTGAGTGAGTGAGTGAGTGAGTGAGTGAGCGAGTGAGTGAGCGAGCGAGCGAGTGAGTGGGCGAGTTAGCAAGAGAGAAAGACGGCTGCGAACCTACGTTCATTGTTTATGCCTTTAAAATATCTCTACAGAGGCAACGCCTGCGTGTATCATCTTTTCTGTTGTTGTGTGTTTTCCACCCGCGAGCGGACACTTACAGCCAGTTGTGTGGTTGTTTGAATGGTGTGCTAATGCTAGCGAACGCATGCTAATCTGTTACATTATTGCTGTAATAGTACGTAATTATCATTTATTTACGGTGATGTGAACCTGTTTGCTATCGAGGACCAAATTGATTCAACAAATTATGCGGACATCCATAATTGTCTTTTTGGAGTTCGCTGTCTATAGCCAGGACCGAGCGGTAGCGTCCTGGTGAGGACAGTATATTCGCATTTCGTTGTTTATGCACTGTACACTGTACATTTATTCAGCATGTTGTTCTCTATTGTATCTTTATATTAAAATGCCTTTCAAGATGACATATCTGTTCTATTTGTTGGATTTTATCAAGTAAATTTCACCCACAAATGCGACTTATACTCCGGTAAGACTTTTGTTTCCTTAAAGCAGAGGGGTCCAATAGGAAAGTCATGATGACCGTGTTCAGGTGCCTAATAAACACTTTTGTTTTGTTAAAGCAGAGGGGTCCGATAAGAAAGTCATCATGACCGTCGCCATTTTCTCTCCCCACTAATTCTGAACATTCAGACATGCAATATATCTTTATTAGGGCCCGAGCACTAGGCGTGCGAAGGCCCTATTGTAATGCAAAGGATTATTATTATTAGGGCCCGAGCACTAGACGTGCGAAGGCCCTATTGTTTTGCAAAGGATTATTATTATTAGGGCCCGAGCACTAAGCGTGCGAAGGCCCTATTGTTTTGCAAAGGATTATTTTTTTTTTTATTTTTTTTTTTTTTTTTTTTTTTCAGGGCAAATGAAAACGGCCAATTTGGAGGCCTGAACATGCACGAAAAGTCACCAAAATTTGCACATACGTCCGGAAAATTGTAAATTTCGATAATTTTGCAACGTTGCAAAAAAATATAACAAAATGGCTCAGTGGCGCCCCCTTGAAATTTTAAAATTGGCCTATAACATTAGGGTCTGTCAGCGTAGAGCAATGAAATTTGGGGGGTCTATACCTTGTCCAAAACCGCTCCAAAAAAGCATTTACACGCATATTCCAAACCCAACAGGAAATCGGTTATTTTGGATCAAATATGAAATTTTTATCGATTTACAGGGTGCACATTTGAGACCTTTTCGCCGAGGGAGTTAGTTGGATCATCTTCAAAATTGGTGAGACTGTTCAGGAGACATATGAAATCTTAAGTTTTGAAAATGGTGCGTTTTCATTCACGGGTCTGACCTGGGCGTGGTGCCAAAGTCGACCATTTTTTCGGCAAAATGACAAATTCAGTAAATGACTTATAGTTCCTTGACACAACGTTCAATCTTTTTCATATTTGGCATGTATGTGTGGTATCCCACCCTTAACACGAGTGCATTGAAATATTACCCATTAGGTCTAGCGCCCCCTAGTGAGAACAGGAAATGCCTTTTTTTACGAGACAGGTTCCTCCTCCAAGGGAAAAAAATCTGTTGACCTCAAACCTGCATCAGGGGAGCCTTAAGACCTGTGTTCAGGTGCCTGATGAAAAATATTGAGGTTTCGTTGAGGCGGAGGGGTCCAAACAGGAAAGTGAAAATGAACGTCAACAATTTGTCACGCAAAAAACTTTGAACAGTCATAACTCGGCAGATATACAACATATCTGCGCCAAACTTCCCGTGTTTGTTGAGAGTCATACCCTGAAGGTTCTTGTAGGGGTCATTTGCATCAACTCTACAGTGCCAACTAGTGGCGACAGAAAGAAGTTTTAAAAAAGGCCTTTCCTATTGGGTTTTTTCAACATAGAGCAAGGAAATTTGGGGAGTAGATACCTTATGCAAAACTGCTCCAAAAAGTCTCTTGCACCCATATTCCAAATCCAACAGGAAATCGGGTATTTTGGATCGAATGTGAAATTTTCATGGGTTCACAGTAGGAGTTTACATTTGGAGGCTTGAATATGCACAAAAACTTGTACAAATTTGCACATACATGCGGCTTTAGATAACGTTCGATAATCTTGCAATGTTACGAAAAAATGTAGCAAAATGCCTCAGTGGCGCCCCCTTGAATTTTTCAAAAAGGCGTTTCCTATTAGGTTTTTTTAACAGAGAGTGATGAAATTTGGGGAGTCGATACCTTGTGCAAAACTGCTCCAAAAAGTCTCTTGCACCCGTATTCCAAATCCAACAGGAAATCGGGTATTTTGGATCGAATGTGAAATTTTTATCGGTTCACAGTAGGAGTTCACATTTGGAGGCTTGAACATGCACGAAAACTCACAAAAATTTGGACATACATGCGGCTTTGCATAACGTTCGATAATCTTGCAACGTTACGAAAACATGTAACAAAATGGCTCAGTGGCGCCCCCTTGAAATTTTCAAAAAGGCCTCTCCATTTAGGTTTTTTCAACGTAGAGGGATGAAATTCGGAGAGTCGATACCTTGTACAAAACTGCTCCAAAAAGTCTCTTGCATGCGTATTCCAAACCCAACAGGAAATCGGGTATTTTGGATTGAATGTGAAATTTTTATCGATTTACAGTGTGCACATTTTACACCTTGGCACCTAGGGAATTAGTTTGATCATTCTCAAAATTGGCGAGACTGTTCATGAGGCATATGAAATCTTAAGTTATCAAAATGGTGTGTTTTCATTCACGGGCCTGAGCTGGGCGGGGTGCCAAAGTCGGCCATTTTTTCGCCAAAA
Source organism: Corythoichthys intestinalis (assembly GCF_030265065.1). NCBI lineage: Eukaryota > Metazoa > Chordata > Actinopteri > Syngnathiformes > Syngnathidae > Corythoichthys > Corythoichthys intestinalis. The sequence continues at coordinate 25,019,571 of NC_080403.1, read as the reverse complement.
CACCAAATTCAGAAAATGACTGATAACTCCCTCATACAACGTTCAATCTATTTTAAATCTGGCATGTGTGTGAGGTATACCTGCCTGAGCAGGACTGGATTGAGAATTTACCATTTGTGCCTGGCGCCTCCTAGTGGGAACAGGAAAAGCCCTTTTTTTACGGGACACACACCTCCTCTAAAGGGAAAAAAACAATCTACCTCAAACCTGTATAAGGGAAGCCTTAAGACCTGTGTTCAGGTGCCTGATGAAAAATATTGAGGTTTCGTTGAAGCGGAGGGGTCCAAACAGGAAAGTGAAAATGACCGTCAACAATTTGTCTCGCTAAAAACTTTGAACAGTCATAACTCGGCAGATATACAACATATCTGCGACAAACTTCCCGTGCTTGTTGAGAGTCATACCCTGAAGTGCCTTGTAGGGGTCATTTGCATCAACCCTACAGCGCCAACTAGTGGCAATAGAAAGTCACTCGTTTTTCCAATACATATCCAGTTCTTTTCAGTTTGGTCATTGTAGTTTCAAGACCTATTAAAATACTTATTTACGGCCCATGTCCACGTGTCTGTCTGTTGCCGTGACGACCCTTTGTTCGCCATTTAAAGGAAATATTTTTTTCCAGAGAGTCAGGCAGCTTATAGAGCCACAATATTTGGCACACTTGGTCAAATTGGCCCAGTTAGAAGATTAATTTTGGTTTTGAATAAGGGCTTGGCTGCACAGCTCAGTAGTGGCTCCTTTTTTGTAGTAATCTCTCCAATAGGGGTTTTTATCTCTTGGGTGTGGTAATGTAAGAGGCGACTTTCGAGCATGTTAGGTTCTAATGAGATGATTAGAGAGGAGGATCTGCCACCACCCTGACCTGCACACAGTCCGAGTTGCGTGACGTCCGAGTTGCGCTAGATTGCGAGGGCCCGTTCAGTCCTGCTTGCAGGCCTAGTTATTATTATTATTATTATTCTTTTTTCAGGGCAAATGAAAATGGCCAATTTGGAGGCCTGAACATGCACGAAAAGTCACCAAAATTTGCACATACGTGCGGCTTTGCGTAAAATTCGATAATCTTGTGTCGTTTTGAAAAAATGTCAAAAAATGGCTCAGTGGCGCCCCCTTGACCCTTAAAATTTTCAAAAAGGCCTCTCCTCTCAGGTTTTCAACGTAGAGCAATGAAATTTGGGGAGTAGATACCTTATGCCTAACTGTTCAAAAAAGCCTCTTGCACCCATATTCCAAATCCAACAGGAAATCGGATATTTTGGATCAAATGTGAAATTTTTATCGGTTCACAGTTGGAGTTTACATTTGGAGGCCTGAACATGCACGAAAACTCACCAAAATTTGCACATACATGCAACTTTGCAAAAATTTTGATAATCTACAAAAAAATTTAACAAAATGGCTCAGTGGCGCCCCCTTGAAATTTTCAAAAAGGCCTTTCCTATTAGGTTTTTTCAACGTAGAACAATGAAATTTGGCGAGTCGATACATTGTGCAAAACTGCTCCAAAAAGTCTCTTGCACCCATATTCCAAACCCAACAGGAAGCCGGAAATTTTGGGTCAAATGCGAAATTTTATCGATTTACATTTGAGACCTTGTCGCTGAAGGATAAAGTTGGATCGTCTTCAAAATTGGTCAGACTATTCAGGAGACCTATGAGATCTTAAGTTTTCAAAATGGTGTGTTTTCATTCAAGGGTCTGGCCTGGGCGTGGTCCCAAAGTCGGCCATTTTTGGGCAAAATACCAAATTCAGAAAATGATTAAAAACTCCGTGATACAACGTTCAATCTTTTTCATTTCTAGCATGTATATGAGATATCTCAGCCTGAACACGACTGCATTGAAATATTACCTATTAGGCCTGGCGCCCCCTAGTGGGAACAGGAAATGGCCTTCTTCACGAGACAGGCTCCTCCTCCAAGGGAAAAAAATCTATTGACCTCAAACCTGTTTCAGGGGAGCCTCAAGACATGTGTTCAGGTCCCTGATGAAAAATATTGAGGTTTCGTTGAAGCGGAGAGGTCCAAACTGCAAGTGAAAATGACCGTCAACAATTTGTCTCGCCAAAAATTTTGAACAGTCATAACTCGGCAGATATGCAACATATCTGCGCCAAACTTTCCGTGTTTGTTGAGAGTCATACCCTGAAGGTTCTTGTAGGGGTCATTTGCATCAACTCTACAGTGCCAACTAGTGGCAACAGAAAGAAGTTTTAAAAAAGGCCTTTCCTATTGGGTTTTTTCAACATAGAGCAAGGAAATTTGGGGAGTAGATACCTTATGCAAAACTGCTCCAAAAAGTCTCTTGCACCCATATTCCAAATCCAACAGGAAATTGGGTATTTTGGATCGAATGTGAAATTTTCATGGGTTCACAGTAAGAGTTTACATTTGGAGGCTTGAATATGCATAAAAACTCACCAAAATTTGCACATACATGCGGCTTTGGATAACGTTCGATAATCTTGCAACGTTACGAAAACATGTAACAAAATGGCTCAGTGGCGCCCCCTTGAAATTTTCAAAAAGGCCTCTCCATTTAGGTTTTTCTAACATAGAGTGATGAAATTTGGAGAGTCAAAACTTTGTGCAAAACTGCTCCAAAAAGTCTCTTGCACACACATTCCAAATCCTACAGGAAATCGGGTATTTTGGATTGAATGTGAACTTTTTATCGATTTACAGTGTGCACATTTTACACCTTGGCACCTAGGGAATTAGTTTGATCATTCTCAAAATTGGTGAGACTGTTCATGAGGCATATGAAATCTTAAGTTATAAAAATGGTGTGTTTTCATTCACGGGCCTGACCTGGGCGGGGCGCCAAATTCTTCCATTTTTTCGCAAAAACACCGAATTCGGAAAATGACTGATAACTCCCTCATACAACGTTCAATCTATTTTAAATCTGGCATGTGTGTGAGGTATACCAGCCTGAGCAGGACTGGATTGAAAATTTACCATTTGTGCCTGGCGCCTCCTAGTGGGAACAGGAAATGCCCTTTTTTACGGGACACACTCCTCCTCTAAAGGGAAAAAATCAATCTACCTCAAACCTGCATAAGGGAAACCTTAAGACCTGTCTTCAGGTGCCTGATGAAAAATATTGAAGTTTCGTTGAAGCGGAGGGGTCCAAACAGGAAAGTGAAAATGACTGTCAACAATTTTTCTCTCCAAAAACTTTGAACAGTCATAACTCGGCAGATATACAAGATATCTGCGCCAAACTTCCCGTGCTTGTTGAGAGTCATACCCTGAAGGGCCTTGTAGGGGTCATTTGCATCAACCCTACAGCGCCAACTAGTGGCGATAGAAAGTCACTCGTTTTTCCAAAACATGTCCAGTTCTTTTCATGTTGGTCATTGTAGTTTCAAGACCTATTAAAATACTTTTTTACGGCCCATGTCCACGTGTCTCTGTCTGTTGCCGTGACGACCCTTTGTTCGCCATTTAAAGGAAATATTTTTTTTCAGAGACTCAGGCAGCTTATAGAGCCACAATAGTTGGCACACTTGGTCGAATTGGCCCAGTTAGAAGATTAATTTTAGTTTTGAATAAGGGCTTGGCTGCACAGCTCAGTAGTGGCTCCTTTTTTGTAGTACTCTCTCCAATAGGGGTTTTTATCTCTTGGGTGTGGGAATGTAAATAGGCGACTTTCGAGCATGTTAGGTTCTAATGAGATGATTAGAGAGGAGGATCTGCCACCGCCCTGACCTGCACACAGTCCGAGTTGCGTGACGTCCGAGTTGCGCTAGATCGCGAGGGCCCGTTCAGTCCTGCTTGCAGGCCTAGTTATTATTATTATTATTATTATTATTATTATTATTCTTCTTTCTTCATGGCAAATGAAAATGGCCAATTTGGAGGCCTGAACATGCACGAAAAGTCACCAAAATTTGCACATACGTGCAGATTCGCGTAAAATTTGATAATCTTGCGTCGTTTTGAAAAAATTTCAAAAAATGGCTCAGTGGCGCCCCCTTGACCCTTAAAATTTTCAAAAAGGCCTCTCCTCTCAGGTTTTCAACGTAGAGCGATGAAATTTGGGGAGTAGATACCTTATGCCTAACTGTTCAAAAAAGCCTCTTGCACCCATATTCCAAATCCGACAGGAAATCGGATATTTTGGATCAAATGTGAAATTTTTTCGGTTCACAGTTGGAGTTTACGTTTGGAGGCCTGAACATGCACGAAAACTCACCAAAATTTGCACATACATGCAACTTTGCGTAAATTTTGATAATCTACAAAAAAATTTAACAAAATCGCTCAGTGGCGCCCCCTTGAAATTTTCAAAAAGGCCTTTCCTATTAGGTTTTTTCAACGTAGAATGATGAAATTTGGTGAGTCGATACATTGCGTAAAACTGCTCCAAAAAGTCTCTTGCACCTATATTCCAAATCCAACAGGAAGTCGGAAATTTTGGATCAAATGCGAAATTTTATCGATTTACATTTGAGACCTTGTCGCTGAAGAAAATAGTTGGATCGTCTTCAAAATTGGTCAGACTATACAGGAGACATATGAGATCTTAAGTTTTCAAAATGGTGAGTTTTCATCCAAGGGTCTGGCCTGGGCGTAGTCCCAAAGTTGGCCATTTTTGGGCAAAACACCAAATTCAGAAAATGATTAAAAACTCCGTGATACAACGTTCAATCTTTTTCATTTCTAGCAAGTATATGAGATATCCCAGCCTGAACACGACTGCATTTAAATTTTACCCATTAGGCTTGGCGCCCCCTAGTGGGAACAGGAAATGGCCTTCTTTACGAGACAGGCTCCTCCTCCAAGGGAAAAAAATCTATTGACCTCAAACCTGTTTCAGGGGAGCCTCAAGACATGTGTTCAGGTGCCTAATGAAAAATATTGAGGTTTTGTAGAAGCGGAGAGGTACAAACTGGAAGTGAAAATGACCGTCAACAATTTGTCTCGCCAAAAACTTTGAACAGTCATAACTCGGCAGATATACAACATATCTGCGCCAAACTTCCCGTGTTTGTTGAGAGTCATACCCTGAAGGTTCGTGTAGGGGTCATTTGCATCAACTCTACAGTGCCAACTAGTGGCGACAGAAAGAAGTTTTAAAAAAGGCCTTTCCTATTGGGTTTTTCCAACATAGAGTGAGGAAATTTGGGGAGTTGATACCTTGTGCAAAACTGCTCCAAAAAGTCTCTTGCACCCATTTTCCAAATCCAACAGGAAATCGGGTATTTTGGATCAAATGTGAAATTTTTATCGGTTCACAGTAGGAGTTTACATTTGGAGGCTTGAACATGCACGAAAACTCACAAAAATTTCGACATACATGCGGCTTTGCATAACGTTCAATAATCTTGCAACGTTACGAAAAAATGTAACAAAATGGCTCAGTGGCGCCCCCTTGAAATTTTCAAAAAGGCCTCTCCATTTAGGTTTTTTCAACGTAGATGGATGAAATTCGGAGAGTCAATACCTTGTACAAAACTGCTCCAAAAAGTCTCTTGCATGCGTATTCCAAACCCAACAGGAAATCGGGTATTTTGGATTGAATGTGAATTTTTTATCGATTTACAGTGTGCACATTTTACACCTTGGCACCTAGGGAATTAGTTTGATCATTCTCAAAATTGGCGAGACTGTTCATGAGGCATATGAAATCTTAAGTTATCAAAATGGTGTGTTTTCATTCACGGGCCTGACCTGGGCGGGGTGCCAAAGTCGGCCATTTTTTCGCCAAAACACCGAATTCGGAAAATGACTGATAACTCCCTCATACAACGTTCAATCTATTTTAAATCTGCCATGTGTGTGAGGTATACCAGCCTGAGCACGACTGGATTGAAAATTTACCATTTGTGCCTGGCGCCTCCTAGTGGGAACAGGAAATGCCCTTTTTTACGGTGACACACTCCTCCTCCAAGGGAAAAAATTAATCGACCTCAAACCTGCATAAGGGAAGCCTTAAGACCTGTCTTCAGGTGCCTGATGAAAAATATTGAAGTTTCGTTGAAGCGGAGGGGTCCAAACAGGAAAGTGAAAATGACTGTCAATAATTTTTCTCTCCAAAAATTTTGAACAGTCATAACTCGGCAGATATACAACATATCTGCGGCAAACTTCCCGTGCTTGTTGAGAGTCATACCCTGAAGGGCCTTGTAGGGGTCATTTGCATCAAACCTACAGCGCCAACTAGTGGCAATAGAAAGTCACTCGTTTTTCCAATACATGTTCAGTTCTTTTCAGGTTGGTCATTGTAGTTTCAAGACCTATTAAAATACTTATTTACGGCCCATGTCCACGTGTCTCTGTCTGTTGCCGTGACGACCCTTTGTTCGCCATTTAAAGGAAATATTTTTTTTCAGAGACTCAGGCAGCTTATAGAGCCACAGTATTTGGCACACTTGGTCGAATTGGCCGAGTTAGAAGATTAATTTTGGGTTTTGAATAAGGGCTTGGCTGCACAGCTCAGTAGTGGCTCCTTTTTTGTAGTACTCTCTCCAATAGGGGTTTTTATCTCTTGGGTGTGGGAATGTAAATAGGCGACTTTCGAGCATGTTAGGTTCTAATGAGATAATTAGAGAGGAGGATCTGCCACCAGCCTGACCTGCACACAGTCCGAGTTGCGTGACGTCCGAGTTGCGCTAGATTGCGAGGGCCCGTTCAGTCCTGCTTGCAGGCCTAGTTATTATTAGGGCCCGAGCACTAGACGTGCGAAGGCCCTATTGTTTTGCAAAGGATTATTATTATTATTATTATTATTATTATTATTATTATTATTATTATTAGGGCCCGAGCACTAGACGTGCGAAGGCCCTATTGTAATGCAAAGGATTATTATTATTATTATTATTATTATTATTCTTCTTTCTTCATGGCAAATGAAAATGGCCAATTTGGAGGCCTGAACATGCACGAAAAGTCACCAAAATTTGCACATACGTGCAGATTCGCGTAAATTTCGATAATCTTGCGTCGTTTTGAAAAAATGTCAAAAAATGGCTCAGTGGCGCCCCCTTGACCCTTAAAATTTTCAAAAAGGCCTCTCCTCTCAGGTTTTCAATGTAGAGCAATGAAATTTGGGGAGTAGATACCTTATGCCTAACTGTTCAAAAAAGCCTCTTGCACCCATATTCCAAATCCAACAGGAAATCGGGTATTTTGGATCGAATGTGAAATTTTTTCGGTTCACAGTTGGAGTTTACGTTTGGAGGCTTGAACATGCACGAAAACTCACCAAAATTTGCACATACATTCAACTTTGCGTAAATTTTGATAATCTACAAAAAAATTTAACAAAATGGCTCAGTGGCGCCCCCTTGAAATTTTCAAAAAGGCCTCTCCTATTAGGTTTTTTCAACGTAGAACAATGAAATTTAGTGAGTCGATACATTGTACAAAACTGCTCCAAAAAGTCTCTTGCACCCATATTCCAAACCCAACAGGAAGCTGGAAATTTTGGGTCAAATGCGAAATTTTATCGATTTACATTTGAGACCTTGTCGCTGAAGGATAAAGTTGGATCGTCTTCAAAATTGGTCAGACTATTCAGGAGACCTATGAGATCTTAAGTTTTCAAAATGGTGAGTTTTCACTCAAGGGTCTGACCTGGGCGTGGTCCCAAAGTCGGCCATTTTTGGGCAAAATACCAAATTCAGAAAATGATTAAAAACTCCGTGATACAACGTTCAATCTTTTTCATTTCTAGCATGTATATGAGATATCCAAGCCTTAACACGACTGCATTGAAATATTACCCATTAGGCCTGGCGCCCCCTAGTGGGAACAGGAAATGGCCTTCTTTACGAGACAGGCTCCTCCTCCAAGGGAAAAAAATCTATTGACCTCAAACCTGTTTCAGGGGAGCCTCAAGACATGTGTTCAGGTCCCTGATGAAAAATATTGAGGTTTCGTTGAAGCGGAGAGGTCCAAACTGGAAGTGAAAATGACCGTCAACAATTTGTCTCGCCAAAAATTTTGAACAGTCATAACTCGGCAGATATGCAACATATCTGCGCCAAACTTTCCGTGTTTGTTGAGAGTCATACCCTGAAGGTTCTTGTAGGGGTCATTTGCATCAACTCTACAGTGCCAACTAGTGGTGACAGAAAGAAGTTTTAAAAAAGGCCTTTCCTATTGGGTTTTTTCAACATAGAGCAAGGAAATTTGGGGAGTAGATACCTTATGCAAAACTGCTCCAAAAAGTCTCTTGCACCCATATTCCAAATCCAACAGGAAATCGGGTATTTTGGGTCGAATGTGAAATTTTCATGGGTTCACAGTAAGAGTTTACATTTGGAGGCTTGAATATGCATAAAAACTCACCAAAATTTGCACATACATGCGGCTTTGGATAACGTTCGATAATCTTGCAACGTTACGAAACAATTTAACAAAATGGCTCAGTGGCGCCCCCTTGAAATTTTCAAAAAGGCCTCTCCATTTAGGTTTTTCTAACATAGAGTGATGAAATTTGGAGAGTCAAAACTTTGTGCAAAACTGCTCCAAAAAGTCTCTTGCACACACATTCCAAATCCTACAGGAAATCGGGTATTTTGGATTGAATGTGAACTTTTTATCGATTTACAGTGTGCACATTTTACACCTTGGCACCTAGGGAATTAGTTTGATCATTCTCAAAATTGGTGAGACTGTTCATGAGGCATATGAAATCTTAAGTTATAAAAATGGTGTGTTTTCATTCACGGGCCTGACCTGGGCGGGGCGCCAAATTCTTCCATTTTTTCGCCAAAACACCGAATTCGGAAAATGACTGATAACTCCCTCATACAACGTTCAATCTATTTTAAATCTGGCATGTGTGTGAGGTATACCAGCCTGAGCAGGACTGGATTGAAAATTTACCATTTGTGCCTGGCGCCTCCTAGTGGGAACAGGAAATGCCCTTTTTTACGGGACACACTCCTCCTCTAAAGGGAAAAAATCAATCTACTTCAAACCTGCATAAGGGAAACCTTAAGACCTGTCTTCAGGTGCCTGATGAAAAATATTGAAGTTTCGTTGAAGCGGAGGGGTCCAAACAGGAAAGTGAAAATGACTGTCAACAATTTTTCTCTCCAAAAACTTTGAACAGTCATAACTCGGCAGATATACAAGATATCTGCGCCAAACTTCCCGTGCTTGTTGAGAGTCATACCCTGAAGGGCCTTGTAGGGGTCATTTGCATCAACCCTACAGCGCCAACTAGTGGCGATATAAAGTCACTCGTTTTTCCAAAACATGTCCAGTTCTTTTCATGTTGGTCATTGTAGTTTCAAGACCTATTAAAATACTTTTTTACGGCCCATGTCCACGTGTCTCTGTCTGTTGCCGTGACGACCCTTTGTTCGCCATTTAAAGGAAATATTTTTTTTCAGAGACTCAGGGAGCTTATAGAGCCACAATAGTTGGCACACTTGGTCGAATTGGCCCAGTTAGAAGATTAATTTAGGTTTTGAATAAGGGCTTGGCTGCACAGCTCAGTAGTGGCTCCTTTTTTGTAGTACTCTCTCCAATAGGGGTTTTTATCTCTTGGGTGTGGGAATGTAAATAGGCGACTTTCGAGCATGTTAGGTTCTAATGAGATGATTAGAGAGGAGGATCTGCCACCACCCTGACCTGCACACAGTCCGAGTTGCGTGACGTCCGAGTTGCGCTAGATTGCGAGGGCCCGTTCAGTCCTGCTTGCAGGCCTAGTTATTATTATTATTCTTCTTTTTTCAGGGCAAATGAAAATGGCCAATTTGGAGGCCTGAACATGCACGAAAAGTCACCAAAATTTGCACATACGTGCCGCTTCGCGTAAATTTCGATAATCTTGTGTCGTTTTGAAAAAATGTCAAAAAATGGCTCAGTGGCGCCCCCTTTACCCTTAAAATTTTCAAAAAGGCCTCTCCTCTCAGGTTTTCAACGTAGAGCAATGAAATTTGGGGAGTAGATACCTTATGCCTAACTGTTCAAAAAAGCCTCTTGCACCCATATTCCAAATCCAACAGGAAATCGGATATTTTGGATCAAATGTGAAATTTTTATCGGTTCACAGTTGGGGTTTACATTTGGAGGCCTGAACATGCACGAAAACTCACCAAAATTTGCACATACATGCAACTTTGCGTAAATTTTGATAATCTACAAAAAAATTTAACAAAATCGCTCAGTGGCGCCCCCTTGAAATTTTCAAAAAGGCCTTTCCTATTAGGTTTTTTTAACGTAGAACGATGAAATTTGGCGAGTCGATACATTGTGCAAAACTGCTCCAAAAAGTCTCTTGCACCCATATTCCAAATCCAACAGGAAGTCGGAAATTTTGGATCAAATGTGAAATCTTATCGATTTACATTTGAGACCTTGTCGCTGAAGAAAATAGTTGGATCGTCTTCAAAATTGGTCAGAGTATTCAGGAGACATATGAGATCTTAAGTTTTCAAAATGGTGTGTTTTCACTCAAGGGTCGGGCCTGGGCGTGGTCCCAAAGTCGGCCATTTTTGGGCAAAATACCAAATTCAGAAAATGATTAAAAACTCCGTGATACAACGTTCAATCTTTTTCATTTCTAGCATGTATATGAGATATCCCAGCCTGAACACGACTGCATTGAAATATTACCCATTAGGCCTGGCGCCCCCTAGTGGGAACAGGAAATGGCCTTCTTTACGAGACAGGTTCCTCCTCCAAGGGAAAAAAAACTATTGACCTCAAACCTGTTTCAGGGGAGCCTCAAGACATGTGTTCAGGTCCCTGATAAAAAATATTGAGGTTTCGTTGAAGCGGAGAGGTCCAAACTGGAAGTGAAAATGACCGTCAACAATTTGTCTCGCCAAAAATTTTGAACAGTCATAACTCGGCAGATATGCAACATATCTGCGCCAAACTTTCCGTGTTTGTTGAGAGTCATACCCTGAAGGTTCTTGTAGGGGTCATTTGCATCAACTCTACAGTGCCAACTAGTGGCGAAAGAAAGAAGTTTTAAAAAAGGCCTTTCCTATTGGGTTTTTTCAACATAGAGCAAGGAAATTTGGGGAGTAGATACCTTATGCAAAACTGCTCCAAAAAGTCTCTTGCACCCATATTCCAAATCCAACAGGAAATTGGGTATTTTGGATCGAATGTGAAATTTTCATGGGTTCACAGTAAGAGTTTACATTTGGAGGCTTGAATATGCATAAAAACTCACCAAAATTTGCACATACATGCGGCTTTGGATAACGTTCGATAATCTTGCAACGTTACGAAAAAATTTAACAAAATGGCTCAGTGGCGCCCCCTTGAAATTTTCAAAAAGGCCTCTCCATTTAGGTTTTTCTAACATAGAGTGATGAAATTTGGAGAGTCAAAACTTTGTGCAAAACTGCTCCAAAAAGTCTCTTGCACACACATTCCAAATCCTACAGGAAATCGGGTATTTTGGATTGAATGTGAAATTTTTATCGATTTACAGTGTGCACATTTTACACCTTGGCACCTAGGGAATTAGTTTGATCATTCTCAAAATTGGCGAGCCTGTTCATGAGGCATATGAAATCTTAAGTTATAAAAATGGTGTGTTTTCATTCACGGGCCTGACCTGGGCGGGGTGCCAAAGTCGGCCATTTTTTCGCCAAAACACCGAATTCGGAAAATGACTGATAACTCCCTCATACAACGTTCAATCTATTTTAAATCTGGCATGTGTGTGAGGTATACTAGCCTGAGCAGGACTGGATTGAAAATTTACCATTTGTGCCTGGCGCCTCCTAGTGGGAACAGGAAATGCCCTTTTTTACGGGACACACTCCTCCTCTAAAGGGAAAAAATCAATCTACCTCAAACCTGCAAAAGGGAAGCCTTAAGACCTGTGTTCAGGTGCCTGATGAAAAATATTGAAGTTTCGTTGAAGCGGAGGGGTCCAAACAGGAAAGTGAAAATGACTGTCAACAATTTTTCTCTCCAAAAACTTTGAACAGTCATAACTCGGCAGATATACAACATATCTGCGCCAAACTTCCCGTGCTTGTTGAGAGTCATACCCTGAAGGGCCTTGTAGGGGTCATTTGCATCAACCCTACAGCGCCAACTAGTGGCAATAGAAAGTCACTCGTTTTTCCAATACATGTCCAGTTCTTTTCAGGTTGGTCATTGTAGTTTCAAGACCTATTAAAATACTTATTTACGGCCCATGTCCACGTGTCTCTGTCTGTTGCCGTGACGACCCTTTGTTCGCCATTTAAAGGAAATATTTTTTTTCAGAGACTCAGGGAGCTTATAGAGCCACAATAGTTGGCACACTTGGTCGAATTGGCCCAGTTAGAAGATTAATTTTAGTTTTGAATAAGGGCTTGGCTGCACAGCTCAGTAGTGGCTCCTTTTTTGTAGTACTCTCTCCAATAGGGGTTTTTATCTCTTGGGTGTGGGAATGTAAATAGGCGACTTTCGAGCATGTTAGGTTCTAATGAGATGATTAGAGAGGAGGATCTGCCACCGCCCTGACCTGCACACAGTCCGAGTTGCGTGACGTCCGAGTTGCGCTAGATCGCGAGGGCCCGTTCAGTCCTGCTTGCAGGCCTAGTTATTATTATTATTATTATTATTATTATTCTTCTTTCTTCATGGCAAATGAAAATGGCCAATTTGGAGGCCTGAACATGCACGAAAAGTCACCAAAATTTGCACATACGTGCAGATTCGCGTAAATTTCGATAATCTTGCGTCGTTTTGAAAAAATGTCAAAAAATGGCTCAGTGGCGCCCCCTTGACCCTTAAAATTTTCAAAAAGGCCTCTCCTCTCAGGTTTTCAACGTAGAGCAATGAAATTTGGGGAGTAGATACCTTATGCCTAACTGCTCAAAAAAGCCTCTTGCACCCATATTCCAAATCCAACAGGAAATCGGTTATTTTGGATCGAATCTGAAATTTTTTCGGTTCACAGTTGGAGTTCACATTTGGAGGCTTGAACATGCACGAAAACTCACCAAAATGTGCACATATGTTCAACTTTGCGTAAATTTTGATAATCTTTGAAAAAAATTAACAAAAAGGCTCAGTGGCGCCCCCTTGAAATTTTCAAAAAGGCCTGTCCTATTAGGTTTTTTCAACGTAGAATGATGAAATTTGGTGAGTCGATACATTGTGTAAAACTGCTCCAAAAAGTCTCTTGCACCTATATTCCAAATCCAACAGGAAGTCGGAAATTTTGGATCAAATGCGAAATTTTATCGATTTACATTTGAGACCTTGTCGCTGAAGAAAATAGTTGGATCGTCTTCAAAATTGGTCAGACTATTCAGGAGACATATGAGATCTTAAGTTTTCAAAATGGTGAGTTTTCATCCAAGGGTCTGACCTGGGCGTGGTCCCAAAGTCGGCCATTTTTGGGCAAAATACCAAATTCAGAAAATGATTAAAAACTCCGTGATACAACGTTCAATCTTTTTCATTTCTAGCATGTATATGAGATATCCCAGCCTGAACACGACTGCATTGAAATATTACTCATTAGGCCTGGCGCCCCCTAGTGGGAACAGGAAATGGCCTTCTTTACGAGACAGGCTCCTCCTCCAAGGGAAAAAAATCTATTGACTTCAAACCTGTTTCAGGGGAGCCTCAAGACATGTGTTCAGGTGCCTGATGAAAAATATTGAGGTTTCGTTGAAGCGGAGAGGTCCAAACTGGAAGTGAAAATGACCGTCAACAATTTGTCTCGCCAAAAACTTTGAACAGTCATAACTCGGCAGATATGCAACATATCTGCGCCAAACTTTCCGTGTTTGTTGAGAGTCATACCCTGAAGGTTCTTGTAGGGGTCATTTGCATCAACTCTACAGTGCCAACTAGTGGCGACAGAAAGAAGTTTTAAAAAAGGCCTTTCCTATTGGGTTTTTTCAACATAGAGCGAGGAAATTTGGGGAGTAGATACCTTATGCAAAACTGCTCCAAAAAGTCTCTTGCACCCGTATTCCAAATCCAACAGGAAATCGGGTATTTTGGATCAAATGTGAAATTTTTATCGGTTCACAGTAGGAGTTTACATTTGGAGGCTTGAACATGCACGAAAACTCACAAAAATTTCGACATACATGCGGCTTTGCATAACGTTCAATAATCTTGCAACGTTACGAAAACATGTAAAAAAATGGCTCACTGGCGCCCCCTTGAAATTTTCAAAAAGGCCTCTCCATTTAGGTTTTTCTAACATAGAGTGATGAAATTTGGAGAGTCAAAACTTTGTGCAAAACTGCTCCAAAAAGTCTCTTGCACACACATTCCAAATCCTACAGGAAATCGGGTATTTTGGATTGAATGTGAACTTTTTATCGATTTACAGTGTGCACATTTTACACCTTGGCACCTAGGGAATTAGTTTGATCATTCTCAAAATTAGTGAGACTGTTCATGAGGCATATGAAATCTTAAGTTATAAAAATGGTGTGTTTTCATTCATGGGCCTGACCTGGGCGGGGCGCCAAACTCTTCCATTTTTTCGCCAAAAACCGAATTCGGAAAATGACTGATAACTCCCTCATACAACGTTCAATCTATTTTAAATCTGGCATGTGTGTGAGGTATACCAGCCTGAGCAGGACTGGATTGAAAATTTACCATTTGTGCCTGGCGCCTCCTAGTGGGAACAGGAAATGCCCTTTTTTACGGGACACACTCCTCCTCTAAAGGGAAAAAAATCAATCTACCTCAAACCTGCATAAGGGAAACCTTAAGACCTGTCTTCAGGTGCCTGATGAAAAATATTGAAGTTTCGTTGAAGCGGAGGGGTCCAAACAGGAAAGTGAAAATGACTGTCAACAATTTTTCTCTCCAAAAACTTTGAACAGTCATAACTCGGCAGATATACAAGATATCTGCGCCAAACTTCCCGTGCTTGTTGAGAGTCATACCCTGAAGGGCCTTGTAGGGGTCATTTGCATCAACCCTACAGCGCCAACTAGTGGCGATAGAAAGTCACTCGTTTTTCCAAAACATGTCCAGTTCTTTTCATGTTGGTCATTGTAGTTTCAAGACCTATTAAAATACTTTTTTACGGCCCATGTCCACGTGTCTCTGTCTGTTGCCGTGACGACCCTTTGTTCGCCATTTAAAGGAAATATTTTTTTTCAGAGACTCAGGGAGCTTATAGAGCCACAATAGTTGGCACACTTGGTCGAATTGGCCGAGTTAGAAGATTAATTTTGGTTTTGAATAAGGGCTTGGCTGCACAGCTCAGTAGTGGCTCCTTTTTTGTAGTACTCTCTCCAATAGGGGTTTTTATCTCTTGGGTGTGGGAATGTAAATAGGCGACTTTCGAGCATGTTAGGTTCTAATGAGATGATTAAAGAGGAGGATCTGCCACCACCCTGACCTGCACACAGTCCGAGTTGCGTGACGTCCGAGTTGCGCTAGATTGCGAGGGCCCGTTCAGTCCTGCTTGCAGGCCTAGTTAGGGCCCGAGCACTAGGCGTGCGAAGGCCCTATTGTAATGCAAAGGATTATTATTATTATTATTATTATTATTCTTCTTTCTTCATGGCAAATGAAAATGGCCAATTTGGAGGCCTGAACATGCACGAAAAGTCACCAAAATTTGCACATACGTGCAGATTCGCGTAAAATTTGATAATCTTGCGTCGTTTTGAAAAAATTTCAAAAAATGGCTCAGTGGCGCCCCCTTGACCCTTAAAATTTTCAAAAAGGCCTCTCCTCTCAGGTTTTCAACGTAGAGCGATGAAATTTGGGGAGTAGATACCTTATGCCTAACTGTTCAAAAAAGCCTCTTGCACCCATATTCCAAATCCGACAGGAAATCGGATATTTTGGATCAAATGTGAAATTTTTTCGGTTCACAGTTGGAGTTTACGTTTGGAGGCCTGAACATGCACGAAAACTCACCAAAATTTGCACATACATGCAACTTTGCGTAAATTTTGATAATCTACAAAAAAATTTAACAAAATCGCTCAGTGGCGCCCCCTTGAAATTTTCAAAAAGGCCTTTCCTATTAGGTTTTTTCAACGTAGAATGATGAAATTTGGTGAGTCGATACATTGCGTAAAACTGCTCCAAAAAGTCTCTTGCACCTATATTCCAAATCCAACAGGAAGTCGGAAATTTTGGATCAAATGCGAAATTTTATCGATTTACATTTGAGACCTTGTCGCTGAAGAAAATAGTTGGATCGTCTTCAAAATTGGTCAGACTATACAGGAGACATATGAGATCTTAAGTTTTCAAAATGGTGAGTTTTCATCCAAGGGTCTGGCCTGGGCGTAGTCCCAAAGTTGGCCATTTTTGGGCAAAACACCAAATTCAGAAAATGATTAAAAACTCCGTGATACAACGTTCAATCTTTTTCATTTCTAGCAAGTATATGAGATATCCCAGCCTGAACACGACTGCATTTAAATTTTACCCATTAGGCTTGGCGCCCCCTAGTGGGAACAGGAAATGGCCTTCTTTACGAGACAGGCTCCTCCTCCAAGGGAAAAAAATCTATTGACCTCAAACCTGTTTCAGGGGAGCCTCAAGACATGTGTTCAGGTGCCTAATGAAAAATATTGAGGTTTTGTAGAAGCGGAGAGGTACAAACTGGAAGTGAAAATAACCGTCAACAATTTGTCTCGCCAAAAACTTTGAACAGTCATAACTCGGCAGATATACAACATATCTGCGCCAAACTTCCCGTGTTTGTTGAGAGTCATACCCTGAAGGTTCGTGTAGGGGTCATTTGCATCAACTCTACAGTGCCAACTAGTGGCGACAGAAAGAAGTTTTAAAAAAGGCCTTTCCTATTGGGTTTTTTCAACATAGAGCAAGGAAATTTGGGGAGTAGATACCTTATGCAAAACTGCTCCAAAAAGTCTCTTGCACCCATATTCCAAATCCAACAGGAAATCGGGTATTTTGGATCGAATGTGAAATTTTCATGGGTTCACAGTAAGAGTTTACATTTGGAGGCTTGAATATGCATAAAAACTCACCAAAATTTGCACATACATGCGGCTTTGGATAACGTTCGATAATCTTGCAACGTTACGAAACAATTTAACAAAATGGCTCAGTGGCGCCCCCTTGAATTTTTCAAAAAGGCCTCTCCATTTAGGTTTTTCTCACATAGAGTGATGAAATTTGGAGAGTCAAAACTTTGTGCAAAACTGCTCCAAAAAGTCTCTTGCACACACATTCCAAATCCTACAGGAAATCGGGTATTTTGGATTGAATGTGAACTTTTTATCGATTTACAGTGTGCACATTTTACACCTTGGCACCTAGGGAATTAGTTTGATCATTCTCAAAATTGGTGAGACTGTTCATGAGGCATATGAAATCTTAAGTTATAAAAATGGTGTGTTTTCATTCACGGGCCTGACCTGGGCGGGGCGCCAAATTCTTCCATTTTTTCGCCAAAACACCGAATTCGGAAAATGACTGATAACTCCCTCATACAACGTTCAATCTATTTTAAATCTGGCATGTGTGTGAGGTATACCAGCCTGAGCAGGACTGGATTGAAAATTTACCATTTGTGCCTGGCGCCTCCTAGTGGGAACAGGAAATGCCCTTTTTTACGGGACACACTCCTCCTCTAAAGGAAAAAATCAATCTACCTCAAACCTGCATAAGGGAAACCTTAAGACCTGTCTTCAGGTGCCTGATGAAAAATATTGAAGTTTCGTTGAAGCGGAGGGGTCCAAACAGGAAAGTGAAAATGACTGTCAACAATTTTTCTCTCCAAAAACTTTGAACAGTCATAACTCGGCAGATATACAAGATATCTGCGCCAAACTTCCCGTGCTTGTTGAGAGTCATACCCTGAAGGGCCTTGTAGGGGTCATTTGCATCAACCCTACAGCGCCAACTAGTGGCGATAGAAAGTCACTCGTTTTTCCAAAACATGTCCAGTTCTTTTCATGTTGGTCATTGTAGTTTCAAGACCTATTAAAATACTTTTTTACGGCCCATGTCCACGTGTCTCTGTCTGTTGCCGTGACGACCCTTTGTTCGCCATTTCAAGGAAATATTTTTTTTCAGAGATTCAGGGAGCTTATAGAGCCACAATAGTTGGCACACTTGGTCGAATTGGCCCAGTTAGAAGATTAATTTTGGTTTTGAATAAGGGCTTGGCTGCACAGCTCAGTAGTGGCTCCTTTTTTGTAGTACTCTCTCCAATAGGGGTTTTTATCTCTTGGGTGTGGGAATGTAAATAGGCGACTTTCGAGCATGTTAGGTTCTAATGAGATGATTAGAGAGGAGGATCTGCCACCACCCTGACCTGCACACAGTCCGAGTTGCGTGACGTCCGAGTTGCGCTAGATTGCGAGGGCCCGTTCAGTCCTGCTTGCAGGCCTAGTTATTATTATTATTATTCTTCTTTCTTCATGGCAAATGAAAATGGCCAATTTGGAGGCCTGAACATGCACGAAAAGTCACCAAAATTTGCACATACGTGCAGATTTGCGTAAATTTCGATAATCTTGCGTCGTTTTGAAAAAATGTCAAAAAATGGCTCAGTGGCGCCCCCTTGACCCTTAAAATTTTCAAAAAGGCCTCTCCTCTCAGGTTTTCAACGTAGAGCAATGAAATTTGGGGAGTAGATACCTTATGCCTAACTGTTCAAAAAAGCCTCTTGCACCCATATTCCAAATCCAACAGGAAATCGGGTATTTTGGATCGAATGTGAAATTTTTTCGGTTCACAGTTGGAGTTTACGTTTGGAGGCTTGAACATGCACGAAAACTCACCAAAATTTGCACATACATTCAACTTTGCGTAAATTTTGATAATCTACAAAAAAATTTAACAAAATGGCTCAGTGGCGCCCCCTTGAAATTTTCAAAAAGGCCTCTCCTATTAGGTTTTTTCAACGTAGAACAATGAAATTTAGTGAGTCGATACATTGTACAAAACTGCTCCAAAAAGTCTCTTGCACCCATATTCCAAACCCAACAGGAAGCTGGAAATTTTGGGTCAAATGCGAAATTTTATCGATTTACATTTGAGACCTTGTCGCTGAAGGATAAAGTTGGATCGTCTTCAAAATTGGTCAGACTATTCAGGAGACCTATGAGATCTTAAGTTTTCAAAATGGTGTGTTTTCATTCAAGGGTCTGGCCTGGGCGTGGTCCCAAAGTCGGCCATTTTTAGGCAAAATACCAAATTCAGAAAATGATTAAAAACTCCGTGATCCAACGTTCAATCTTTTTCATTTTTAGCATGTTTATGAGATATCCCAGCCTGAACACGACTGCATTGAAATATTACCCATTAGGCCTGGCGCCCCTAGTGGAAACAGGAAATGGCCTTCTTTACGAGACAGGCTCCTCCTCCAAGGGAAAAAAATCTATTGACCTCAAACCTGTTTCAGGGGAGCCTCAAGACATGTGTTCAGGTGCCTGATGAAAAATATTGAGGTTTCGTTGAAGCGGAGAGGTCCAAACTGGAAGTGAAAATGACCGTCAACAATTTGTCTCGCCAAAAACTTTGAACAGTCATAACTTGGCAGATATGCAACATATCTGCGCCAAACTTTCCGTGTTTGTTGAGAGTCATACCCTGAAGGTTCTTGTAGGGGTCATTTGCATCAACTCTACAGTGCCAACTAGTGGCGACAGAAAGAATTTTTAAAAAAGGCCTTTCCTATTGGGTTTTTTCAACATAGAGCAAGGAAATTTGGGGAGTACATACCTTATGCCTAACTGCTCAAAAAAGCCTCTTGCACCCATATTCCAAATCCAACAGAAAATCGGGTATTTTGGATCAAATGTGAAATTTCTGTCCATTTCTAGTACAGTTTACATTTGGAGGCCTGGACATGCACGAAAACTCACCAAATTTTGCACATACATGCGGCTTTGTGTGGATTTCGATAATCTTGCAACGTTACAAAAAAATGTAACAAAATGGCTCAGTGGCGCCCCCTTGAATTTTTCAAAAAGGCGTTTCCTATTAGGTTTTTTTAACGTAGAGCAATGAAATTTGGGGAGTCGATACCTTGTGCAAAACTGCTCCAAAAAGTCTCTTGCACCCATATTCCAAACCCAACAGGAAATCGGGTATTTTGGATCGAATGTGAAATTTTTATCAATTAACAGGGTGCACATTTGAGACCTTGTCACAGAGGGAATCAATTGGATCATCTTCAAAATTGGTTAGACAATTCAGGAGACCTATGAAATCTAAACTTTTCAAAATGGTGTGTTTTCATTCATGGGTCTGACCTGGGCGTGGTGCCAAAGTCGGCCATTTTTTCGGCAAAATGACAAATTCAGTAAAGGACTAATAGCTCCTTGAAACAACGTTCAATCTTTTTCATATCTGGCATGTATGTGCGGGATCCCACCCTGAACACGAGTGCATTGAAATATTACTCATTAGGCCTAGCGCCCCCTAGTGGGAACAGGAAATGCCTTTTTTACGAAACAGGCTCCTCCTCCAAGG
Organism: Corythoichthys intestinalis; assembly: GCF_030265065.1. NCBI lineage: Eukaryota > Metazoa > Chordata > Actinopteri > Syngnathiformes > Syngnathidae > Corythoichthys > Corythoichthys intestinalis. The sequence continues at coordinate 24,999,196 of NC_080403.1, read as the reverse complement.
AAAAAAAAATCTATTCACCTCAAACCTGCATCAGGGGAGCCTGAAGACATGTGTTCAGGTGCCTGATGAAAAATACTGAGGTTTGGTTGAAGCAGAAGGGTCCAACAGGAGAAGTAAAAATGACTGAAGCCATTTCGTCTCACCACAAGTTTTGAACAGTCATAACTTCTACAACATATCTGCGCCAAACATATCGTGCTTGTTGAGTCATAGTCTGAAGGGTCCTGTAGGGGTCATTTGCATCAACCCTACAGCGCCAACTAGTGGCAATAGAAAGTCACTCATTTTTTAAAATATATGTCCAGTTCTTTTCAGGTTGGTCATTGTAGTTTCAAGACCTTTTAAAATACTTATTTTACGGCCCATGTCCACATGTCTCTGTCTGTTGCTGTGATGACCCTTTATTCGCTCCTTTTTTGTAGTCCTCTGTCCAATAGGGGTTTTTATCTCTTAGGTGTGTGAATGTAAAGAGGCAACTTTCGCGCATGTTAGGTTCTAATGAGATGATTAGAGAGGACGATCTGCCACCACCCTGACCTGCACACTGTCCGAGTTGCATGACGTCCGAGTTGCGCTAGATTGCGAGGGCCCGTTCAGTCCTGCTTGCAGGCCTAGTTTTTAATTCATAATTTCAACAATCTCACAACAAGCCTTTGTGGCGTTCTCTTCCGACTCTCGGGCTCTTGCGAAATACTGCTGCTGTGAAATTAAACTAGCTTCAACTTGCCTCAATTTCTCGCTAGTCGCTACGCATCTTCCCTGTAGTTTTGTCGTACATGTCAGCGTGTCTTGTTTGGTAATATCGCCTCACATTGAACTCTTTTAAAACAGCGACTGTCTCTTTGCAAGTGAGTCAGACAGTTGTTGCGTATTTTAGTGAAGGAATAGTCCAATTTCCACCTGTCCTTTAAGCACCAGCCATCGCAGTCAACTTTCTTTTTTTGTTGATTGTCGCCATTTTAGAAAATTGGGAGTAAAGGGTCACACGGGGTAATGTTGCTTAGAGTGCTGCTGCCTTTTCGTGGGTAAATGAGCAGCAGCATTTGGTGTGTAAGATACTTCATATGCTGGTAGCAGTCGTGCTGACCAATTTATTAAGTCTGTGTGTGGGCCAGACGTTATTGATTTTATGACAGAGGCTGGGGGCCGGATGAAATTTGACCATGGGCCGCATTTGGCCCCCGGGCCGGACTTTTGCCATGTCTGCTTTAATACATTTGCGATGTATGTGTTATGTTGTGAGATTCCAAATCCTCCGTAAGCACCAGCGCAGTCCCTAAATGTAAAAAATGGGTCGCACATATGGACGTTTGAACTTTTTTTGTTGCAGGCAGTGACATTTCGACTGTTTAAAAAACCGCAAAACTCCGGTTATTAACGTACACATGATGACACATCAAACGCAGAATTCGCAAATCTTCACTTTGGTCTGAATTTTTTAAAACCTTTGTTATCAATGCCCAAAATGTGCACCTGCCTGTGGATGATATGCCAAACCGTAGAAAAAGTTATTTTTGCAAGGTACTCTGCTACGTATAGACATGGCCTCCGTATTTTTGTTATCAGACGATTTCTGGATTTTAGCTAGCTCCAACTCTCATATTGAGAATAAAAGAACTGTTGTAAATATAATAAAAATGTATGGACTGTAAATGTGTTTTTTGTTAAATCTTTGACATTTTTAATAACTAATCGTAGGGATGCATTTGAAAAAACGCACCCAATTTATAATATTTTTTTGTTGTAGGGAGCTTGCAAAATAAAACTCCCCACATTATTACTTTATTGTAGGGGTGCTTTGTGAAATACAGCAGCCATCATGTAAAACAACTTTATTATTATCATTATTAGAGGCTGAAGGCATGACAAGTTGTGACCCAGGTTGTTCTTGTTGTTGTTGTTCTTGTGGACACATCTGTAAGCCCTACTCCTCTGTCATTTGTGAATTGTCTGAAACTTGGTAACTACGTTTGTAGCATGGGCCAGTATCTATTGATTGTCGGTGCCAGACTTTTGATATTTTGTATCAGGGCTGTTTAAATTATTGCGGAATTGTTAGCCAGTAGAGGTGAGTGCAGACATATTGTTCGTGACTAATGCTCGCTTCATTTTAGGGCAGAATGAGACACAAAACTACTACATAAAGCAAAGTGGCCCCAGAATGTTTCTTACTACTTTTCTGGAAAATATATTTAACACTTAAGGGGTGAAATAACTACGATTATTAACAGCTAGTAACATTATATTTACAAAACAATGTATGCTGTTTTGTGTAAAAACACACTTCAGGTGATTTAAAAAGTCCAAAAACAGGTTGGTCCGCCACTTTGTGGGCGTCTCCATGTTTTGTTGAAGCAAGGCAAGTTCAAACCTGCATTGAGATACCAAGAATTTGAAAGAATTTGACATGCTCTCCCAGCACATCCAGAATTACGTTTTCATTTGATTTTATCGTAATGATCAATTGAGGCACTATAGGATTTTTTTTCTCCAGGGCTCTTCCTAAATTAACCTAAGACGTCAGAAACTTTAAGGTTGCAGGTTAGGACAACGCCTCACAATTCTGAGATTATGGATCGATTCTTGCTCCAGCCTCCTTATATGGAGTTTGCATGTTCTCCCTCAGCCTGTGCAGGTTTTCTCCAGGCACTATGGTTTGCTTTCAAACCCCAAAATACATGCATGGTAGGCTGATGGAACACTCGAACTTGTCCCTGTGTGTGCGTGAATGGTTGTTTGCCTAATTATGCCTTGTGATTGGCTGGGTGAACCTTGCCTCCTGCCCTTTATCAAATGTTTTTTTGAAAATCATATTCAATAACAGTAAAAAAAAAAAAAAAAAAAAAAAAAGAAGAAGAAAAAATAAAACTTTTTATCCGCTCCGATAGATTTTCACTACACACCTGCAAATTACAAAAACAAAAAAAGTCTCCAGTTGGTGTTCAATTACCAACTGATTGGTGCAGCCGTCAATTCCAATGATGGAAATATTTGACTATTCCATTGACAAAATTACAAGCAACAAGATAGGACTGATCCAAACAGGGCAAAAATGGTCGTGACTGTCGGACAGGTCAAAACATGTATGAACCAGTTCAAACTGGATTGAATAAGTTTCAACCATCACAATTTTTTAAAAATTTTTTCATGGTTATTCACGATTACTCTATTATTACTTAATCATTGTTTTGCAAACATTCAAATTTTCACATTATTCATTTACTCACATTTTTTCCAAATGGTCACGTTTACTCAATTAAAAATGCCATTATTGTCCACTGGACAATAATAGCGCATTTACCATCATAACGCAACCGAGGAGCTTCATTTGAACACTGTTTATGATAAATTAATGACTTGGTTGTCATAATTACCCAGATAAATGTCCATCCAGAAATGCTGGGACCTAACCAGACATGTACCGATGACCGGTTTCAAGGTATACCGTGGTATGAAAACGTCAAGGTTTCCAAACCGCAAAAAGTTTCCGTCACACCGTCACTAAGGTATTAGCTATTTTTTATGTCCCAAAAATCCATGGAGAAATCCCTCGCTTGCTGCTGCAAGGCTCAACTGTCCCCCACTGGTTGTTGCTCAGTGTCAGTGAGTCAGCTGTGCTACACGATGGCTGGAGGAGGTGAAACTCCTGAACTCCCCCCCCTCGAAGAAAACGAAATAGCTCGTATGGATGCATTTATTTTCATTTTATTTGGAATATTTCATTTTTTTCTTTCTTTTTTTTTTAACATTACGTCGTACTTATGTTCCAATTTGCTGATATGTTATGAAAAATTTAAATCCTGTTCAATGGAAATGTATTATTCTTATTTCTTTAAACACAGATATTCCAAAGTAACACATTTTAGAGCTGTAATTGCAATGCCGTGATACCTTGAAACACAGATATTTTGGCTTAAGGTTATCATACCGTCAGAATATCATTGTGCTACTGTAGGTGTAGGTTTTTGTTCCAACTGATCCAGACAATTGAATCAATGAGGTTGCTGCTGAAACAAGCAGCGATCAACCAATTACACTTGTAATCACCAGATTCTTGAAAAGATGTCCTCTTTATCCGTTGGAATAAAAACTTGCACCCACGGCTGTCCTTTCTGGAATATTTTGTGTACCCCTGGCCTGAAACCTTGCCTGTAATTGCTCAAGTCAGGGACTTGACACAACGGATTGTGTCGTTTGTTTTTGCCGGTGAATCTGTTAGCGAAAAGCGCAGTGAGTGAAATTCTGTTTGGAAAAAGGTACTTTTTTTTATCTGTTTATCTTGGAATTTCATATGACATGAAGGAAATCCCAAGCTTTAACCTTGTCCTTGAAAATTTTCTTTCAGATGTCATTTCGCTGGAATCAAATTCTATGAAAGAGGATTTAGGCTATACCCGAAAGGGGAAATGTGAACTAAGGTTGGCCAAACATGTTTTTGAATAATATCATTGGCTAAACAATTATAAGCATATTTTCATTTTTTTTTTTCACGCAACCCTTCCAGATTCTTTGTTTAACCCATAGCAACGCCCTTGACAACGAAAATGCTTTTCTTCGGCAATCTTCGGAAAACTTCGGAAATTACGTCACACCGGGAAGTGCGAGGGAAGTCCGCCTTAGAACAGTATTGTTTGTTGCATTGCTTCTCGGTAAGATGCCACAGCGGTGTGTGGCGATGTTTTGTTCTCACTCAAACGAAAAGTTGTATGAGTGGCCAAAGGATAGCAGGGCACGTAAATGGACATCTTTCGTTCGCACGAAGCGAATGAATTTCATGCCATCATCGAGTAGTGTTCTCTGCTGCAAACACTTCGAAGATGCCTGCTTCCTTAACCGGTCTGCTTATGATCAAGGATTTGCCAAAAAGTAAGTGTGATTTTTGGATAGATGACTGATGACTTTGTCAAGGCAGAGCTGCCAACTGTTGTGGAACGAACAGTATAAGCTAGCGACGTTAGCCAAGGCTATCCCCGATTATAGTTGTTGTTGCGTTCGTTTAAATCAGCGGTCTCAAACCGACTCCACAAAGGGCCGCAGTGGGTCCTGGTTTTTGTTCCAACAGATCCAGCACAAACAGTTCAACCAATGAGGTTTCTACTAACATAAGCAGCACCTGATTGCAATCAACTGATTACACTTGTAAGAAACCAGATTGGTGAAAAGGTATTTGTCTCGTTTGGTTGGAATGAAATCCAGTACCCCCTGCGGCCCTTTGAGGACCGGTTTGAGACCACTGGTTTAAATTGTGCGTCATCTACGATCTTGTCCGAAAGGGTTAATCCACTGTCAATCGGGAAAGGGGTGTGGATGTGCACATAAGCGGGTCGGCGTCGCGGTAATTCACGGTCACGTTGCAGATAGCCTTCTAGTTTGTGTTTCGCCGCTTCGCGAGAGCCGCTGACAGGTGACAAGCAGTGACGTGCGGTCAGGGGAGGCAGGTGAGGCAGAGCCTCACCTGTCATCATGACAAAAAAATAATTATAGCATCAAATTTATATGAATATTTGTCCATTGCTCTTTATGTACGACTCATTTCAAACATTTTTTATAGTCAAAATCGCTGAATTTGCCTATTTCCTGTTCAAATAAAGAAATGAAATGAGAGGTGCGGCAGCAACGAGTAAAGCCTCACCTCTGATTGCGCAATCCATAACAAACTGGGTTGATACATGGAATTGGAGCGTGCTGGTTGCCGTACATCTGCATGTCGCCGTTATAATGTTTCCAGATACGTTTATTTGACCTGATTTTCCACATTCTGGCTAATGTCTTTATCCCTTAAAGTTTAATGTTTGTTAGCGACATATTTAGTTTTGCTGATGGGACATAAAACCGCAGTGAAAAGGCACATGCTGCGGCAGATAGTACTCTGCCGCACTGCAAGGGGCGTACGTGAAACTGGACTTTCCGTTAAATGTGGACGCGGTTAACACAACACCGAAGCTAGAAGGTTTGCTTCAAACTACGGGACAGAAGATAACTCGCACTTTTCAAACGGACTGGTACACCCGAAAAGACTGGTTATGTGGCTGTCCTTCAAAAAATCGCCTTTGCTGCTTTCCCTGCCTTTTCTTCTCAACTTGTGCCAATGTCTGGACTAACACGAGATATTGTGACATTAAAAAACTACGACGAAGCCTCAGCAAACATGAGAGCTCGACCACTCACATTCAAAGCCTGATTGCTTTAAAAACTTTTGGAAGCTCAAGGATCGATTTGGCTTTGACGAACAGCGGAAGCTCAACGGTAGCATCCTCCATGCTAAAGTAAAGAAAAGAGTTTGAAAGACCTCATTAATGCAACCTGCATCCTAGCTAAACAGGAGTTAACATTTCGTGGTAACGATGAGCGTGTAAGTTCTTCTAAACGTGGCATATATGTAGAACGATTACATGGTTTTGCTGAGAAAGATGAAAGGTTAGCTAGACTTTTGGACACATCCACTGTGTTTTCTGGCTTGTCAAATAGAACACAGAACGATCTAATTGAAGCAATCCTCTCCATTGAGGCGGAGAGATTTTTTTTTAAAGTAAAGGAAAATAAGGAGGACTTTTACAAAAAGGGCGTAGGTTTGCATAGGGACGGTAGGGACATAACACTACCAACTTTTCAGGATGCTAAAATTGTCCCCACCAACTTTTAAGCAACCTTACCTTTTTTGCATGATATAATGTTCAGTTATATAGAGAATTTAGATCTTTCAATAGTTCCATATGTTGTAAGGATAGAATTGACCCTACCATTATTAAGTGAATTATTTTCATTATGTTTATGTTTGCTAATAAAAACCAGACATTTATTCAGGAAGTTTTCAAAATGTTTCGTTCGTATTTTTTGAAAACAAAGGTTTGAATCGAACAGTGTATCATCTGAACCAATGCACGTAAAAGTTATTATCAGTAGATAAGGATTTATTTTGCATTGATCATTTTTGCCTATTAATTAATTAGGTTCATATACATGAGAAATGTGGCCCTTTCATCCAATCTGTTTGGTCTTATTAATGTCCCGTCCCCAGCAAAAAGTGTACCTACATGCAGGTTATGCTGTTATATCGTCCTTACGAATGTTGAGACCAAACCTATGCCCTTCCAAAGTAACAGCGGTTTTCGTGGTGAAGGACAGGCGCAAGAGCACAAACAGTTTTCATTTCAATCTTATAAAAAAAATAAATAAATTAAAAAAAAAGAGCTTAGACCAAGAAAAATACAATAGAATATTTAAAAACTAAATTTTGGCCTTAAATAAAATATTCTTTGTTTTTCTTTTCACACTTTTTGTTTAGCAATCTGTAATAAATTGATTAAAGTATCAGAATTAAAAGTTTTAAAAACAACTGAATATTTCACTAAAGGTCAGAATTGAATTCTGTGGCTTTGTACACCACTCTTTACTCTCGTTTGTGTTGCATGAATTATAGAATTGCGACGACCAACACATTGAGGGTGTGGGGCAAATGCATGTTATTTTCTTACTTTTACGTATCGACAATATGTACCGTGTGTGCGTGTTTTGTGAAGAATGCTGATGAGATATGAAATAACCAGTAGCCAATTGAATAAGCTACCGTTTTTGGTTTATATATTTGGAAATCTGACACTAAAGGAGTCAGTGCCTCACCAACCATGAACCTCACCGCACGTCACTGGTGACAAGTGTTGCTTTTAATGCGAATCAGCGAGCGCGCAGGCCACGCAGTGAATCATTGAAATGTAGTCTCGGGACAACACTGAAGTGGTGCTTTGTAATCTGTTCGCTTGTGTGAAAAAACTACATTTCCTCACGCCATTAGACGCCACTTTGTTTTCTTATTGTTGCCACAATAAAGTGGAGAAAGCCATCGGCGATTGTGATATAGTGGATATTATTAAGTTGTAATACGGGAGTTCACCAGTAGAGTGTACGCATGTCATTTAGATGTGTTATTGTTTGTGACTTACTCCTTCACTAAAAGAGAGAAACGTTGTTCTTCAGTCACTTGGCAAGACGTTGAGTAAAGTTGTAAAAGCCAATAAAGGAGTCGTGTGGGTCACTCGGTCAAGATATAACAACGACTCATCTCCTTCTTTCCCCCCAACGTTTTTATATTATTATTTTAAATGCACGAGAGCTGCCGGATCTGCCAAAATGAACATGAAGTCTGATTATTATTTTTTTAAACAATGTCATCAGATAGACAAAAACATAAAATTATGTGCAAATGCCTGCATCTTCAAATCATGAAAATAATAACAGCCTATATCTTACCAATGTTGTAATCTCGATGGGTCTTGTATCCATTCCATGTCATGAAGTCTAGGCACATTGTTTGCATCCTGATTAGCGTCTGGCTAATAACATAAAATTCCAATCTCCTCTTCTTCCACCAACTCTTCAAAAACTTGGATCTCCTCCCTTGCGCTTGATCTATCGCTTATATCACTGTTTGAATCATTGTTTGAAGGGCTTTGTATGGCGGCCTATGTATGGAGGTGCCATCGCATTCCCGGTGTGACGTGTCACTTCCGGGTTCATCCCCTTTCAGGCTCGAACTTCGGAAACGCGATTATTTTGTCAAATATACAACATATAAATTATTTTTTCATGATTTATTTGTTGGACAATGTTTAATTACTTTACTTGTGACCCTATTTGGCATGTGAAGAAATTACTTCACATTACTGCTTTAAAGTTGATAGAACATTAGAAAATATCCTTACCTAAATATTGATTTTTTTTTTTTTTTTTAATTGCTTCCCTTAACGTCACCGTGTCATTTGAAGTCCTAAACATATAAATGTCTGTTCATGAGCTGCCCGACGTCATGAATTTGACTGACAGAAAAAAGGAACATACTGTGAAAAACAACATTGCATCGGGTCCATCCATTATGAACATTTTTCTGTGTAAGAGTGTAAAAATAACGAAAACAGAAAAAAAAACAGTAAGCTGGTCGGTCACTGCTTAAGGTACCGTTATATTGGTTTGATTGTGATGTATCTAATCAACTTATTGACCTCATAAACAAGTTCGCTGAGGGTCAATCAGGACATTGGTGATTGCTATTTAGCTGTTGAAATCTCCTGAACATTTCATTCAAAAATCTTCGCTCAGTCCCAAGATGTTGAATTTTAAATGAGATTAAAAATAACATCAAAAATGTTTCCCATTGTACGTAGTAATCAATGGAGCAGATGCAGATTGATCAATTATGTCTGGGAAATTAAGCTCTAAGACATGGAAACACGAAAATTTTACTTTGACTAATTCAGAAATATTTCAAAGTCCTTACTTAAGTCATACTTGGATTTTATAACAAACGCTAAGGTATTTTTTTATCTACTTGGTGACAATAAATTAATAAGGACATAGGTAGTGACGATATACAGCTAACAATGTTTGCGTTTCCGGTGTTTGTCAGATTGCCTCGGGGCCTAGAGGTGAGCTATGCGGTGCTCGGACCTGGTTTCTCATTGGATTAAAAGGTGCGCTATCATAGATACCATATATATAAGGCTAGATGTCAAACGCGCGCTGTGAGCCATTGAGGACGGCGTCGTCACTTTTCGTCTATTTTGCGTCAGATGCATTTGCCTAACATAGCATTAGAGTCAGTGGAGCGTGTACTTTGAAATAGCTATGGAAAGTTCATTCTTCAAACTTCTTGGTTACCCATAAGCTTCAGAATTGCAGTAAAATTACTGCGTACTTTAAAGTAATTTTAATATTTAAATAAATAAATCAACATCCAGCCTGAATCCTAGCCACGAAAATCCAGTTTGTCATAAAGTGATAGATTTGTTTGTGTATTCCTTAAAAAATTAAGCGAGTTGAGAGTATTTAGCTGGAGAAAATCACGTACGTTCAGTACAATAGAGAAGTCCTCTGAAGCAATGTGGATGCCACGAATTTACGCTGCCGATTCCGCTTTTAGACATCTAGCGTTTTGTATATATGATATCACGGGCAGGAAGAGGTGGGGAGGGCGCGAGGAGGTTTGCGTGTGTTGAAGGTTGTAGTAGTTTTGACTGAAATTCCTCTCAACTCATTAAACTGTAGGATAAACGCAAATTGGCTGCTTTGAAATCATACACTAGCTCTTTCGGGCGTTCTATTTTATTTGGAGTTTGGTTTTTTTCTTCGTCTGCATGTGTGAGTGAGTTGGGCGAACACACCTGTGTGACTCAGGTAAGTCATCCATTAAGGAAGTTCTGGTCGTTGTTTTAACTGCGAAGCAGCACAGGTCGTGCGTGAACATATCGCTTTGGTTTTACAAGTCGATATGAATACTCAAATTTGAAAGCAAAAACGGGTCTAAAGATGGCAGCCATTAATTGAAGGTCCTCCCTCCTAAAGTTGAGTTTCTCGTGTAAAGCTGGCTCACTATTGGGCAGTCATTGCAGGAACTGCTGCCCGCCGTGTGGCAGTGGTTAATGATTGACACTCGATGTTGTGATGGAAGATGGCTGATATTTGTTCTATCGCAAACTGAATTTGAAACAATAAACATTGATATTTGAACTATAAAACTTTATCTGAATGACATTATTTGAAATGTTATTGTTTGATTTGAATCATTGCATTGAAACTGAAAGGGGAAAACATTTTGAAATTTGTAATTTCACAATTTTTTAAATTTCACAATTTAAAAAAAATTTTTTGCATTGATGTGTCACGACACAAATACAATTTTAGGAAATGCTAATGCAAGTTATACATTTTTGGGAGACGTACATACGGGTACTTGGGAAAAGCAATCGATCACAGATAACAAAGATATCCTTTTGGTCAATCGGCACATTCGTTTTTGATAATGTGACACATTCCCTTTGTGAGCATGTATATTCAAGCTATTAAGTGGGAGGAGCAACTGTTTTTACACGATTTTGATTGTCAAATCATAAGAAAGAAATGGTAACGGAACTTGGAAGACGTGTGATTTGGATTTCGTTGCATCTCGTAGGCGCAGCTGGGACAGTGTTCTTCCAAGCTAAAGATTCGACTATATTATCTGAGTAAATGTTTGGATTTCAATCTGTGTGTTCAATTTGTAATATGTATATATATGGTGGAAAACACTTAGGTGACTTGAAGTTCCGCTCTGAGACCCCCGATTTGTCCATATTTCAAAATTGTCCAATTTGCAAGTGTGATACATCATTGGAAAGCTTAAAATGTCAATTTTCTGGGGGAAGAAAAATTTTGAACAGGAGGGCATTTTGGGGGGGGGGGATTAAGGAGCAAAACCCTAACTGGAGGTAAGAGCACGCGAGAGCAGAATTAAAGATGCCATGATTTTAACGAGATATTATCGCGTACTTACCTTGTTTCGATCCAAAAACTCCATATAGCATGTATCATCGGGTGTCAAGACACAGATTTGAATGGCCACAGCTGGATTCTTTCGGGATTTTATGGGTAAAGCATGGTTATATAACAAGGGCCGTGATGCAGAAATCGCAGACATCAAGGCATAATCGATATTTTCATTTTCATATATTCACCCTTTTTAACATTTTTTTTTTTTCAATTTTTTTTCGTCTGGATCGATTATTTATCATCTAAAATATTAGGGAAAATGCAGCAGTAACGAAAAAAATACAATTAATTGATAGTAACGAGGTAGATATCCGTGACTTTTTTAAAGACTCCAATTTTTCCATTGTGACGTAATTTGTTTAAAACTTTAAAATATGCCAGTAAATTTTTTAAAGTAGTTTATTTTTTTAAACAAAATATTAGACATCAATTAATGATTCTAAGCTAAAAATGACATTTTGAATAATAAATATAATTACCTTCTTTTTATGGCTGGGTTGAAACAAAAGCGGTTGCGCCACATCTGTAAACGGGTTTAGGGTAAAACGAACAAATTAAAAATAGTTCGGGGACTTAATGCGCCATGAATCTGCTATGGCAGCATATAGACATATTGTTCTCTCAAAACAGTTCTTTTGGCTTAAAATACAGCAGTTTATTTTTTAGAGGGGTGCGAGAGCAAAAACTGCTTTTTCAGCCTTGTCTGTGTTTTCCGCTATATCTATATTGGAGCTGCAGCTATCGATTATTTTAGTAGTCGATTAATTTATCAACTAGTGAATTGAAATAATCGAGTAATCTGATTAGGAACATTTAATGCGCTGCTGATTGCTGAATATATTTTAGGAGATGGAACATATTTCTTCAAACTATGCAGAATTGCACTTTCATCAGAAAATAAATAAAAATACCTGAGCTTAGCCTCAAATGGTATAAAAAAAAAATAAAGAAATGAGGATCTAAGTACAACAAAAGAACCAGTGGCTAAGTTTCATAACAAAATTCCTCTAGCTTAAATGCTATAAGTTGCGACCATTTTTTTTTTTTTTTTCTTTTTTTACAATGTTCTTAACAAATCGTTCAAACTCATATTCACACAAAAACCTCCTAATTATACCACTAAACTAAATTATGACTGTATAAAAAATATTGGCGCAAACAAAAACTTATAACCTTATGTTGGTCTTAACAGGGAGCAGCTGGATTCAGCGATGTTACATGAGTAATGTCATATTCACGGTTGCCACTAGAGGGCAGTGTATCTACCCAAATCAATAAAACTAAATGCAAACACTTTCAAAACAAAGCATTTACAACGCCACTTTAATCAAACAAATACTCGAAGCATCAAATTTTGATTCGAAGCTTTTCTTTTCTAATCGAATTAGTCGAGCTAATTGATTCGTTGCAGCACTTATATAAAATATCGGTAACTGTCAACAAATCGCATGCATTCCCCTTAACTCTAAACCCTACCACTCTTGTCATGCTTTCTACTTCCATACAAAATTAAATAAATTTTCACGCAACACTAAAAACCTATTTTCATTCATTCCTTCATTTTCCATGCTGCTTATCCTCACACAACACTAAAACAATTTTCACACGAACCTAAAAAATGTTTTTTTCATTCCCTTTTCATCCAACCCTAAGCCCTACCACTCTTGTCATGCTTTCTACTTCCATACAAAATTAAATAAATTTTCACACGACACTAAAAAAAAATTCACACTAACCTAAAAATTTCTGTATGGAAGTAGAAAGCATGATGAGAGTGGTAGGGTTTAGGGTAAGATGAAAGGGAATGCATGTGATTGTTCGACAGTTAGGGACCACTCAAAGGCCTTAGCAAAAAGTATCTGCTTTCAAAATTGACTTCAGACATCAGCAATCAACCGATTTTTCTTTTTATTTTTTTTTTTCATTATTGCATTAGCATTTGAAAATCCTACATTGGTCAATCTCAATAATACAGATTTATTATGTATCAATCAATAGATACAAATACAGATATACGTTTAAAATGTTTTCAAATTTTACATAAATCAAATCATAAAATATTTCAAAAGTATATAAAGAAATGAACATTCTTATACAACAGTCAAAGAATAAGTAAAAAATGTGTATATATATATATATATATATTACAAAAAGAAAACTACTGAGAAAAAAAAATTAAGATTTTTAGACCAGTAAATGTTACTTCTACAGAATGAAAAGAAATTTCAGCAGTTGCTGATTGGCTGGCAACCAAATCAGAGTGTGCCTTGCCTATAGTTATAGCAGCTGGGATTGACTCCAGAAAACATGCGACCCTGTTGAGGATAAGCGGCACTGAAGATTAATGAATGGTGTGCTGCACTATTTGTCATAGAAAGCAAGTGGCAACTAACTGTTGTAGTGAAAGTGTTTGTCAGGAAGTACCAATAAAAAAAAATAGAACATCCTACAGGAAATCCAAGAGTTAAAAATGTCAACATGAACTTTGGTGTTTGTCTCAGTACGTCCTGCAGGGATGTGTTCCAGTCGGGGCCTTTGCAACAGTGGGGAGCGAGCCGCCGACCGACCTGCCCGCTCCGAGAGCGCCGGTTCGGGGGCTCACTATGCCCTGTGCGCCCTGGGCGTGGGCCTTATCGCGCTGGGCGTGGTCATGATCGTGTGGACGGTCATCCCCGTCGATGGGGAAGCGTCTGGCACCTCCACCAACACGTCCAGCAACACCACCGCGGATGACACTGACAGCGGCAGCGAAGAAGGGGAGCTCTCCAAGTCATCGTCGGTCGCCATCGTGTTGGTCGGCGTCGGCCTGGCCATGCTGCTGCTGTCCATTTGCCTCGGAATTCGGAGCAAGCGCAGAGCGAACAGCAATCCGCAAGTTGCAACGACGGCAGCGGCGTCTGCCTTCTTGGATCATGTGGCCGGCGAGCAAGAAGAGTGAGTATACTGAATTTGGCTGTGAAATCGCATCACTCCGTCCCTCCAAATAAGATTTCATAAACTCTAATTTCGGAAATTCTGACTGTGTAACTTTACAATGAAGTGCACAGTGAACTTTCATCCTGGAACGATTTTAAGGATTTAAAAAAAAAAAAAAACTATTCCCAAGAAATACATTTTCGGAAGCAAGCACACTTGTCTGCCTATTAAAGCAAACCCTCTTTGAATAATAGCATGGCATTCTGATGGAAATTGCATTTGGAATAACCAATCATTTTTAAAATTTTCATTGATCTCATAGGGCCACCACTTTGTCCAATGCTGCCCTCTGCTGTAAAATGAAATTCACCTCACAACAGCTTTGATGCAAGCGACGTAAATGATGCACAAACAAAACTAGAATCCATGGAGTTGTCTTTGTGCCAAAATTCTGAGCGAGCAATGATATGACAACAAGAAAATATATTTAGCGAAAAAAAATCTATTCTGCTCCATAATTTGCATGTTAGTTTTACCCGTTCTTTTCCTCCTATCTCTCTCGGTCAATCTCTTGACCCCTGCGCGCACGGGTTTGTCCTTTCTGCTCACTCAGTTTGGCACACACCAGTGCCTGGCTTCTTAGGAAACACTACAGTACTGCAGTATATATTATCATGATTATTGTCTCATGTTATAGAACTACCTTGCTAGTCTCCTTTGCTTTTTCTATTCTATCTGAATTCTATATGAATTCAATAAAAGTATAAATTTAATTGCAAAATAAATACAAATTTTGTATACATATTAATTTTTAAAACTTACTTGTGCCGCCGCTGCTGGAACAAAATTCTAGTAGAAACACTATGAACACTATATAACTGCGTAACTGTGACATCATTTTCAAATGCCTGCTAATATTTAGATAAACCTTCTTCCCAGGGACAAATTGCAGCCCACGGGGCAATATTTTGCAACTCCTATTTCCAGTTGACATTCAATTGTATTATTAGCGCAGCTTGCACGTATTTTGCCATAGGCAATAAAATAATGTTAAATAAAATGAAATAATTCAAAGATACATTTAGGAAAAAATAATCAGTTTAAATAGTAATAGAAAAATAAAATGCAAAAAAAAGCCATGCGTAATTAACAATATTTAAGATAAAATGCAAAAAAAGCCATGAGTAATAAACAATATCAATTTTTTTAAAAATAATAATGAATTAATAAAAATATATAAATGAAAAAAAGAAGAGGGGAAAAACAAATTCAAATAAGTGTGGCCTGAGTGTATTTTGCTTTGGGATTTTTTTTTCCTTTTGTTTCATTGATCTTTGTGACCTCACATAGCTTACTCTTTGGTTGCTATTGACGGCAATAGACGTCCAATCCATTTTAACTGGTAGGGGCGATCGCTTCCAGCCAGGGGCAGAACAAATGTGAACAGGGCCCGGGTGCGATGAGCATAAACAAGACACCCCGAGTGGGCCGTCCAAAGGGGAGGGGGGCAATTATGTGTGTGCCCCTCCACACTTTTACAGGCCCTTATAGGCACGTCCGGTGTGCATCAGGATATGTGTGTGTATTTTTTCGGGCCCCTCCAGACAACTGGCCAAAAGCAGCTACCAAAGATATTTCAACAAACACTATAGTACAGCTCCACACATGATGTTACCTTTCTGTTTCACCCTCCCCTCAACCACTTTACACCCTTAAGGGGCCCAGGCTCAGGTGCGGTCGCACCCCCAGCTCTACCCTAATCTCCGCCCCTGCTTCTTGCCCCTCCCTGTCGAAATGGATTCGGCGTCTATCGTTGTCAATAGGTGTTTTCAATATCAATTTCCCTCTTTTACTAACTACCACAACACCTATCTGTGACATGGGCAGGTAGTAACCGAGTGAATATTAACTTTGGAAAAGATATCCACTGTTGTGACCACTGAAAGGGTTAATTACAAAGTTAATCAGTCTGCTTTCACCGACGACTCCAGAAATAAATCGACAATCATGACATGTTGTGATTCTATTGAGAAAATGCTGAAATTCAGTAGCTAGATGTGCGTAGGACCTTTTAATTAACTCATTCACTCCAGCCATCTTAGTTAAACAAATAGGACATTTATTACCATCAATGGCAGCAAATGAGTTCAAGGTTAACAAGAACGCTTTGTCCGTCCTTAGCGTTCCGGATCCAACCACATTCAACGTTCCGAGCTATGAGGAAGTAGTGGGCAGCAGCGACTACCCCGTGCGTCAGAGCAACCTCCGGCAGAGCAACACCCACCTGCCGTCGTACGAGGACATCATTGCGGCCGTAGAGAACGAGGATGCCGAGCAACCGGCTGAGGACGCCCCCCTAAGCGACGGCGCCCCATCACCAGCTGCTGAGCCCCAGGCCGACGCCGCCCGTCAGCCCAGTCTACCGGCGCGCAGCGCCAGCCGGGCCAGCCGCCTGCTGCGCCCCCTGCGGGTGCGGCGTATCAAGTCGGACAAGCTTCACCTGAAGGACTTCCGCATCCAAATCCGCAGTCCCACGACCAACCCGGTCAACATCGAGCCCATCACACCGCCACCGCAGTATGACAATAAGCCGCCGGAATTGGGCTGAACGCAATTATCTCTGGACTGAAAACACTCCTGAGAAGCCAGTTTATCACTGCTGGTACCCCAAAAGTAGGTTAGACGTTGCTGGGAGCAGCCACTCACAAGATCGAGGAACTTTGCCCGTTGTGTTCAGTTACCACGCATCTCTGCCTCAGTTGTAGGCAAACATTTAATATGAGCACGTAAGTACGATTTCAAGTGCAAAAAATAGGGATGGTAAATACTGATGCATCTGTTTGTATTGTGTTCTTAATGAAGATGCACTGAATGGGAGGAATTCTTTGTTAATGTTTTTAATGTGTCTTAAAGTGACTAAAGTTGACTATTGCGGTGCTGAAAGGAAATGGTTTGAGTTCTTTAAAGCATTTTGTAATCCAATAAATAATGTTTAAGTTGCAGCATGCTTTTAATTAAACAATTTAAAGCAGCAATCTCAATGCAACATTACTGATATGCTCTTTTAAGGTTGACGTTGGTAACTTGAATCGTTTCATTTAGAATGCTGTTGAAACAAATAGCAGGTCAGATGAAAAGAATACATTTGGGATACTGCATGTGTATTTATGTTGAGCAATATTACCGCTTTTTATGGTCTCAATAAAATCTTTAGTATCTGTAGTTCTTTTACGTGGCACTATTTTTTTTTTTTTTTTATGTAAATGAATCAAACTACTGCTTGTGCAGTGTAGGTCAGTCAAAATGCATTTTTTTGTATTTGGCGCCCTGCAGTGGTTACACTAAGCGGAAACCCAAATTAGTCTTCACTGATATTCATTAATTCATTTTTCGAGCCGCTTATCTTCGCGGGGGTTCTGGAACCAATCCCATTTAACTATGGGCAGTGGGTGTAGGACACCCTGAATCGGTTGCCAGCCAATCGCTGGAGACGAACAACCATTCTTTAACAGTTTAAGGAAAAGTTGGGATGACTGACCAAAATTTGCTCAAATTATGTATGTACGCATCAGACAGTTACTGCTTGTCTTTGGTCAAGTTGTGGAGGCAGCAGCTTCAGGAAATGGCTTTTTTTTCTCTCTCTCTCCAGACCTCTGGTCCATCTACAACCGCTTATCCAAGGTCTGGTACCAGGTGCAGCAGTTTCAGGCCTCAGATAATGGAGAAAATGTTTAAATAAAGGCCATGTCTACACGTAGCAGGATATTTGGCAAAAAGAACTTTTTCTACGATTTGGCCTACCATCCACACGCACATTTAAATAGGGGTCTTGAAAATAGCGCCCAGAGTGAAGATGTGCGAATTCTGCATTTGTGGCGCCATCCTGTGGACACTGATAACTGAAGAGTTAACTGTGGAAGCGTCCCTGACTGCGACAAACTTTACTCCCTACGTCACACATGGGACCAATGTTTACATCTGGAGTAAATTAAGTGTTTGTTTTTTTTGTTTGTTTGTTTTTTTGCTTCCGTTGACCAGTATTTACAAACTCTTGCAGTGCTTCATATTGAAGAACACATGAGAAGGATGGGGGTATTGTGGAAAATTATTTTTCACAAATTGTTATGAATGTACTTAAAAATGGATGAATGCGGTTGACTGTGGAAGCTCTTTTTTCTACAAACACGCTGGTGTGGACGTAATTATTTTTTCCCGACATATTAGGGCAGGATCCTCGTTTTAAAAAAAAACCTGCTAGGTGTAGACATGGCAAAAAAGTGACACTGCTTAAGAGTGTAGCCACTATATTACATCAGTTATATCCAAACACATACACATTGACGGACTTCACAAGTGCATGCAATAATGGGTAGAGTTGTGAGATATTATCGGCTACCCGATAATATCGTCCAATAAAAGCATTTTAATATATCATGTAATATCGAGATTGATTTTTCATGATTGGTTTTAGGCCAATATTTATGTTGCCTTCAAAGTGAATGGAGAAGCCTTCTGCCTTTGTACAAGCGCTGGTCACAGCTCAACACAGCAGTTATGCTGACTGACCATCAAATACTCTATCTCCAAACTAAGATGCATGGGATTTGTTATGTGAGCAGACCATTTATATTCATGGCGCAAAAATTGAATGAACAATAAAAGATTAAAGATATCCATTGCCATAATATGTTAAGTTCACATCCGCATATATAGTTATCTGTTTGATATAGGTACCAGAATTTTGGAGTTGGACAATATTGGGATATCGGTTAAAAAATCATAATCGGAAAACTCTAATAATGGGTATTAATAACGTCACAAGAAAGTGTAGGTAATCACGGATACTCGCATTTGATTGGCTAATAAAATGTCATGCCCTGACTATTTTGTGGAAATACTGCTTTTTAATAACGTTGTTCTCTACTTTTACTCATTAGACAAATGAAAATTTGTGTTTTATTCAATGTATTTAAAAAAAATTATTTCCCCCTGCATGGGCATGATGAAGGTATTGTCTCTCCTGTTAAGGTTTGAAGTTTGTATGGACACAAAGGGACAGTCTGTTAGAAGAATAAGTTCAACAACTCATTTTATAAAGCACTTTTGCAGTTTTAAATCAAAGTACTGTACATAAATTTAAATGAAACGCTTTAAAGGGAACCACAACACCTTGTGCAATAAATTGAAAATGTTTGTACCATTTTAGTCAATCAAATGTGAGTATTGATTTCTCCAATTATTAAATTATTTTCTCCAAATTTGCATCCTTAAATACAGTACTTTGAGAAAACTGTCTCTCATATGAAGGCAATTCATACTTGGGGGGCGGAGGGGTCACGCCAGCGAGTAAAAGCCGTGCCAATGTTTATTCTGTATATCCTGGTAGCCTCCCTTTTTTTCCTCCTCATACAAAACTTATTGTCTCCTGTTGTTCTGCCATCTTTTCAGAATTTGCGCATAAGCGACGCGCGTACTCATCGACTTCCGTCTTTAGAATGAATGGGGAAAGGGGGGAGTGACGTATGCCAGAAAGCAGTCAGCACATTTGTAGTTTTTTTTTTTTCCTTTGTGACAGGGTTCGTGCCACCCTCCTCAAAGTTAATTAGTGCCAGTGAAAGCAATACAGACCCCCTCAAGAAATAAAAGAGGTGTCATTCAACTAGTTGTCAGTTGACATATCACAAATGTTATGAAAATATTTTATAAAGATTGACAAGTTACATAGTGATGCTTTAATTAATAATAGTTTTAAAACATACTTTTTAAATGACCCAAAAGTCACTTGCCCTATAAAGAATGAAATGTATTTAGGAAAAAATAAGGTTAAAAGTCTTAGTGTCAATTTTAGCATAGCTATCCACTGTGGTATCGTTGTCCCTGAAAGGGTGAAATATATTTGTTTATTGCCTGCCTTTGACAATGATAACGTCCAATTCCTTGAAACTGAGAAGACTGACATGACATGAAATAATCATGTTTCAGTGCAGGGTCTACGGCTGTCCGTCAATGGCAGCCAATGAGTTAAAATAGTCGAGGACCTCAAAGATTCTTGCCTCCACTGTCTACATATGGTAGCCAACATTATGCTGGTCAAGGGCTGTTTCAAAAGCAACCTCTAGTACCTCAGGAATTGGTATTTGAGGTGTCCTGTAATGATTTTGCAGCATTCTTTACACAAAAAGTACTAAAGATTAGACAGACTGTGTGATACTCCAGATTAACAATTGTTACACTAAATGCCTCCCAAACTGTCCCTCATGTCAATCTTAAAACAGGTTACCCTCTTGGACCATGCCACTTTAACAGACATTGTGTCCAAATTAAAGCCCACAACATGCTGCCTTGACATCCTTCCTCCAAACTTTTTCAAAACTGTTTTTCCTTGCATAGTCCCAGACATACCCATACAGATTATAAATACTTCTCTCCAAACAGGAGAGTTCCCACAGACTTTAAAAACTGCAGTAATAATATATCTTCTTAAAAAAAAAAACCTAATCTAGATGCCTCAACCATTAGTAATTATAGGCCAAAATCAAATCTGACATTCCTGGGGGAAAATATCGAGAGGGTTGTGTTCGAACAGACCCAGGTTTTTATGATGCAAAATAATCTTTTTAACTCATTTGAGTCTGGATTTCGGCCACAACACAGCACCGAGACCGTGCTTATCAAAGTCCTAAATGCTATTCGTCATCAGTCAGAATGAACCAAATTCACGTGTGGAGTCCCTCAAGGGTCCATTCTTGGACCACTCTTATTGAACATCTATATGCTTCCCCTAGCTCAGATCATGGAACAGTTTCCCATCTTGTATCACACCTATGCAGATGACACACAGCTCTACATTTTTGTGTCCCCACATGATTATAGTCCCTTAGTCTCCCTGAGTAAATGCATTCATCAAATCAATGAATGGGTGTGCCAGAATTTCCTCCAGCTAAATGTGGAGAAGACAGAAGTGATCATTTTTGGGCCAAAAAAGGAAAGGTCAAAGATAAGCGCACATCTTAGCACAATGTCACATCCAGCTACAAATTAAATCAGAAATCTTGGCGTAATTATTGACTCAAACCTAAAATTTGATAGCCATCTAAAGTCTGTCACTAAATCTGCTTATTACCACCTAAACAATATAGCCAGAATTAAGGGGTCTCTGACTCAACAAGACATTGAAAAACTTATGCATGCATTCATTTTCAGTAGATTGGACTATTGGAACAGTATATTTTACAGGTCTTGATAAAAAAAGTCAGTCAGGAAGTTGCAACTAGTACAGAATGCTGCTGCCAGAGTCCTTACAAATACAAGGAAATTAGACCACATTACACCGGTTTTGAAATCGTTACACTGGCTTCCAGTGAGTCAAAGGATAGACTATAAAATACTACTGCTCGTCTACAAAACACTTAATGGCCTCGGACCAAAATACATGCTTGATTTGTTGGATCCCTATGAAACATCTAGACCCCTAAGGTCGTCTGGAACCGGTCTCCTATATGTTCCAAGAACAAGAACCAAGCAGGGTGAGGCAGCATTTGGTTATCATGTTCCTCGCCTATGGAACAAATTACCTGAAGGTCTGAAGTGTGCTAAAACTGTTTGCGCCTTTAAATCAGGGCTAAAAACGCTTTTGTTTACCACAGCATATCCATAACTGTCTATGTGGCCGAAAACACTCAGGTGGCTTGAAGTTCCGCTCTGAGACCCCCAATTTGGCCAAATTTAAAAATTGTCCGATATGCATTTGTCATACATCATTGGAAAGCTTAAAATCTCAATTTTCTGGGTGAAGAAAAATTTTTAACAGGAGGGCATTTTGGAATTTTTTTTTTTTTTTTTAAACAGAAAAACCCCATCTGGAGGTGAGAGCACGCGTGAGCAGAATTACAGACGCCATGACTTTAACGAGATGTTGTCGCGTACTTATCTTGTTTCGATCCAAAAAACTCCATGTAGCATGTATTATTGAGTGTCAAGACACAGCTGTAAATGGCCACAGCTGGATTTTTGGGGGATTTTATGGGTGAAACATGGTAATATAACAAGGATCGCGATGCAGAAATCGCAGACATCAAGGTGTGGTTGAGATTTTCTTTTTCATTTATTTACACTTTTAAATGTTTTTTTTTTTTTTTTTTTCCCAATTTTTCTTACTTTGGATCCGTTATTTATTATCTAACATATCGGAAAAAATGCGACAGTAACAAAAAAAATACAATTAAGCGATAGTTATGAGGTAGATATCCGTGACTTTTTTACAGACGCCATTTTTTTCATTGTGACGTCATTTGTTTAAAAGTTAAAAATATGCGAGTGAATATTAAAAAAAAAAAAAAAAAATAGACATCCATTAATGATTCTAAGCTAAAAATGACAGACATTTTGAATAATAAATATAATTAATTACCTTCGTTTTATGGCTGTGTTGAAACAAAAGCGGTTGCGCGACGTCTGTAAACGGGGGGTTCCAGGGTAAAAGGGACAAATTAAAAATAGTTCGGGGGCTTAATGCGCCATAAATCTGCTATGGCAGAATATAGACATATTGTTCTATCAAACACAGCAGTTGTTTTGGCTTAAAATACAGCAGTTTCTTTTAAAGACGAGTGCAAGAGCAGAAACTGCTTTTTCAGTGTTGTCTGTGTTTTTCGCCATATATTTCAAACTTCAAGCTATTTGCTTTATATTTCTTTTCTGCTTTATTTCCATTTCTGATTTCAGTTTAGTGTGATTTTCATGTATAATTTCATTTTCTGTTTCGATTGCCTTTGTTTTAACGTTCTTTTGATTTACTGTGATTTTTATGACCTTCATTTCATGTACAGCATTTTGAATCGTCTTTTGTTGAATTGTGCTATACAAATAAATTTGCCTTGCCTTGCCTCTAGTCGGCGTCACGGGGCAGCAAATTGCGCTCAGAGATCCCCAGATTGAAGGCGAGAGGAAGAGTTTTAGTATTATTTTTTTTTGCAATTATTTTTTTTAATTAGTATTTTGAATATTTATTTTTGTTACAATTATAAATTGCATGTATTTTTTTAAATTAAAATAATTTTATTTAATTGCCTAATCACTCTCGCTCGACTTTCACATTTTGAATCTTTTTTTTTTTTTTTTAACAAAAATTTCCTCTCTTCACTCCACCTCTTGCTTTACTTCGGATGGATTTTTCCACCTTTCTTTCGTTTCGTTTTTCTTTTCTTTTTTTCTTTTTCTTTTTTTGTGTGCAGCTGCCATGTAGCAGTGGGAGGCACAGCTGTCTACGGGAAGAGCCAAAGCCCGGGGAGTCAGTCACATTCCTGGCTGGGATTCAATGACTGAAGCAGACACAAACAAACAGAGGGAGAGAGAGAGCGAGGGAGAGGAAGAGAGAGACTGGTGGCACATTTGAAGCGCACATTAAGAGCAGTGCGTAAACGGCCGTGGAAGGCGTAAGAAGAAACAACACTCGTGATTGTGGTGAGTTTTCTTTGAGGGATTTTCCGACAGTGGAAGTTGTTCATTAGAGTGACAGAGAAGACAAGCTTCCGTGGATCTTTTTTTTTCTTGAATGGGTTTCACCGGGAAGGGAAGCTGCTCCTCGTCCGGGGGAAGCTGTCTGACTGGCGGCGTGGAAATGCTCGACTCGGGCGCGGAGTGAACGAGACGCCTGGCAAAAACTACTAAATCTATTTTTTTCTCCTTTTCCTTCAAGTTTTTCTTGTTGTTCAAATCAAGGAACATGGAGGTGAGCAGCTTCCAGCCTCACCCCGGACTTCAGCAAACTCTGAAGCAGTTCCATCTGAGCTCCATGCGCTCCCTGAGCGGACCGGCGTCGTTCTCCGCCCGCTGGCCGCACCAGGAGTCCCTGTTCAAGGACCCCAAAGCCGAGCTGGTGCTCAGCCTGCCGGCCCACACCCCGCCGCTCATGTCCGGGCCGCTCTTCATCCCGTCGGACCGCTCCACGGAGCGCTGCGAGACGCTTCTGGAGCGCGAGCCCATCTCCTGCTTCGTGGTGGGCGGCGAGAAGCGGCTGTGCCTGCCGCAGATCCTGAACAGCGTGCTGCGGGACTTTTCCCTGCAGCAAATCAACTCGGTGTGCGACGATTTGCACATTTACTGCTCCCGCTGCACGGCCGACCAGCTGGAGATCCTCAAAGTGGTGGGCATCCTGCCCTTCTCGGCGCCCTCCTGCGGTCTCATCACGCAGACGGACGCCGAGCGTCTGTGCAACGCGCTCATCTACGGCGGTTCGTACCCACCTCGCCGCGGGGGAGGAGGCAAGGAGCGCGGTGGCACCAGCGGCGGATGCCGCGGCGGTGCCCTCCCGGAGCTGGAGCGCACCGAGGCCAGCTTCCGGGTGTACCACGAGTGCTTCGGCCGCTGCAAGGGCTTACTTGTGCCGGAGCTTTACTCGGGCCCCGGGGCAGCCTGCGTGCAGTGCCTGGACTGCAGGCTCATGTTCCCTCCCAAGAAGTTCGTGGTGCACAGCCACAAGCGGCTGGAGAACCGGACCGTGCACTGGGGCTTCGACTCGGCCAACTGGCGGGCCTACGTACTGCTGGACCCGGACTACGGCGGCAAGGAGGAGAAAGCGAGGCTGGAGCAGCTGCTCAGGGACTTTAAGGGCAAATATGACTTGAGCGCCAAGATGGCCGTGAAGACGTGTAGAGTAAGTTCGCTTTTGATTCATTTATTCTCAAAGTGTTTTTTTCAATGTTTCAATCGAACTTTGCAACTTTTACACTGCAGTTCTTCTTACAACTTTTGACGCCAGTAGCATAATTGGCCACAAGAGGGGTTCTCAAAATGTGGTTCAGGTACAGCTAGTGGTACGCTGATGATTCAATTCCCAGTACAGTTCATTAAGTTGCATCTTGAATTTGTTTTGTTTTGCATTCTTTGGTTGGAAATCCATTTGGACTGGGCTGGCATGGATTGGACACCTATTGCCATTTGTTTGAAGGGATCCACGGATAGAAAGACTTGTAGTTCTTAAAAAATAAACGCTATTATGAGTTAGAATAATTTGATATTGAAACCCCTTTTTAATATTTTCGTTTAGATGCACGTTTGTAAAATTAGTTTAACTAGTCGGTCACCATTGTTATTGACGTCACAGGGTGGTGACGTCACATGATTACGCTGCCAAGCTTCCAGAGCATGATTCTAGCAACATAAACATGTCATCTGTTCAACCCTTTCAAGTTGAACCCAAAAGGAACATTAATGAACATGACGCCACTGTCAATATTTCACAAAATGAGCAGAAAAAGCAAAATGAACAGGAAAGACGGGATGAGACGTGATGAGAGTAGGAAAAAAAACGTTCTGCCAAAATGTGCTACACCGGTGAAACGTCCTACAAGAGGCCAATTTGACACCCAAAGTCCTACCGTCTTGTTTTGTTTGAATGCGTACAGACACAACATACTAAAGATGCCTTACGAAAATACTTAAACATAGAAATGTCAAATAAGGTTGGTTTAAATATGCTACGTGATTAATCTTGCCACCACAAGAAAACACTATGCTTAAAAGTATGAGAGGTAAACCCATGCAAAAACTATTTTGAGGCATTGAGAAGGTAATAAAAGACTCAATAAAAACACAAATAGTAAGTACTCGCCGATGAGCGCATGTGTTAGAAGTCTCGCCGCGTAGAAGGAATTGCAGTAACTCCGTAGTATTCGTTGAGTGACAGCGACAATCTACGTCATCACCCCGAGTGTCCGTAAAACATGGCGCCCTCCGTAGGTCAAAACATGTACTAAATATTATAGATTGTTAAATCAATGACAGTACAGTATTTTATGTTTCTAATAACATATTTGAGTACAGGAGAACAATTGCTGCTTATTAGAGCCTACAAGTCTTTAAGTCTGAGGTTCACTTTAACCCTTTCATGCTCAAAATATTTTTTTTCTTTCAAATGTGCAGCCAAGGGGCCAATTGTGGCCCGTGGGACAATATTTTGCAGCCCCCATTTAACATTCAATGCACTTTGAATTTATAACCACACTTTGAGAACCACTGCTAAAAGTCAGAGTACATTTTTTTATTCCTTTAATTATATATGATGAGGTCAAAGATGGGTTAGTGGTACATTTGCATATTTCTTGAGTTGTGAGAGTGAATGGTTGTAAGTCTATCTGTGTGCCCTGCAACTGACGGGTGACCAGTCCAGGGTGACGAATCTCTCCTGCGTGAACACATCCTTCTACATTAAGATAAATTGAGACCTGATCGTTTTTAGGCAGGAGGAGGAGGATGGGTGCGTGGAGGCTATTTTAAGGTGGTGCTGGGGTTAAGAGTTTAATGAGGTTTGGGATATGGATGTGTGTTTGAGGGTGGCCGTGGAGGGATAAGTTGCGCGTGGGTGGGTGTTGGTGTCACCGTGATGGCGTCCTGCGTGGGTCAGCGTGGACAAAAGAGCATAGAGGACAGGGGTGGGCGGCCGGGGGGGCTGGCTGGCTGGCTCGGTCACAGAGCAGCTGCTGTGTGGGACTCAGGCAAATGAGTGGACATCATTGCAGTCTCAGTGCTGGCCAGAAGATGTGTCATCACAGGGAACCTTGGGAAGAAAGATTGAGCAAAGTTGCTGAACAGAGAAGTAAATCTGACTGAGAATCACTTTGGAAATACTTATGAGTTGAATTTGATGATGTGATGTGAGATGCTCGCAACCTAAATCAACTTTGGAGGTGTTAGCACTTCCAGTCAAAAATATACCGCCGTCAATGGAAGCTATTGAGTTAAGCGACTCATATTTGAGTACAACTCTTGCAGCAACATATTTACACAGTACTGAAAAATAATATCCACTGTTATTATTTTTTATCCTCTGTGAGGAACTGTATGGGAGATGAGGAGTGCCAAAATTAAAGAAATAATTGGTGAAATGCATCACAAAAAAATTTATTATTTATTTTTAGAGGTTTCTGTTTATATATTTGAATGTTTATGTATTTTGCTCACTTTTTATTCATTTCAACATTGTTCTTTTTTATTTGCAATATTTATTTCATCATATATTTCAACAGTTTTTAATTTAAAATTTGCATTTATATCAACATTAATTGGTATTTTTATTATCTATTTTTGGCACTTTATTTTCCATTTTTTTATTTATTTTCTTCAACTTTTTTTCACGTTCCAATATTTATTACATTTCACTGGAAAGTGGAGTATTTTTTTTTTTTAATAAGCAGGGGTGCACATAAGTGGTCCGCATGCGCGCATGCGTACTGGACGTAGACAAACGCGCTGGCCCTCAACGGCTTCCATACGCTTTTGCGTACCGATGGCTGACCACTGTATTTACGGCGGACACGAGAAAACAACTTCTCAAAATGTCGAAGAGGCAGGCCACACTGAGTAATTACTTCCGTGTTCCCCCACCCCCGTCAAAAGACAGACAGACGACAGAGATGTCACCGCAGCTACCGAAAAAAAGGACTTTTGCTGAAAAGTGGTTACAGGTGGTACCATGGCTAGAAGCAAATGATGCTCGCACGGAAATGCGGTACAAAATGTGCCGTGAGAATCCCAATGTCGCCGATAAGAGCAGCGCATTTTATGTAGGGTCAAAGAATTTCAGCCATCCAAACTTTGAAAAGCACGAAAAAAACAGAGCATGTGGCAATTAAGCAAACTATCGATGTCAAACAGGACCCCACTCGCCCTATGGACAAGTGGCGGAATAGGGCGGAATAAAAGTAATGAACAGCGACATGCACTGACAAACATGTTTTTGCTCGCATTTTACAAAGCTAAACATGCACGTTCAATGAGGTCTTATTGGGAGGACATCCTACTTTTAAAAAGGCTTGGAGTTAATGTGGGAGCCGCATAATGCCCTTTATTTTGAATTGGTGCTTTTTATTTCCTTACATTTCACTTCAAAGTAATGGCAATTTTGTTGTGCCAGTTGATGTTAATCAAGCATTAATTGTTAATATAATGAATTAAAGTTAATTGGCTCTAAGTAAAGCTTGTCATAAATTTATCGCATCAGGCGGGGCGGCTCTCAAGCTCAATGAGGACCAAGTCACATCTCCAGGTCCTCCTCTGAGAACCTGGGCAAAAAAATTATGTGCACCCCTGTTTATAAGATAGTTTTTGCTTATAGCAAGTAAAAAATAAGCCTTTATATTCTGTTTTAATTATATATACTAGTGCATATATTTGTCGTGCTTTAAGTGTGATGAATTTTTTTTTTTGTAAGAAACTAGACACATATTTTTGGTAAAAATTATTTTTTGCAGTGCTGATATATTTATTTATTTATTTATTTATTTATTTCATTTATTATTGTTTACTCCTGGTCCTCATAAAATTGTATGAATTAATTATTATTACTATTATCATTTTATTTATTAAACTTGATTGTTTTGAGTTGAATTACGATATTGGAAAGTGCTACTTTTGTTAGGTTTTTTTGGAAGCTGGAATGGATTAACATCATTTCCATTCATTTCAATGGGGAAAGATAATTTGAGAAGCGAATTACATAATTCACCTTGTCTCTCAAGGCACCACTACACTACTGCGTTCCACACAAGACAGAAGGATGGCCGGGTGGGGGTTGGGGGGTGAGGGCAGGCAGTGCGTGCTGGCTGTGGTTCACTGTCAGTCGTGTCCCACTTAGCAGACAGGCCACGCTCCTCGGGGAGCCGCGCACCAGCGCCGCTGCCATACATCAGCCTGACAGGCCAAGCTGCTCAAAGGCCAGACGGCGGCTCGCACACCAAGCTTAAGCCGGCCACACAAAAAAAGAGCCCACGTTATCTGCCGAACTCAGACTCCCTTGCACGTCACATGGCGGCTTTATTAATAAGAGGTGCTAACTCAGCTGTTTGCGCTTGATTATGGATGCTTGGAGGTGCTGTTGATCAATGACAATTCACACTATTCCATATCTTTTTAAAAAAAATATTAGTGTGCTTATTTTTCTTTAATTATCTTTTGACATCCTGCTTATTCTGCAGTTTTTGCTACCTAAATGCCAACACCTCAAGACAGTGAAGTCAGGATAAGTTGGACAATTATCTGCCGCTGATGGCGACAGGCGTCCAATCCATTTAGACTAGGAGGGACTGCCAGTGAATGATCACTGCTCGCCTTTCCAGTCAAAATGGAATAGACGTCTAGCGCTGTCAATGGCAGCCAATCAGTTCAAAAATCAAATTTGTTCTTCCTCTGGCCAAGATGCCATCCCTCTCACTTCAAATGGATTGAACATCAAGCTCTATCAATGCCAGCCAATGAGTTAAGCAGTGTAGGACCAAGCCATGATAGATTAGAAATGACTTTAAATTGAAGTTAGTATCCAGAAATGTTGTACTAAAAGAAGAAAAACAATATTTTGTATTTGGCGGAAAACACAGACAAGACTGAAAAAGCAGTTTCTGCTCTTGCAGTCCTCTTTAAACGAATCTGCTGTATTTTAAGCCAAAAGAACTGTTGTGTTTGATAGAACACTATGTCTATATGCTGCCATAGCAGATTATTGGCGCATGAAGCCATTTCTGAAGCCAAACTATTTTTAATTTGTCCGTTTTACCCTGGAAACCCCCGTTTACAGACACCGCGCAACCGCTTTTGTTTCAGCCCAGCCATAAAACGAAGGTAATTAATTATATTTATCATTAAAAGTGTCTGTCATTTTAGCTACGAATCATTAATTGATGTCTAATATTTCGTTTAAAAAAAAAAAAAAAGACTTAAAAAAATTATTGACTCGCATATTTTTAACTTTTAAACAAATGGTGTCGCAATGAAAAAAATGGCGTCTGCATCGCGACCCTTGTTATATTACCATGTTTCACCCATAAAATCCCCCAAAAAATCCAGCTGTGGCCATTCACAGTTGTGTCTTGACACTCGGTGATACATGCTACATGGAGTTTTTGGATTGAAACAAGGCAAGTACGCGATAATATCTCGTTAAAGTCAAGGCATCTGTAATTCTGCACTCGCATGCTCTCCCCTGCCGATGGGGTTTTGCTGTTTAATTTTTTTTTTTTAAATGCCTCCCTGTTCAAAGTTTTTCTTTCCCCAGAAAATTGAGGTTTTAAGCTTTCCAATGATGTGTCACACATGCATATAGGACAATTTTGTAAGTTGGCCAAATTGGGGGTCTCAGAGCGGAACTTCAAGTCACCTGAGTGTTTTCCGCCATATATATTTTTTTAAAAACATGGTATCTGTACAGTATCGACTGATACCACACAGCTGGGTATCGGAAACAGTATCTTGAGCCAAAAAACTGTATTGGTGCAACACCAGTTATCGAAGCACTAAATCGTTTTACACTTATTTTATGTTTTTGTTGTTGTTGTTTTTTTGGAACGACAGCTGCCTGTATTTAACCTCAAATTTAACAGCATGTACTACAATATTACATGTACTGTATTTATGACTGACAGTCTCTACTGTCTAAAAGTACTGTTGTATAAATCAGCAGTTCCGAAACCACAAGCCAACAAACGTGATTGCCGTAAACTTTAAATCAACCATACATATGTTATGTTGTCACCACATCTTGAAGCAATGGAAAGAAATTGGATTTGGGTGCTCAATAAACAACCGGCCGATGGCGCGATAAATTCAGGCCTGACTCGTTTTTGCTTGTGAATGCACTGTCGTAGAAAATGAAAGGGAACGTAAACATGTTGTGTCACTGAAGTAGTAAAACAAATTGCATTTCACTTCTACTAATTCAGGCCGTTCTCGTTTGCTGCTATAAGCATGAAAACAACTTTGATTGAGCGGTTTGAGGGATGCGCGTGGGAGTTGGTCAAACCGCTTAGTCATTGTGTCCGTTCCGCATGGCGTCCGACAATTCGCGGTCGAGAGCAGCTTGCCGAGAGGAGGCCGCGGGCCGGGCCTTGACATGTTGTCAAAGGGCTGCGACCTTCGACCTTTCTCCAAAGACACCAACACAGCCGCCCACTCCACCCCAATGGCAGGCCCGTCCGCTGGCCAGATGGCCGTTTGATAAAGAACGCAAAGGGAGATTGAGTGGAATAGCACTCCATTTTGTAAATTTTTACTCATTGATGGTAGGGACTAACAATTTTAGGGAAAAAATTGTAATTGCGATTTTTTGGGGGGGAGCGGCGGAGCGGTGCAATTACTCGGTTTCGATTTGATCAACAATATTTTTCAAATCAAGCACCAGTTCAAAATTTACAAAGTCAGATTTACAATCATGACATGAAATTACATCATACCATCAAAACATTATAAGCTATGAGTAATAATGCAAGGACACTTATGTGTTAGGCTGTCCTTTTGCATTTTAAAAATTGGTTCCAAAAAGCGTTTGTTGCTATATCTAAAAATATTAATTAAGCTATTTAGTGTTTGTAAAAAGATTTTTAACCAAACTTTATTGAACTTTTGTATCACTATAGCCTTTTATTGTTCATAAATCATATATAAATATATTAGGGCTGGGCAAGTTAACTAGTAAATTCTGAATTAACTCACAAATTAACGCACTTAATCATTTTTATTGTCGCATTAACATCAGAGTCACCAAAAAAACAGTAAAGACTTGTGTCTGCTTCATTTTAGTTCGGAGTGCTGAACATTAAAGTGGTGGACCAAACAGCGGACCGAGACCCACGATTTTGAGCGGACCAGAGTTTATTTGTTTGGTCTGAACTAGAGTTCAGGTGCGCATTCATATTTACAAAACAAGGCTGACTATCTGATAAAAAGAACTCTGGTCCCTTTAAAACAGACCAAGCAGTGCTACTGTAGTGTGAAAGGGCCCTAGGCTCAGGGCACATTAGACCAAGAGGACCAGAGATCGGTTGGAGAGCTACTTTACAACAACACTTGCAAATGACTTGTTGAAAAGGTTCAGCATTTACACTGCGACAACTAGGGGTATGACAAAATATGGAAATGGTGATATATCGTATTAGTTTAGGGTGGATACACTGACCTCTGGTCTGCCTCAGTTCACATGGCTGAATCCAACTGCTCCCTGTTAAGACCAACTTAAGTTTGAACTTAAGTTTTTGTTTGAGCTAATGTTTTTTATGCATTCATAATTTAGTTTATAGGCATATTTAGATGTTTTTGTGGGAATGTGTGTCTGAACTATTTGTTAAGAGCATTGTAAAAAAAAAAAAGTTAGCTTTTTGTAGCATTTAAGCTAGCGGACTTTTGCCATGTAAATTAGTCAATTGTTCTTTTGTTGTACATAGATCCTCTTTTTTTTTTTTTTTTTTAATACCGTTTGAGGCTCAGCTCAGGTAGTTTGATTTTTCATGTTTCTTATCCGATAACTCAAATATTCGAACTACCCAGTTCATCAATTAATCAACGACTAAAATAATCGATAGCTGCAGCCCTTCAAAGCTCACGATAACGATGATCTGACGATACGGCGATACAAAGATTATCGATACATTGGTCAGGAAATCATTCTAGGATATTCTACAATCAACTAATAAACAGAAAAACAAGCTTCTGCTGTGAATTGGAATGAGTTTATCACTAGTAGACGTCCAATCCCTCCCACTTCAAACGGATTGAACGTCTATGGCCGTCAGTGGCAGCCAATAGCAGGCAATGAGGTAAATTTGGGCCATTTGAGGTCATTTACCTGTTGATTTTTAGTTACTTCCTGTTAATTTTGGGGTATTTTATGGGTCACTTCTGTTTATTTTGAGTTACAGAACAGGAAGTGACCTGGGAATCACCCAAATGAATAGGCAGTGACTCAAATTCAACAGGAAGTGACCTGTAAATGAAAAGCAAGTGACCTGCTAGTGCCCCGAAAATCGGACAGAATGGCTGCGAATTCTCTGGTGTCAAATGAACGAATGTTCCCAGTCTAAATGGATTGGAGTCGAGCACCATCAATGGCGGCCTTAAAGCAGCGTTAACTGAGACACTATTATGGTGGAAGATTTTGATAGCAACTTGTTGGTTCCTTTTTTTTAATTTTTTAAATTTTTTTAACATTGACACCTTTTTAAAACGGTATCTCGATTCTTGGCAGGAGCATATCGATAACCTTTTGGGATACAATGTATCACAATATATCACCATTTCGATATTTTGTCACACCCCTAATTTGAACATCGCAATGTGCGCATGCGATGGACCCATCGCAGGACGTGCGAATGTTTTTTGTTTTTGTTTTAAATGTAAACTTTTGTTTTTCTTCGTAAAAGCACCAATAGTGCAGAGACATGGCTTCCTGAGTCACCTACCTTCAGACTGCTTACCAAGCTTAATGATGATTACCACATTTGTTTCTTTGATTGTAGAGCTACCGAGGCGTCTCTGGCCAGATCAAAGCTAAAAACCTGTAAATCATCGTTAATTTTAAGTAGCAAACTAGCTGCACACATCCGAAACAAATGATTATAACAATATATTTGAGAGAAAAACCATGTTATTTTGCCTCATTCAAATCGTAATATCTGAACATTTAAATATGTAAACTAAAGTGCAATCACATTCGTAAATGAATGGCTTCTGGTTTTTGAAATGTAAATAAACCAATCCATTATGATAAAACAACAAAATTGCAATAATTGCATTAACTATCAAAGTGAAGTCTAACTGTAACTGTAGTCTTGAAACAAATCTGAATAAGGAAAAACATTGCAATAAATAATTGCAAACTGGTTAAACTTGAGAGAAGCTGAGATCTGTCATGACAGAACATCACTTCAATGATATCTGGCGCCATCTAGCGTTGTGAATGGGTATAATGTCTAGACCCCGAATTAAAGACGACCCCCTCTTTTTCAGTCTTATTTCAATGCAAAAAATACCGTCTTATATTCGGGCCAATACGGTATTTTAAAATTAAAAACCCGATCCTTTTCACCCGATTCCAATCCTCGGAAAAATGGTGCGATCTGCGTGATTTCCGATTTTGTGATTGGATCGGGACATCTCTAATGAATACAATGTGGTCATAGTGATCCACCAAAGTCTTCCCAAGCAGAGCTATTCAAGTCATCTGGTGAAAATTCTTCTAGTTTTAATATCGCAAAATATATATGACCAGGTGATTAATCGCAATTAATCTCAAGCATGTCATGCTATTAATCACAATCAAAGCTCTAATATATACAGTATATGTGCAAGAAAATAAATTAAAGTTACTATAGCTCAAATGGACTGGACGTCTATTGCCCTCACTGGCAGCCAATGAGTTCATCGTAAAACTTTGACTTTTCAGGAAAATTTTAAAAACGCTCCAATGGGTCTAACACATTGTTAATTTACTCTCATTTGGATTAGAAGCTCTAAAAACCAGGGATTGCTTTTGCCTGTTTCCTGTTGCGGCTTTCAGTCGGAAAGCATTAACGCTCAAATGGGAGAGCATAAGTTAGTCCTTTCTTTCATGGCGCGACTATTAAAGTCATTCAGCTGAGGCCAATTTATGCAATTTTTCATCCCATTGTTCCTCTCACTGGCAGAAATTAGCCTCAAACGTGGCGTGAACCAATCAAGTGAGCGTCAAGGGCTTGTGCTTCCACTTATACGCTGCGATTAAAGTTATTGAATTCATTAAAAAATAGCAGACTGCTACTACTCCTACAAATTCAACTTCTTTGTTTAAGGAGGTCCAAATAATATTACTTTTTCCCAACCCAGAATTATATAAACTGTAGTCTAGTGTGTCTTGCGCAATGTTATGGGAGGTTTGACTCAGAAAATCGAATCCTGTGGAACTGGTTCATGTAAAATATTAATTTTTCCAACATAAACTAAGACAAGTAAAAGACTACTACTTCGTTATTAATGTGGGAGGTAGCTGATGTAATAATAAAGTCATGTCAATTTATTTTTTTTAAACAAAACTTTCCTCCTGGGAGGTAAATAATATACATGTTTAAACACACTTATTTAAGCGATGTTCATTTTAAAAAAAGAAAACGCAAAATTGAGCAAAATGTGAAAATCTGAATCTTTGAAAGTGAAAAATTTGGGGGGAAAATAGCTGCATAAATTAATTACAATTAATTAAGAACAAAATAAAATAAAATAGCTAAATATAAATGAATAAAAGAAAAAAGAAGGGGAAGAAAACAAATAAAAACTATAACAATTTGCAATCAGTCTTTTTATCATTATTATTATGAATTAATTGATTTTGTTCTGCATTTATGTGCCCAAGAGCATAGGAAAAAATGTGTAAAACTAAGAAATGTAAAACACGAATGCAGTAAATCAATATTTACAGTATTACTCTTTTGCAAGTTGCACGTTGATGCATTTTGACATGACAGCATGCTCACATTTATGTAGCCAAAAGAAATGAAGTAATTTTTTATTATTATAAATACATTTACATTTTATTACAATGTTAAGAAAAACTCAATTAATGAAATTAAAATGAACAAAATAATAATTAAAAATGGATAAAAAAGAAAAGTAAGCAAAGTGACGTATGACTTATTTGCTGTTTTGGAGCGTCAGCGCGTTCGCACGCACACAAGAGCACGTAATGACGGGATGATCCGTTGGCGGGCAGATTAAAATGAGCTCTCGGGGCCGGCTCATTTCCATTCCCATCTGTCTGCTGACCTCTAGGAAGCTACCACATGACATCCTTGACGGGCCCGTCTGCCCAATGTCCATCCTTGTTCTTTCTCACATCTTCGGCTGCCATTGTGGCCTTTAGTCTTTTCTCTCATGTCCTGAGCAGCCCCCACTGGAGACCGTCACCTTGTCGCCGTGGTCAGGAGCTCCCAAGGGTTGCGGCTTCCATTCTCCCAGGGGTGACCTCGAGTTAAAAGAGTGTCAGCTGGGGTTCTGTCACAGCCGATGTGGGCTAAAGATCCGCTGCCTCTTTTGTTTGAGGGCTGGCCTTTCACGAGTTGTGAAGTGCGGCCCTTTTCTTTCTTTTTTTTTCTTTCGGAGGGGTAGTGTGGAGTGCTTCGCAAACTCTCCCAGGCTGGAAAATCCCAGAACCAATGATTTTCTGTGTTACTAAAGTACAGTTGTTCCGACTACACACACAATCTCAGGCATGTATTCTTTATCCTCTTGAAAAACTGACATATCACTGCAGTTTTCTACCTGTAGTTGTGAAACTCATTTGTGTCTGCATGACAATATAACACTGTTCACCATTGGCCCAAGTAACTTTGGAATTATTTGTACAGTATTTGTTTGTAAGGTCGACTTTCTATTGGCCGATATATAGCCAAGATAATGGAAAATTTGTTATGTTCACTGTTTGGGTGATGATTTTAGCTATTTGTGATTTTCCACCACCTAGTGGCCAGTGTTATAAAAGGAAGCAGCAGAAGAAAAATGTGACTTTTACACATTTATACAGTGATCCTTCATTTTGATGAAAGTGGAAAAACTGCGAAGTAGTGCACCGATTTAGCATTTGAAAGAGATACATATAAGGCCTTTTTTTATTATGATAAGTTTGAAACATGTTACTGTCCCACCAAATTATTTTTAAACAAGAATAAAGTAGTAGAAAAATGCTTGGCTTTATTAAATGCTTCACTGAGTGAGTCCACTCATATCCGCTCTAGCTGCTCACTTACACACAATGAGTTGCCACAGCAACGGTTTAACAAGTTAAACGATGATTGACGCATGCTGGGCTTTGAAGTTCGTGTCTCTGGCAAGATCAAACACAAACATCTGTAACTCATCGTTGACTTTAATAAGCAACTCCACTGCACTGTCCGACAAACAAAGAGCAGGGAGGGAGGGAGGGAGGGAGAGTGAGACTACGCGATCGGCTCGGGACAGCTCCTCCGTTTTTCTTTTTTTTTTTAAATAAAAAAAAAATCCATGATGGACTGAGGGCGTCAAGTTTGAAGCACGAAGTAGCGAGGGATCACTGTATAATGACTGTTTGACTTGCATTTCATAATTAATGTGGTTGAAAAAAGTAGCATATTGGCCTTAAATATCGGCGTACAAAATCGGCTTTAGACATCAGCAAATGGTGGAGTGTTTTTTTTTTTTTTTTATTGGTATCGGCATCAGTCTTTGAGAATCCCTTTATCGGTCGACCTTTAGTTTGGGGTCATGAGTTTGTTTATGGAAAGAAACTTGTATATTTCTTGATATGTGTCTGTGTTTGGTATGAAGAATTCAAACTATAAATGTAAAAACAAATTTATACCTACTATACTGTTAATGATGATAATAATATTCATTGACTGCTGATTTCAATAGTTTTAATATAGTATTATTCAAAAGGTAGATCAAGAATAATGATATGCTTATAATTTAAATCTTACGATGAGGGATGTCCCCGATCAGATCAGGTGATCAAAAAATCGAGCCCGATCACATCATTTCCAAAGAATCCGAATTGAGCGTAAAAGATCGAGTTTTTAAAATGCATAGATTTGGGCTGGCTGGGTGGGGGCCATGGCCCTGGGTTGGCGCCCACATGGTGTCTCCGCTCGTCTGCGTGGCTGTCGCACGCCTGGTGGGGCTCGCGTGCAGCTGGATGTGATAGGGCGCGCTCGGCTGGGGGGTCCCGGTGCCAGGATTGGCGATGGGGCGGCGTAGGGTCGGTCGCCAACGGGCTTACACTCACAAGGGATTCACACGATTACTGGGTTCTAGATCACAGAGCTGATTTATGTACACTCTACCCCTTTCAATCACTTAGCTTATAGATTCCCCCACCCCCGTCCCCCTCTTTCCCTGGTCAACAGGCCCCCCACATGGTGTCAACCGGAAATACATTTAGTTGACGATAGCACCAACATATTAGTAGTTAGTGTAGACGCTCAATGTATTTCCTGTTGTAGTTTGTGTTTCTTATCTTTCTTCTCTTGTGTTTCTTTTCTTCTGTTCCCCCATAACCCCTTCCTGTTCGCTGCCTTGTCATAATAAACGAGGTATGTTAAGGAGAAAAAATAAATAAATAAAATGCATAGATTTTTTAAAAGTATTAACCTATTAGCTGCCACTGACGGCGATAGATGTCCAATCCATTTTGACTGGGAGGGCTAGTTAGTTAAACATAAGAAATGTAATGTGAGACAACTTTCAAAATGTCCAAGGAGTGGTGTGATTAGCGTCGGTCAGCTACAGAACAGATGCTTGTATTGGGTTAGTCATGATCAATTTCTCCACGATCACCGCCCAATTTCCAGCCCTGTGATTAAGAATCAAGCCCATCTGCTGCGGAGGCAGGAAATCTTGGTCTGCATCTGCTGCCGGCTGAGACGCTAAGCCGCTGCAGTCGAGGGGTGCGGCAGGCGGTCGGTTGGTCGGCGAGGACTTGAAACTGCATTAATCCCGCCTCACTCCTGGAATGCGATGGGCGCTTTACACTTCCCGACCTGTCCCGTCTTTCGGAAACTCAGACAAGCTTTACGTCATCATCCAAGCTCATTCAAAGTGTGGCGGGCCTATAAGCATCCCCTATGGAATGCAGTAATTAGAGCGTGCATCAAATGTAGCGCGGCAGCTCACTGGCACGTACAGTGAGGGGAAATGTGCAAGCCGCAACATCTATTTGATAGCTTTATACTAAAACATGCTTTGTAAAACACTATGTGCTATAAGTGTGTTAAAACAGACCTAAATCATTTGCAAGCAAAAAAATTCTCTAAAACACCGCTCAGATTTTTTGCGCATGAAAATGTAATACAGTGGTACCTCTACTTCATAACTTGAAAATTCTGTAAGTAGAGACGCGTTTAATGCACCTAATCCTTTCCAAGCCCCCCAATATTCAGACATAAATCTTTTATAATTCATAAAAAGCCATCAAATTAGATTATTGCACGTTAAACATAAAATCAGGAGTTGTTCATGATGTAAAAAAACAAGAATAGAGTAAAGAATTAAAGTTTATACACTCATGTAAAGCTGTCAGAACATGAGGAGCGAATGAAGAGGACGCTGGGATACACACATACACATACAGTAGAGGTCCCTCTTAGCCAATTGGATGCCAGGAATGCTATTCAATAGCCAATGGCAGAGCAGCTACAATATGTTTCGTTCAGTAAACTGGGAGCTGCGAGTACCAGCCATACTGTATTTTTGCCTTTCGTATCCTGAAATTTCTTTCGTAAAAAGAGGCAACATTTTCTAATTTAAATGTGTATGTAGAGACATTTGCAAGTAGAGTGACCACTGTATAGAGATTTGTTTTCAAATACATTAACCCTTTAATGCCAGCAATATGAAGCACTTATCAGAGAATCTCAAAATTTGAAAAATAAGGTCCTAATGAAACCTTTTTTTCAAATTTGTAAAAAGAAAAGTTAAAATAAATATGTGTAATAAGCGCTCAGATATCTATAACCCTTGCTAAATCCTGTTTGTTTTTCTCATGGAACCTTTAGATGCATGTGTTGACTTGCATCCATCATTTTTTTTTTCAAAAAGAAATGTCAAAATTCTGAATTAGTCTCAAAATCATGAAATTTTAGGTGTATCAAATGTGATTCATTTGGCAATATAGGTTATACACTTGTACTTTGAAATGTGAGTTGAAAACTATTGATGGCTAAAGATGTTAGAAATATAAGCATTCATAGCCAGTCTTTAAATGAATTGGATGTCTTATCGCCATTATTGGCATGTATTTATTTAAATACTATGAAAGAAAAAAACTTTAGAGTCCTACTTGGGGCCATAAGCAGTGTGTATTTCTGTTTTTCGGACCACTTTGGAGCCAAATCTGGCTCCGCTGGTGCCATATGACAAAGCGGCATGCCGCCCCTGCCTCCGTTTCGCCCACCGCCAACCTCCAAAGCCAGGCTGGGAAGGAGGATTAGCTCACGCAGTTAAAAGCAAACAGACTGCTCTGTATTCAGACAGATTTTGCTCCAAATCTTGTTTGCGCCTCCTGTTTTGATGGCTCCCATCACCATTGGGGTCGCGCCGCACTTTGCAACTGGTGCCAAGCACTGTTTGTGCGTGTATGTCTCTGGGTTGGGGGTCGGAGGGGAAGGAATGTTTGGAGGATTCGCATTGCACGACTCCCCTGTTATTTAGGAGATGCATAATTAGTTTTGGGATTACGATGTCATGAAGTGATTAAGTCTTCCCCAGTTAAGAGGATGTGCTTCCAGTAAAGTCAAAATAAAACTAAAGCCACATTTCCACGAGTTGGTTTGGGTCAGTTTGCTTTGTCGGGGTGCGGTTTTTCTTTTAATATACTAGTGCAGTACATTTAAAACAGTGAGTAATGAGCTCAACATAAGTGAAATTAACATCACTTGAGATGAATGCAGTAAATCAGTTTTTAAAAAATGTTATTCTGCCTATCAATGAGAGGGCAAATAGTCTCACGATATCAGTAACCTCATTAGTTTGTGCATCACCATTATGAATTTTAAATTTGATAGAGTTGGTACTTCATTAATGGCATACTGTACACATTTTTTTACTGTGATGATAAAGGGTTAAAATGTATGCATAAACTTCAATGGATGAAGGATGAAACAAACTTTATTTGTTTATAATTTAATCTAATTATAAATTTGTCTGTGCTGACAAAGGAAAATGTTTAATTGTCAAACAGTCAGTAAAGCTTTAAAGCATTAACTCATCTGCAAAGTTAAAGCTTTAACTTTTACAGTACTATAAACATTTAATTTTCCAGTATATATTTGACAGCACTAATATGTATGTACTGTGTGTACATATTTTATGATACATGTACTTGAATTCTGTCAAAATTAAAGTTTAACTTAATCGCTAGAGATTTTCACTCAACAATTAAGTTTTGAGTTTGAATTTTAGATTTAATCTCCAAAATTAAAGTTTTACATTTGACAAGTCTCTTTTTTTAAATTGTCTTTTGGACAACAAATGGTTTTGCACTATTAACTGATTCACAGTCATTGACAGCGATAGACTTCAAATCCATTCGAAGAGGTTCTGGCTGCGAATGATTATCTTTCAAGGCCATTGACACCGAAAGATGCCCCAAAAATAGATTGAACGTCTATACTTTTCAGCAGCTACGTTTAGATTGACAAAATTTCGGTTTTCGGATTAAAATTATGATCGGTTTCGCTGTCTTCATGGACACTGAAAATATTGATCCGATTAGGACTCGTATGTTCATGCATCCCACTTTCGGGCAAAACAAATCGTTTTGACATGCGCAGATTGACCGAATATACCGGAAACAGTAGTAGAAGAAGAAGCCGTTACAACAAAACATCGCTCCGTCCATTTCCACTTAAATGTTGGTGCTATTTCAAATATTTTTGCCGTCTTTCTACCATCATGTCGTTCAACAATTCTGAGATTTTTTGAAAATTTACAGCAACGTGCTCATCACGGATACAGATCATTTCAGTCTTTCTCCTGTCATGTCTTTCGTTCGCGACATGCGCGGTAAAGACAGTTTTTTTCCGAAATTTGTGTTTTCAAGCACGCCCATTAGATTATAAACCGACACCTACCACCACCCCTCTCGGTCCGAATAAAATCTTGTTCGGAATATGCTTGATCGGGTCAGAATATTCCGATTGGGTGTGTACATGAAGCATTTAAATTCCGATTAGGCTTTAATCTCCATAAATGTATGTATGTAAACCTAACCAGTGGCAGCGATTTAGCTACCATAATTATCAGACCAAAAGGTGCACCTGACTATAAGCCGCCAGCCACCAAATTTGACATGAAAAAGGCATTTGTTCATGGATAAGTCGTACCAGACTAAAAGCCACAGCTGTCCTATGTCCTATTATGGGATAGTTACACCAAAATATATTAACCAGTAACACTTTATTTGACAGAGGCATCATAAGACCAAATGAACCAC
Organism: Corythoichthys intestinalis; assembly: GCF_030265065.1. Lineage (NCBI taxonomy): Eukaryota > Metazoa > Chordata > Actinopteri > Syngnathiformes > Syngnathidae > Corythoichthys > Corythoichthys intestinalis. The sequence continues at coordinate 24,957,228 of NC_080403.1, read as the reverse complement.
CATTAGGCTTTGAACCAATTGACTGCAAAGCTTTACTGCTTCAAGAAGCTTAATTTGGCCATCACTGCTCCTTTGGGGAGACAGTCAACCTCTGCTGCCACCTGCTGTCAACACTGTTTTCGTCCAACATGCCTCTTAGCATGCATTGCAACGCTAAAAAATGTAAATAAAACTCAAAATTTATGTTCAGTCGTAATTATTTTTTCTTTAGTTACTGTTCCAGTTGTTTCATTAATTGCTAGTTATGGTATTTGGTAACACTTTATTTGACAGCGGCATCATAAGACCAAATGAACCACCATTAGACTTTGAACCAATTGACTGCAAAGCTTTCACTGCTTCAAGAAGCTTAATTTGGCCATCACTGCTCCCTTGGGGAGACAGTCAACCTCTGCTGCCACATGCTGTCAACACTGTTTTCCTCCAACATGCCTCTTAGCATGCATTGCAGCCCTAAAAAATGTAAATAACATTCAAAATTCATGTTCTCTGCCTATTTATTTTTTTTCTTCAGCTACTGTTCCAGTTGTTTCATTAATTGCTAGTTATGGTATATGGTAACACTTTATTTGACAGTGGCACTATAAGACTGTCATAAGACCATCATACTTATGACATGACACTGCCATGAGCATTTATGAATGCTTATGACAGATGTCATTTTGTGTCGTCTGGCAAATTAGCTCACTCTTGAATGGATGTAAAAGATCCGAGCTGGACATAAATGGAGTTAGTGACATAATTTGCCGGATGACACTTAATTACATCCATCATAAGCATTTATTAATGCTCGTGATATTTTCATGTCATGATTATGACGATCTTATGTTAGTGTTATGATGCGGCTGTCAAATAAAGTGTTACCTATTAACCCAAATAAATCAACAAGTAAGCCGCACTGGACTATAAGCCGCAGGATTCAAAATGAGGGGGAAAATTACGGTAAATCTGCCAAACACCAGGAAGCAAGCTATTTGTTTCGGAGTAGTCTTTCAATTCAACGGTTTTGGCACTGAAATCTGATTGTTCTGTTAAACCGCTTTTACAATGCTGTAGTATACAAAAGTCGTCTTCCATTACTGGCAAAATCTTATGATACACATTGGTAGAAAGTGTGCTTAGAAGACCACAATGTCTGGCAAACTAGTTTGATTTGCAGACTGGCTGTGTGCGCGCGCTCGTGTGGGTTTGCGCGTGTGGGCAGGTGAGCGTTGTCGGACTGAAGTCACGGTGGTTAGCAGTGGGCCGGTGTTGATTGGAGGGCGGCTGTGGTTGCTAAGCAGAGCTGTGCTAAATAAGAACTTGCTGGCTCTCGCCGGCTCTGAGGAAAGCTCAGCAGAGCGCACGGTGGCACATATATGTACAGTACTGAAGCGTACTGTACGCCAGACCTCACACTACATAGCCCTCTCACAGCTGAGAGACCTCAGAGCTCCGCTCCTCCCTTGCGGCCCGATTCTAGTAAAGCTGGCCTCGCCATCAGCGAGACCGTTCACCTCCTCCGTTTGACATAGGGTCGACCCTGGAGGACGTGCCTCCCTGCATGGGCTCTCCTCCAACTGCACCGCACTCCCCCTCACGCTGTTTTCTACTACAGCTCTACCTCCACTCACTCTGGCCTACATACAGAGGACAGATGGATAGATGGAAAGATAGAGAGAACATTTACATGCCCAAGGACTATCTCAATTATTAATCCAAGCCCTTAAATCACAATTTAAGTATGGTTAATTGCATGTGGTGATGTGCTAACATGAAATAATGTAGTCCTTAAGTAGTGTGGACACCTTCAATTCATCCACATTGTATTTTTTTCTTTAAATTTACAGTAAAATACTGGCCGCTGCAGTTGCCAGAATTCTACGTTAAACTCATTCAATGCCAGTTTTCGTTTATTCGGGCCTCCCAGTCAAAATGGATTGGACGTCTATCACCATCAATAGTTGCCAATGAGTTAAAACAATTTTAAAGCAATAGAAATAGAATTCTCTTTCAAGCAGCCACCACCATCTAAAATTAACCTAACCATGTTTTAAGTAGGCAGCACAGAGGATTAGTGGTTCTGCCTCTCAGTTCTGAGGTTCTGGGCTTTAATCATGGCTGCGGCATTCCTTATGGAGTTTGCATGTTCTCCCCACATTCCATTCTTTGCTTCGTTATATACTCTTAAATTATCCATAGGTGTGAATGCACCCTGGTAGCAATTGAAATACGCGGTTTTGTCACCAGGTGCCCGTTACAAATGAATTGAACACACTCTGTTGGAGTGACGCTTTAGGTATATAACAGTCACCCCAGGATCTGCTGCACTGGCTTTTGTTACTGCGTCATTCAGGTCATTCCAGAATTGGAGGACATTTTACGTCCCACCCTTCATATTTGATACAATGCCACTTACGAAATGCAAAAACATGCAGTTTTGAAGTACATTTTTTCGTCTTGATACAAAATCTAGAAAAACTAAGAGAGTAAAATGCTTGAAAATAAGTCTGGAGTACCCCCTAAAACAGGGGCGGGCAAACCAGTCCTTAAGGGCTGCAGTGTTAGTTCCAACTGATTCAGCACAGACAGGTGAACCAATGAGGTTTCAGCGGTAACAAAAAGCGCCTGACTGCAATCAACTGATTGCACTTGTACATAGGCATGTGCCAGTATGAGATTTTGACGGTACGATAAACTTAAGCAAAAATACAGCAGTTTCACAGTATCACGGTATTCCAATTATAGCTCTAAAATGTATTATTTTGAGATGTATTTATATTTATTAGGGATGTCCTGATCCAGGTTTTTGCACTTCCGATCCGATACCGATATTATTTTGCACTTCCGATCCGATACCGATACTGGCCGATACCGATACCGGCCTATCTGAGCATGTTTTAAAGTTTAAAGTTATTTAGCCTCCTTACTTAGTTGTCAGACTCATGTTGAAAAGAGTTTTAGTACTCTTGATAAAAACTAGCCAGCTGAATTAGGTGAGTTTGAATAACACACAACGGTTGGTAACAAGAAACTGACCTGTTTATTCAGTGACAAACACAAAACATTATAAATAACATACAGAAATGGCATAGTCAGTCAGTAAAACGTGCAAATAATATTGTAAACTGTCTTAAAAAAGCAAAACACACAAACAACCTCAATGGAAAATCCCACAAACCCCCCCAAGCTATTAGCCGCTTTTAATGTTTCGTGCATTAGTTACAATAATTGTATAAAAAGAACTCTCAGGTTTAAATAAACAACTATTTCAGTATCAAGTTAATATTTTAAAAGGGTAAATAAAATATTCAAGTCCCCATTCTGTATCAGCAGCTTTAAACTACATTCAATTCATTTAATTTTGCGAATCAACTGTTAAAGTTGTTAAAATTGCTCCCGTTATTCCATAATTTCCCTTCTGTCTACTTTCGACACGTGAAAGTTTTAAAACTGTTTTGAAGATAGATTAAAGTCAAGATTTTGCCGATTTAGGAGTATTTTAGATAAAAAGTTAATTAGGTTCGCTTGGAAGGTTCACAACAGCCTACTAGGGAAGTCTCCTGCTTTAAGATGGCGGCCGTTTACTAACGCATCTAGTTTTCCATACTTCAATGTTGCTAACGCTGTCGAGTCTGTCATTTTGCATCTAGTTCTATATACATATGATATCTATTATCTACAGTTAAACGATGTTGACGTAGTTTGTAGCGGCTGTCAGCAGCAGTCAGGTATTCTTGTGTTTTTTATCCAGTGGCATGAGTTGAGCTAAAGCCGTGAGTTGAGCATTGGCATTACCCGGGTCACGACAAGCATGATGTTTACTCTCGGGACGCAATGCGGTCCGTTTCTCATTGCGTCCTGAAGACCGCGCGGTGTATTAGTTCGGCTTTACTCGACATATTTCAATAATCGGAATTTGGATGTTTGTGAATCATTCTCGAATCTTCCACGGCCGAATCGCTCAAGGATGTAATGATGGCTGGGCATGTTGGACCGTGGTTCTAAGTGTTGGATGGTGCATCTTTACTCACAAGAGATAATGGCTCGTCATCCAGAATGAATTCTTCGGCAATCACTCTTGTTATTCCCTGGGCTTTGGGACTGTCGAGTGCCAGTTTGTCACTCATAGCAAAAGTTTCTGACAGTGTTAGTTGCGTAGGACCTTTCTTTTTGTCTTCGGTTTTCTTAACAAACTCCTTATATTGTTTGTGGTGGTATTTCGCTAAATGCTTGATTAGGTTGGTTGAATTAAAACTTCTTACAGCTTTACCACCACGCTTGACTTTATTGTGGCATATGTTGGGCCCTGCCTCTTCGTCTCTGTCGTCCTTTAAGGTGAAATGATCCCACACAGCTGACATTTTTACCGATAAAGTCTCTCGGTAAATTGGGAGACGGTAATGTAGTGTGTTGAAGGTGTGCCGTAAAATGCGGACCCGATTTTAGGGAAACCGAAGCAAAAACTGGAATGGATTATGTAAATCGGTGTGCTAGAAAACCCGGACCAAACTCTTTAAAAAACTGGATCGGAATTTTTCCGTGTCGGCCGATCCGATACCGATGCGCATTTTTTGCCCATATCAGCGTCCGATCCGATCCAAATATCGGATCGGGACATCTCTAATATTTATATTATATATTTTGGGATTAATTACTTGAATATTAATGGAGAGTGAGAGCAAGAGACAGCCTGTGTGTATGACTTGAATTTTTATTTACACATTATACACACACACCCTCTCGCAACACAAAAAACACCACGAGCCGTATTATGAAAATGTTATTTTGAACAGATGTTTACAATGGTGAAAGGCCTTACGAAAGCACGCTAATAGAAAGAAAACTACTCAGCTGTCTTGGCATGCTAACCCAGCCACGTTAACAAGCTTACATCATGGTATTTTTTTTTACCATCGCTAGACACACAAAACATGCTGGAGTGAACTCTCATAGCTGGTGGGAAACGTTGATAACAGCGTTTACTAAAATTTTGTGTAAAGTGACGGATGATGGTCACGTAAATGTGAAATCATGTTGGAGGTGTTGTCTGCACGTCGGCTGTCCCTCTTCCTTTAAGCCGTGGCCATCTGTTTCTTTTCGGTAGCCGAAATACTCCCAATAACTTTTTGGAGGGGGTTTTGAAAAAGCTCAGGTGTAGTTTTGACAGCGACCGCAGTGTCACCGACACACAGGACAGAGCAACAACTGGAGGGGGAGGGGTGAGTGCTGCTGCTCCACGCCATTCTGGCATGCATTTTTGGGATATAAAAAATAGCTACGTAATACTGTACAGTGGTTTTGAAAACAAGACGTTTTCATACCACGGTAAACCTTGAAACAGTTAACCAGCACATGCCTACTTGTAAGATTTCAGATTGGTGAAAGGCTGTCCTCATGCAGCCCTTTGTGGAATAGTTGGCCCACCCCTGCCCTAAAATGCCATTTTCTCTTATAATATGAGCTAATATTTTATAATCTATTATGAATTATTATTGGTGCAACGTGTACCCCACAACTTGCAAGCAACCCTGTTACCTTTTTATCATAGTAGAAGAGAAGCAATTAATCACATGATATGCTGAATTTGACATTAAACAGTTAAAAAAAAATGGGAAAGCAAATTTCCCCTTACTTCTAGTTTTCATATTTGTATGAAACAATTAGCCCTGATTGAATGTGCCGCTCAACAACGTTATTTTTGTATTTTTTCCTGTTTTAGAAGAAAATTCCCTATTAGCTAGCGAGTAAAAGCTAGCAAAAGAGCTAGCAGCTATTCCTTGGAAAAAGCTAACATTAGTACAAATTTGCAAACCTGTTTCCGTGACCATGCCCAGTATATAATACCTACGATCGAAAATGTTGCCATTAATCTGTAAGACGGACTAAACAAATATTAATAGTTTATCACCAATTATTGATGAATACAGAAATCAGAAAAGTAAAGGCTTATTTTTCAAAACTTTTGCAGCCAAAACATCCTCCCCATTTGTTTGTTTTTTGCCAGACTGACTCGAGTTCCAGGCCAAGGCGCATTTATGACAGCCATGTTGTCACGTTTCCTCATGTCACGTTCCTTTTTTTGGCAGGTTTGATTGTCGGTGTGTTTGCCAGTTTGCTGCACGCATCTGGCAGGATTGCAAACACAAACACAGAGAGACAGACAGAGGTGGCCCGAAATAGAGCACACCCAAGCCTTTATCCTATAATGACCACCAGACTATTATAAGACGCAGTGTCTTATATACATGGTGTCGACAGAGGAGTTTAGCTAATTAAATTAGCATGTAAAAAAAGCTGCTGGTGAGATTATTTGTGTAAAGAATTAACTCGTTTTTTGCCATTGATGGCAAAAATGCAGGTGATTTTGATGGTTTGATCACTAATAGGTCAAATTTACCTGCGTTATAATAAAGGGTGGAGTTTGTCAAATTTTTGCCATTTAGAGTTTTCGAGAGCGTCACTAGGCTTATTCGCAACTGGATGATTATTACCGGTATGTTAAAGAATTTCAGAAAAAGTGAGTAAAGTTTAAGGCTGCCACAATTATTTTGATGGTCGATTAGTCACTGATTATTTTAGCGATTAGTCAACTAATCAGATCATGAATAAAGCACCTTATTTACTGTTATAATCCTTTGGTCTTAATATTTTAGCTGGAAATGTGCACTGGAAGAAAAAATTATCCACACGAAAAAGTTGGACTGTAAATTTTATTTATCTATTAAACTGTATTATTTTCCAGTTTTCAAGTTATTTTGATTAATGCCAAATTAATGAGCATGTTTACATTGGAGACTCAAGAAATCAGAGAATATACATAGTTTTCCCCCCTTTTTTAAATAAAAAAATAATAAAATAAAATTAATCAGACAATATTTAATATTTGGTTGTTTTAAATCAAAAAACAAATAATTACATTTTTTAAATTAAAGAGAGAATATTTGTGTTTTATTTTTTAACTGAAAACATTTTTTTAATGTAATTATTTATTTTTGTAAATAAAAAAAACTAACCAAAATATAAACAAATAAAAAATAATTGAAATACATTAAGAAAAATACAAAAACAAACTAAGACCTCTAACATTCCATGATGTGTGCAACATTACATCCCAATTCGATTACTACCCTACTTTAATTACATGTAACTGCCATAAAAAAAATAAAAATCAAAAACTCAAAATCAAAACTATATGTATACATCCCTAGAATATGCCTGAAAGATGTAATTGCAATCCGTCCACGAATAACAGCAGAGCAATTTTAGTGTCCTCAAGAAGAAAAATAAGAATTACGTGAGTGACCGGCCCACCAAACAAAACTAGACATGTGCCGATTACCGGTTTCAAGGTAAACCGTGGTATGAAAACGTCAAGGTGTCAAAACCGCAAAAATTTTCCGTCATACCGTACCTAAGGTATTAGCTATTTTTTACGTCCCTAAAATGCAGGGAGAAATCCCTCACTTTCAGCTGCAAGGGTCAACCCTCCCCCACCGATTGTTGCTCAGTGTCAGTGTGTCAGCTGTGCAACACGATTGCTGGAGGAGGTGAAACTCCTGAACTTTTTCTCCCTTCGAAGAAAACCAAATCGCTGGTATGGGAATACTTCGGCGACAGAAAAGTTACACGTGTAAAACATGTTTGCGGAGGGTGGCTGCCGAGGAAGCAATACTTCCAAAATGATTTCGCATTCATACAAAATTTAAAATTAGTAAACACTGTCATGAACGATTCCCACCAGCTACGAGAGTTAACTTTAGGGTGTTTAGTGTGACTAGCGGTGGTAAAATGTGGTGTTTTTTTTCTCTCTGGCAACTGTTGCTGTTGACAAATAAAGTGTGTACTGTATAATATAAAGATGATACGAGCCACACACATGTGCTTTTAATGGAAAATAATTCAAATATTTTTGTTCTGATGCTAATATTTTTGAGCTGTGGCTGTGGGTTTAGGCTCCTGTTCTATGGGGAAAAAAAGTTGTTGTTTTTTAACCCTGCTATCTCAAAGTAACACATATTATAGCTGTAATTTCAGTACCGTGAAACCGTGATATTTTGGTTTAAGTCAAACTGTCAGTATCTCATACCGACACATACCTAGTCACAGAACCCCCCCCCCCCCAAAATAGAAAAATATAAAAGCAATCCATGCCTCGAAATATTCACAAGCCGACTCATTTAAGTCACCACTAGTTCGTTTACTAATAAATAGTGTAGTAACACATGAAATCAGATTTGAAAAGTGTACCCCAGTGTTCTGTTAGCATAGTCTATTACTGTCAAAAATGTGTCTGCTATACAAAAACATTCAAGAACATACATTAAATTGCCTGCTGAGCTTTTACAGTTCACATTGTGTTTGGCTGATGTGTCTCATATGGAATGTATGAATGATTCCAGAGGTGATAAAAGGGCATTGTTGAGGGCGTCATTCGCACAAAGCTAACCTCCCCGCGCCACATCTCCCCTCCAGCTGTCGCACTGTACACGCCACTGCAACATAATGAGTCGCTCCAAAGAGATTAGTCGCCCCATCATCAACGGCGTTCCCTAATTTCTCCGCCTTTTGTCGCAGTTGCACGCGGCACCCAAAACGGGGGGATCAGTGGGAGGAAGTGGCTTTTGTGGCCACAGCAGGTGCTGGAACCCCCCCTTGAATTACCCCCACGAGGTGCCGCTGATATACTCCAGCAACCTTCTGCAGCTCAACTTGAACCCTCAGTCACCGCCCGAGAAATTCCTCAGGCGAATGGTTTTCTCCCCAACCCGCTTCTGCACACACATCTGGTGAACAGCACAAGCACCCCTGTCATCTTTTACAGCATTGAGGTCATTTCCACCCTATCAGTAAAATGGAAACACATGATGTGCAGGCTTGGCTCTTAATGGGGTGGGGCTGGCATGGAGCAGTACGGACACACAGCTTTTTACAGGGCGCCAAAAAGACGTTCTCCCGAGACGTTCGGGTTTCAATCGTGTAAGAACGTGTAGTCCACTTCAGGTGCCCTCCGAGTGCTGCGAATTGGACACACTGCAGCATTTTGGCTTCTCCCGGGAGAAAGGGCGTGCCAAGAGATTTAATTAGGATTCTCCTTCCGCAATAAATCGTGCTCGTTTCCACGATTCTGCGCCACGGTTCCCCTCTCGTTCCCAACTTTGCGCCATTGTTTCCTTTATTATTGACGTGGTCGCTATGTTGCGCGGAAACCGCTTTGGACGTGTAATGGTGATTACTTGTGTGCCTTGCAGTTCGGGTCGGGTTCCGACTATCGGCCATTCAAGGGTGTATCCTGTTCATTTTCCTGGCTGGCGAAATAGCTTTTTGTGCTGAGTCCATTCGCAGCCAATCAAAATGTCAACTTTCTTTTTCTTTAAATGTGGCCCACTAGTTTTGATGGAGTGAAAATTTCTTAAATATAAACTCTTTCATGCACAAAAATTGAATATTTTTTTGAACCTTTCAGGGAATTCATTTAACTCATTGACTGTGTTAGGCAGTGTGGTTTTTGGCAGCACTTTTAATTTTCGTCTTGGTCTTAGTCTTTTGGATGATAATACTAATTAGTCTTGGTCATACTTCAATCATCTCAAAATGTGTTTGTTTTCGTCTTGTTTTTGTTGATGAAAACTCAGGACTAATTTAATCTAGTTTTAGTCAAACTTTACTAAAAAAAAATGTTTTCATTTGGAAAATTAAAAAATTGAATCCAAAACTAAATAAATAAGTAAAGATCTCCAACTATTTCGAATGACCATTGACAGACAAGCACATATTGTAGCGTCTACAAGGACAACGCCAACTTGGTGATTATACACTCTGAGCAGGAAAACAGCACATTATTTTCAATTAATTATGCCCACCTGGATGCCACGAAATATATGTAAAAAAGTTGTTGACAGTTCAAGAGGACGCTCGCCGTTAGCATTAGCTTAATGCTAGGGCAAACGTGAATGCTATGTTAACGCTGCGAGTTACATTTAGTGCGAGAGATGATCACTCAGCACGGACCTTTGAAGGCTAAAGCGGGGGTCGGCAACCCGTGTTTTAAGAGCTGCATGCGGCTCTTTAGCGCTGCCCTTGTGGCTCCCTGGAGCATTTTCAAAAATGTTTGAAAATGGGAAAAGATGGTTGAGAGAAATATATTTTTCGTTTTGATATGGTTTCTGTAGGAGGACAAAAATGACACAAACATTCTTAACGTTGTCCAATGCTGTAAAATGTGTAGCATAAATATTACATTTCTTTCAACGATGATTTTCGTCATAGCCTGCAACACACGTTTCTATCAGCAGGGCGGGATGCCAGGCAGGTGGATATTGTAAACAAACCGGCAGCCGAGTACCCAGTTTGGAGTGAGAGAAAAAGTGCGATTCCATTACTTCTGAAGAACTTAGAGGAGCGCAAAAATAGATTTAAGAAGTGGATTGCATTACCAAACACCACTACTGCTGCATGTTTTGTTGCAACTCAGGGGATAATAAAGCGTGGAAAACCGTTCGCAGATAGTGAGTACATGAAGGAGACATTAATCAACATATCAGAAAACCTATTTGGAGACTTCAAAAACTAAGCCGAGATAAGAAAGAAAATCAAAGACATGTCCAGATAAGGGGCATGTTATGCATATTCCATTTTGTTGTTTTTTGAAACCTCAAAATAAAAACGACATCAAAAATCAAATTTCATTATTACATTTCTACAATTTCATAAAAGCAATAAAACAATTCAATAATATTTTAATGAAGTTAAACTTGAGGTGGCATCATACAACAGAGTAGTCACGTGGTGCGTTGGATGCGATGCAGCGAAAATAAATATTAAATCATGAATGCTTATTATGTATTTTAGCTGAATTAGTCATTTTGTTAGTAGGCTAATAAAGCTAATACAGATACATACAGCATGTGTTGCCTTCATTATTAGGCTTATTTAAGGCTTTTAATTTTTTGCGGCTCCAGACATATTTGTTTTTGTGTTCCAATATGGCTCTTTCAACATTTTGAGTTGCCGACCCCTGGGCTAAAGGAACATTGCATATTGTCTCTGGCCAAGAAAACAAATCTTACCGTGTGTGCAAGCCTTCATGGAGACTGAAGATGACACATGGGTGAGTCGGGAAAGAGTTGTGTGCAGCATGTCACGAGTGACACAACCAGCCAGCTAACTACACATAGAATGTCACACATTGTGAACATGTGACGGAATGTATTGCGCATTTTCGTTTCGTTCTCGTCTCGTCAAAAGAAAACTGGCATTCGTCTAGTTATATTTTTGTCTCCCAAAGAACGTTTTTAGCTCGTCATCGTAATGAAAAAAATGTTTGTTGACGAAATATTTTCGTTGTTGTCATCGTTGACGAAAACAAACCTGTTTTCGGCATCCAATCCATTTTGACTGGGAGGGGCGAATGAAACTACGTCCCTCCATGTCAAAATGGATTGGACGTTTAATGACGTCAACAGCACTGAAACTAGCGGTGGGAACCTCTTGGTACCTCGTGATACTATACAATACAATTTGCAATACAAAGCTCATGATAACGATGATCTCACAATATGGCGATATGACAATTATCCATACATTGTTCAGGAAATAATTCTAAGATATTTTACAAAAAAAACTAATAAACCAAATAACAAGCCATTTTCATCCTTCTCCTGTGAATTGGATTGAGTTGATCACTTATAGACGTCTAGTCCGTTTGAGCTGGAAGTGTGGCCCTCCTACTTCAAACGAATTGGACGTCTAAGGTGGTCAATGGCAACCAATGACTTTAATTTGGGCGGATTTTAGGCCATTTGCTATTGATTTTCGGTCACTTCGTGTTGATTTTGTGGCATTTCTGGGTCACGGTTTATTTTGGGGTTACTAACAGGAAGAGACCCAAAAATCTCCCCAAATGAATAGGCAATGACTCAAACTCAACAGAAAGTGACCTGTAAATGCCCTAAAATGAATGAAAAGTGACCTGTAAGCACCCCAATGATATATTGATTCTTGGCAGGAGCATATCGATAACCTTTTGGGATACAAAATACGACAACATATCACCATTTCGATGTTTTGTCACACCCCTAACTAAAAAGTGATCATTCACAACCAGTTGTCCTGGTTTAAATGAATTTGTCTACCGCCCTGAGTTGCATGCAATGAGTTAAATACTACGAGAAAAAAGTCAACTTTAGAGTTTTACCTGGGGCTGCAACTAATGTGTATTTCGATTTGTATTCATTTTCATTTCTTTAATTTAGTTTTATTAACATTAGCAAGCCAAATGAGGACAAACATTACATAAAATTATTGTACAGATGGTTTTCTGGATTCTCACTTGAGTTGCCAGAAATAATTATCTTTATATTAGATAACCGCTAAGATTTAAAAAAAAAAAAAAAAAGAATTGCTGAAGTGATTAACATGTAACTGCATCCTGGTTTCCAGATGTTTTCAAATATCTTATTTTGATTAATTAAAAAGAAAATCAGTCTTGTTTTGAGAACGACAGAAATCAGAGAGTATTTCTGCTAGGAGGCTCACAGAAGTGGATTTGAACAATTTTATTCAAGTAATGTCTCAACCAGATTAGTCAACTTTCAAAGTACTCGCCAATTAATTTGATTAATGATTAGTTGTCGGATACATGATTAGTTGTCGATGACTTGATTAATCATGGCAGTCTTAGGGGCCGTTTACATGGTGACTCTCCGAGAAGACGAAAAAATTTCATGTTTGCATTTATGTGGTTCCGTCTCCATTCGAACAGTGTCGCAATTCCGCATGAAAACGATTTAGTATTTATGCCAGGCCAAAGGGGGCAGTGCAGATTTACAAGGCGACAGCGAATGATGCACTTTGACCTCCTCAGCCCGGAAGACAACATGCCCGGATTGCCCGCCCACTCCATGCAATGGCATTTTCTTTTGTTAAAAAAGGCACAAAAATGGAAACATTCAACATATTTACATTAAAAATATTATTAAAAACAGTAAATTGCAGCCGACGTTCAGCCATATTTGCTGTTTTTAATGTTTAGTAGCACTGCTGTGCACGGCCAATGTGACGTGTACAAGTGCTGATGTTATCGGCACAGTCCCGCGCTGCGGGAGCTTTTGATATGCATGCGGAGCAAGCCCCCCTCAATCCCCCGCAATCAAATTCTTCCACTTTGGAGGCAGGATTCCAAGGTTTGCATCTTTGCCTTCCGTCTTTGCCGACCCCATACGAACGCGAGGCCACTCCGCAACACAGTCATTGCGTCTTCGTGTCGCAGAGTCGCCATGTAAACTGCCCCTTAGTTCACATTTGTTCTCAGCATCCACAAGAAAAAGATATGTCAAAAACTTCCTTTTTCAGACTGCACATCCTCAAATTTGGGTTCCGTTGTACTCTCATGGTGTCAAAGATTTCCACTTTTCATCTTCTTGTGAACTCCTCAGACACCTTTTAGCTGATTTCTTCACTCCGCATTATTAGCATCGGCGTCATATGAATTCATTGTCCTGACACTTTTTTTCTATACAGGAAGTCTGCGAGCCATCAGTATGCAACGACTGATTTTTCCTGTCTTGTACATGTACATTCCAGCCACTCTGTGGTTTCCATTTGGCGGGCGATTGAACGAAGGAAGGAGAAGAGGATTGGGGGGGTGGGGGTCACAGTGCGTAGAGGCGTCCTCCAGCAGGACTTGATGTTAGACTGCGGCGCGCCTCCGTCCTCATTACCTCTGCGGCAGCTTCGCTCCTCCGCCTTTGTTCTTGCTTGCTCGTCTTGGCTTGAAACTGGAGAGTACGCGGGGAAGTGCTGAAGCTGCACTTTTGCTCGGCTGCCCACAACTACTTGTGAGTGAGGAAACGTAGCGCAGACGAGCACCCCCTCGGGCCCCTTCTTGTCTACATAGTTCCGTGAAAGCAGCAGAATGGTTTGCTGTTATTCTCATATTGTTATGCAGGGATACCCTCAGTCCTCACCTATTGTATTGGGCATTTCTTTGGAGAACATAACTTGTGTATGTATTCGGCCTGCCACGATTAAATGACAAGTGATCGATTTTCAAATGAATCGACTACTGGTTTGATAGTTAATTATCATTCAGAGTGATTGTTGACCTAAAAATTGTCCAAATCCTCTCAGTTAAACCCAATTAAAAGTAAATGTTCTCTTATATTTTTCATTCATTCATGTTCTGTACTGCTTATCCTGAAAAGGGTCGCGAGGATGCCAAAGCTTATCATAACTAGCGTTGGGGAGGAGGTGGGCTACACTTTCAACGGCAGGAGTGCCCAATCCCGGTCCTCGAGAGCCCCTATCCAGCTTGTTTTCCATCTCTCCCTCCTCTAACACACCTGAATCAACTAATAAGGATCGTTATCAGGCTGCTGCAGAGCTTGCTAATGAGCTGATCATTTGATTCAGGTGTGTTAAAGGAGGGAGACACGGAAAACAAGCTGGATAGGGGCTCTCGAGGACCGGGATTGGGCACCCCAGTTCAACGGGTTGGCAGCCAATCACAAGGCTATATTTTTGTGTAAATATTTAATTACTTTTTTCCTTCTATTTTTATACATTTCGTTAAAATTAAAATAAGGAATATGAGTAAATATTACTCATTTTTTTATTGTTTTGAATTTGATTTTTTTTTTTTTTTTTTTAGTTCTCTTGAATTGAAAAAAAAGTATGTTCTCTTATTTGTGTTTTTGTTACATTTTGTCTGCATTTCTTAGTTCATTTACTTTTATTGATTAAAAAACAAACAGCAAAAGACAAATATTCTCTTTTTATTGTATTTTTCTTTTTTTGGTGCATTTTTTCCAAATTAAAAGTATATTTAAAAAAAAAAAAAAAAAATTTAAAAAAAGGAAATGTTTTTCTTTTGCATTTCTCAGTTTTTATATTAGATTTTTTTTTTATCTTGAATTTTAAATAAAAATTCTCTATTTTACCCCAAACTTTTGAACCGTGGTGTACATAATGAAAAATCCCATATGGTACACTACGACCCCAAGCGACCCCAAACTTTTGAACGGTAGTGTATTTTGTAATTTTATTCCGTTTTTCCAAAATAAAAACAATAAATTTTCTGTAATTTCTGTAGTCCTTAATGAAAGCAAATTTATTATCTGTACTTAATCAAACAACCGCTTTTCTGCAAAACAATGACACAATTACAAAGAACAGGTAGTGCCCGGGTGACGAATGAGGTCCATTCTTACGCTGGCTCCGTAACTCGATTTTCCTCTTAAGTTGGAATGAACACTTAAACACCTAAACACCCCCTAAATCTCAAAATAACAATCCAAAAACATGTATTATACGTCATATTAATAAAATAGAGTAGAAAATGGAGACAAAATGTCAGACGAGACTCTGTTAAGTCAAAATCATGTATAGTAAATCAGGTACGTCGTAACCCAGGGACTGACTACCTGTATTTTAGAGCTCTTTTCATTGAGCTCGTTTTGGTTAAAATACAAATTTACAGCCAAAATACCAGCCCAAAGTAATAAAACAGTGACTAACGTGATTAATATATGAACCGATCGGTTGCAAAAGTAATGATTGATTAATCAATTAGCACTATTACATATTTCTTTCTGTAATATTGTCTTTCTCCAACTTAAGTGCAAACAGCAGCGTGATGGGAAAATTCCAGTGATGCCACTCAAGCATTCAACTCATTTGCTGCCACTGACGGTGATAGACGTTCAATCCATTTAAACTGGGCTCCCAGTTCTAAAAGATTGGACGACTATTGCCAACAACCAGTTAATAATGATTTCAAACAGATGTTGCACATTTACATACAGTACATTTCATCTAACTTGTGAAGCATCTGTTAAATCTTGAATTACAATTATGAAGGAAAGAGTTCGGATAGCTTGTTTCAACTTTTGCTCAGACTAGGCTTGAAACAGTGGAGTCCATGCAGACTCAGTGGTCAGACAGTAAAAGTTTACCACACTAATGACCCACACAGTCCGGTTTTTTAATGGCTCATACAGCCACGCCGTGCGGGGTTGCCCTGAGGTCGGCTTGAATTGCGGGTAAGGGCATTAAATGGGCCTGGATTCTGACCGCTAGACTGGAGAAAGGAGGGGTGGTAGAAACAAAGGGCATGTGAGGTGAGGTGAGGTCAGTCAAATGGGAGAGGGCGTCAGCTTGAACAGGGATATGCAAGCACAATGACGACGAATGAAATACAGGGAAATGTTTTGTAGATGAGAGTGAATAAACCTGATTCTGTAGCTAAAACTTACTTGAAAATTTATACGCAAGTCAGAAGGCATTGTTTGCCTAAGCTAACGCCGTGGTGAAGTAATAATGACAGTCAATATTTGTATTAAAAACCCTTCAAGGACAAAAATTGCTGCAAACCAGTTAAACTTACGTAACCTCAAGTTGTAACTATTAGACTTTAAAACCAACAAATGCTATTTAAATAGATTATGTGAGGGGGAAAACTGGGGATTTTTCATTTAATATTGTGTAACTTGAAATTCACAGTAGTGCAGCCTCATAGATTCCTACGCAACAGAACGAAGAAGAAAAACACTGGCACTGAATATGTTAACTTCAAAATCAACAGTTTTAGTGATGTTTCCAACTAGTCGCTTGGCAATCATAAGCGACTAGTTGGGCACCACAACTAAAAGAGGTTTTTTTTTTAATTGATAGAAAGTAGGCGTGTAATCATTGGGTTTAGCATCCAGCATCGATGGGATCCGGGACTCTGGTTCTGCCGGAAGCATTCGACTTTTTTTAAAAATTTCGATTCCAAGTTTTGATGCCCTGACCGCCGACCTGAAAAAATAGCTGCCGAACAACACAAAGAAGAAGCCACATGAAGACTAGCTCCATTATGAGGAAATCATATGAAGTTGCTAATTTAGCTTAGCACAAAAATTTGTTGCTTCGCTTTACGTAAATTACAACAAAGTAACAGAATAAACACACCGAAATGATATCAGACCCACTGTTAAAACGTACAAACTTACAGATTTTGTTTTATTAAGGGTTCCCAACGCTGTGTAGTGCAGAGGAAGTGTGTAGCGTCTGTATACCACAGGGATTCAAGTTCTTTTTGCCTGCTGTTTCCAGTAAGTCACCACAAGGAGAAGCCAGGCGCACATAGCAAAACCAAAGAAAATCTGTAGAGTCCGGAGTTACAATAGCGAGAATAGAGAATCTTGTGGATGGATGAACAATATATCAGTTTAGAAAGAAATCAAATTTAAAAAGTAGTCAACTTATGATTAAGGAAGAAAACACTCCCCGCCTTAACTAACTTGTAGAAATACCACCTAAAACAAACGACGCAATGCAATAAATGCCTGCAGCATAAGAAACTCTAAAACATAGGCAAAAGAATATGTGTAAATGTTTTCTCCGTGAGCTTTTGAAAAATAAACATCTTTGTGAAAGTGCACTCCTGTGGAAAGAAACTTCAACATATTCACGTTCAATGACTGATATGTATTTAGTATAAACAAGTTAAAAATAGCCCTGAGAGAAATTCATAGCAAAGTTAATTGAAAGTTAATATGATTTAGAAAAAAATAAATGAGAAGTTAAGAAATTAATATAAACTGTGCAATTTTTCTTTACCCTTCCTATTAAAAGAATCGGAATCGAGAATCGTTTGGAACTGGAATCGAAACCAAACCATTCAAATTCAAACGATGCCCAACCCTAGTAATCATACATCGGTCTGGACCGATATATCGATCGATTCGGTTAAGCATCAAATCGGAATAGAAGGAAACACAACACGTCAATGAACTTTTGAAGATTTTCATTCAAAAGTTTGAAGAACATTTTCAGCAACAACGATAAAAATTGCTTTGCATTTTTAATTACTTGAGCAAAATTTAACAGATGTCGGCAGATATTGTATCGTTTTTCAAAGAATCGATATCGTATCATTATAAAACAAGGGATTTACATCCCTAGTGGCTTTACTTGTATTGCTGCAAAGGTAGGGTTAACGCTAAAAATTATGTTAAAAAAAAAAAAAAAATCAATCCAAAAGATTATTTTAGAAAAAAAAACCTAGGTTGTATTTAGTGCGTCTCTAAAGTGACATCGCCAACAAGTGGCCTGGCAAGCATATTACAGCTTAGTTAATTTCCCCATTTAACCAATTTTCAACATTGCATGATTTCATTGATCAGACAGCTTCTTATATATTCTTTCTTAAAATAACAAGTCTAGAATCTGTACTTTTAACCCCGTTTCCACCCAACTCCGCAGAGACCTTGGCCCGCCGCCGAAAGGCTACGACTCCTACACAAGTGACAAGCCAGCGAAAATATTTGAGGCCGGTTTGGTACGAGAGCAAAAGTGGAAGATAGGGGAGAGGATATGTTGGCTTTCTCCCCGAGGAGACGCGGAACGAGGGTTTGCTTAAGGTGAAGTAGGAAAACCGAGGAGCCAGACGGCGGCGGTGCGGTCCGAAGTCGGACGGGAATGCAGACTGCTCTTGTTTGTTTGGGGAGAAATCGTGAACTCTGCCAAAGAAGTGCACTCACGCCCAAGACGGGCAAATAAAACCTATTCACACAGGAGGAGAAGGGAAGTAGGGGGTGTACCTGCATCTGGGGTGCGCGTCCTCTCGTAAAAATAAAAAGGGAGGGGGCTCGCTCTTTCGCTGATGAGATGGTGTTTGATTGTCGGATGTTTGTGTTTTGTTCCCAGCCTTTTCATAAATAACCCCTTTTTCACATGGCTGAGGTCAACTGGTTTTACTAGACTACAGAGAGGCAAGTCCAGAGGCAAGAAGGCCTCCCCACCATCTGGCAGCCATAAAAAAGGGGGAGCGAGAGGTTTTTTTTTTTTTTTACAGGCGGTTTATGGGATGGCAGGGTGAAGAGAGCCAGAGTGGATGGTGGACTCTGGTTGCCCCCGAGCTGCAGAGCTTCCCCTGCAATCTGTATGACAGGTCAGAAGTTCATTGCCTTTCCACAGCCAGCCCTCCCTCGTCTTCCCGGCATCTGACTTGGAAGGTGAAGTAGGGGACGCAAGGGGTCAGAGTTCGAGGGCAAGGGAGAAGAAGTAGAAGGAGAAGAAAAAGGACATAGAGGTGTACTGACAAAGAAGAGGTTTAACAACTATGTTAACTCGTTCACAGTCATTGACGGCGATGAACGTCCAATCCATGCTTCAGTGTGCTTTGCAGATGATAAAGAATATATAGATTTGAATGTAGTAGATATGTGACTGAAAATTCAGCGCTGAAAACCTTCGGCCAAAAATAGCTAAAATTGCATTTCTGGTTTTCGGTTAATAGGCCGAAAGTTTACCACCGAAATGTGTGACGAACCTCTTGTGATGATGTCATCAAATAAGGTGAGCTAACACTGCTGGCTCACAGCCAACATGTCCGCGGTTTGGAAGTGTTGTGAGGTATCAATGAAATATAGAAATTATTAAATGAAGGAAATTAAAATAAATTTGCTTCTTCGCGACTGGAAGCGACTTTGCTTGGCTTCGTCGCCGGTAGGACTTTGCACACTCGCTTGGCTCTCGATCGATTCCATTTGTTGCACAAGAAAACAGCATTTAAGGATTTTAAGGAATAGGAGAGATTATAATAGCCTTGTAAAGAGCTTTACTAGTTTCAGCGAAAACGGGATAGTTTTTTGTTGTTTGTTGAACTACAGTTTCATACAAATGTACATTGAGATCTCATTTAGCTTAGCGATTGGAGGCGTGAGACCCATTTTTTGAGTGTCCCAACTTTGCCGCAACGTGTGCGTCTACGTCTACTGAACAAGAATACTAAGATGACGCCAGCAATCACTGAAGCTGGTAACGCACCCTCCTAGTGGCTGTTTTAAGGGGGGGGGGGGTGCAGGGGCACTGGCCCCCTCTCTACTCGACTTTAAAAAATCATTCATTCACATATCTTAAACTTTTTAAAAAATTATGTCACAATGAAAAAAATGGCTTCTTTAAAAAAATACACGGATATCTACCTCATAACTATCGCTTAATTGTATTTTTTTTGTTACTGTCGCATTTTCTCCGATATGTTAGATGATAAATAATCGATCCAAACAAAAAAATAGAAAAAAAAAATGTTTAAAAGGGTAAATATATAAAAAAGAAAATCTCGACCACTCCTTGATGTCTGTGATTTCTGCATCGTGACCCTAGTTATATTACCATGTTTCACGCATAAAATCCCCCAAAAATCCAACTGTGGCCATTCACAGCTGTGTCTTGACACTCAGTGATACATGCTCAATGGAGATTTTGGATCGAAACAAGGTAAGTACGCGATAATATCTCCTTAAAGTCATGGCGTCTGTAATTCTGCTCTCGTGTGCTCTCCCCTCCCGATAGGGTTTTGCTGTTTAAATTTTTTTTTTTTAAATGCCTCCCTGTTCAAAATTTTTCTTCCCCTAGAAAACTGAGATTTTAAGCTTTCCAAGGATGTATCACACATGCATTTTGAAAGTTTGATTGATTGATTGATTGATTGATTGATTGATTGATTGATTGATTGATTGATTGAATTTATTTCGAAAACATGCATCACATTATGGATATACAAGAATACAAACAAAACATAAGACTCGAACAGGAGTAGGAAGAAGTAAAAAACTTATATAACTTATATATATATATATATATACACAGTGGTACCTCTACATACGATCGCTTCGACACACGAACTTTTCGACATCCGACGTAAAATTTGACTCGCCATTTGTTTCTACATCCGACGACATGCTCGCAATACGACGACAATGGCAGCACCGCAGACGAATGCACGGCGGATTTTCTTGTGTGACAAATCAACACTGGTTTCAGAAAAGGTTGGTACAGGTGGTGAAACAAGGAAAAAGTTGACGCTTACCTTCTAAATGAAGATACAAATGACAGAAAAATATGAGCGTAGGGTGGGCATCCGTGAAATGGCTCAACAATACATCTCCACGGTCCTCCTCCGACCATCGTTCGCCAGTCTTTATAAGTTAAGCTGACAATTCTTATTGTGGTAACATCTCCAGAGAAATCGCCAACTTCGCCACGTTTTTATCATTTATTTCACAACTTATTCAAAACAAAAACACCTTCTGTCTGCCGCAATTGACGGTGTTCTCAAGAAAACATTCAAAGTGAAAGTGAAACTCAAGCTCACCGGTCTGTCTCTGGCACGTCAGCCCCCCGGTGCGTTCAGGGTCAGCAAAAAACGTCCGCCACATTAGAACCCGATTCGTTACATTAATACAGGAATTATTATTATTATTATTATTATTATTCCGATTTTGATTTATAATTTATTTGTTTTGCTATGTGTAATTGCCATTTGTAATAGTACCAGCAGTATTTTTTAAGGATTTAGTGAAGGTTTTTGGGCTGTGGAACGAATTAATGGAATTATAATGTATTCCTATGGGAAAATCCTGCTCGACATACGACCATTTCGACTGACAAACAAGGTCCTGGAACGGATTAACTTCGTATGTAGAGGTACCACTGTATATATATATTATATATATATATATTCACTGTATATATATATATATACTGTATATATACTGTACATATACAGTAAAACCTCCGCTGACGAACGCTTAAGCTCACGAACTTTTCGCCTCAAGAACATTAAATTCGCGAGCATATAGTCTCTGCTGACGAACTAGTTTTCGGCGGACGAACCAAACCACGCGGTCGAACAGCACCACAAGAAGCTGACGCACGCTCACGGCGTCCCAGTTCGTCCCCTCCCTTTCGTTGAGTGCGGACGTGGTTTGTGTTTGATAGACATTTTGGACCATATTGAGTGTACTTTTGCTATTATGGGACCGACAAAGAGTTACCTACAGACCTTATGGAAGGTGACTCTCCTTCCAAACAGTAACTCCCTCCCTCCCTCCCTCCTCCTCCCACTCCATTCCATCAAGCCATCAACTACCATCACAAAGGTAAATAAAACGACTTTATTATGCAGTACAGTTTATTTCTTTAATTACAATACAATAGCACATTTATTATACATAAAATAAGGTATATTTTTGTGTAGTTTTAAGGCTTATTTAGTAGAAAATTATGTTTTATGGGGACCTGAGAACAGATTATTCTCATTTTAATGGTTTCTTATGGGAAATAAATGTTCGGAAGACGAACTTTTCGCCTTACACACACTTTCTGGGAACCAGTTATCTTCGTGAGCTGAGGTATCACTGTATACCGGTATATATATTTTATACCGGTATATATATTTTATTACTATTAAGTATTTTATTTTAATGAATAAATACAATTATAGTAAACGTAAACATTAACCCCACCCAACCCCCCACACATAAATGCAATATCAAGATCACAAATACACTCCGGTTATGGCCCCCAAATACCACTCTAAAGTTGATTTCTTTATTTTTAATTTCATTGTATTTAACGGGTTGCCAGCCTTTGACAATGACAGACATCCAATTCATATATGTGGGAGGAGTGGCTGTCAATGCTCATCTTCTAACATCATTGACCGGCACTAGGCATGTAATCTGTTTTGACTGGAAGGGCAATCGCTCCAAATGAGTCAAAAAACTGCCCAATAAAGGAAACTGCAGTTGTCTTTGGACTGGGTGGCAGCCAATCACAGTTCATGTAGACTAACAACCATTCTTACTCACAAGTATTGTATTGGTGTATTGGTGTTACAATATCAAAGAAAAATGAAAATATTTTTACATTTTCCACTAAATTGGATAATAGTGTTGTGTTTAATAGGTTTTATTGTGATTAAAGTGGCCAAAAGGAAAAAAACAAACCACTCCCAAAAAGCATCATTTGGATGTAGTTTTTTCATAAAATCAAATTAACTCATTGGCTGTTATTGATGAGTTAAGAAATGTTAATGTGTGATTTTTTTTTTTTTTTTTTTTTTTGGTAAACTTTTTTTTAGTATGCATATGTATGTATTCCTACAAATGTCAAAGAGTTCAAATGAAACCTTTTTGTTCTAATTCTTCAGTTTCTTTTTTTTAATGACCCCAAATAGTCACGTGCCCTATAGAAGGTTAAAGGTCTTAAGTGTCAACTTTTAAATAGCTGTTCACTGTAGTGACCACTGTCCCTCAAAAGGTTAATGTCCTCTTTAGGGCAACTTGTCAGATTTCCCATTAAGTACTCAAAAGTTTTTTTATTTTTTATGTAGTAACAGCAACACCAAACATAAGGACAACGACAGTGAGGGGAAAACTGATTTCCATGCAGATTTGCGAAGGGTGTTGCACGGCCAAGAAAGAACATTTAACAATTCGGTAGGGCTAAACTAATTTACTTCCACCATGACATTAATTGAACATCGTTATTGAGTTTTTTTTCCCCTCCCAGCTTTTTGCAACAAAGAGTATCGTACCCTGGAAAAGCATTCAAAATTGCTGCAATCTGGGGCTTTCCAATGCAAAAATGCCCCTTGGCTCCAATTGATTTTTTTTATGTCTCTTTCCTTTTTTCCCAGAGCTTGTGTAAAAACAATGTAGGGATTGTGAACGTTTGTGGAAATATGTGGAGAAGATTTGAGTTTTCTGTTTCTCGTGTAATGCCTGCCGCGCTGAAGATGAGTGGTGCAGATGGTGCTGAATTATGTGACTGCGTAAACAGTGATGATGAATCAATGGCTCGGTGTTATTTGGCTATGCGTCACCCTCTCCAAAGCAACCAGGCGCACCACACAGACTAGCGAACACTCATTAATTTTTTTCTACCAAGAGCCCTCGCATCCAGCCCCATTACCGTAATGTCTGCACTACAGAATACGCCTGAATATAAGCTGCACCACTCAAATTGAATAAATTTAAGAAAGAGTGGACATGAGCCGCACTTGACCAGATCCTCATCATTCATCAGCAGCCAAACAGGGTCAAAAGTCCCACTGGTGTGTTCACAGCCACTCTGAAACAACAAAAACACTTCAATTTAAGCCTTTCAGGGACAGTTGTCACCACTGTTCAAAAACTCAGGTTATACATTTAAAAAATTATATATTTATAATCGGTTATCGATATCGGTATCGGCTTTGAGGAGCCGGAAGTTGTAGATATCGGTTTCAAAAAATGGATATCGTGCACCCCTACTAAACAACAAGCTGGCAATGCACCAATGAATAATTTGCTGTAATACTATAGCTGAGTAACAAAGCTAAAGCTGTGTTTGACAATTTACTCTGAGCGCTCGCTGCTACACTTGGAAACTCGTAGTTTGGTGGCTTACGGAGTATTCGTGCTGGTAGGTAGAACATACTAGGAGTGGGAACCTCTTGGTACCTCACGATACGATACGATTTGCGATACAAAGCTCACGATAACGATGATCTGACGATATAGCGATACAACGATTTTCAATACATTGGTCAGGAAATCATTCTAGGATATTCTACAAAAAAACTAATAAACAGAAAAACAAGCTTCTGCGGTGAATTGGAACGAGTTTATCACTAGTAGACGTCCAATCCATTTGAACTGGGAGGGTGGCAGCTGCCATCCCTCCCACTTGCCAGGCAATGAGTAATTTTGGGCCATTTAAGGTCATTTACCTGTTGATTTTCAGTTACTTCCTGTTGATTTTGGGGTATTTTATGGGTCACTTGTTGTTTATTTTGCGTTACTGAACAGGAAGTGACCTGGGAATCACCCAAATGAATTGGCAGTGTCTCAAACTCAACAGGAAACTACCTGTAAATGCCCTCAAATGAAAAGCAAGTGACCTGTAAATGCCCCAAAAATCGGACCGAACGACTGTGAATGTTCTGGTTTTGAATGAACGAACGTTCCCAGTCTAAATGGATTGGGCGTCGAGCATCGTCAATGGCAGCCTTTTTTTTTTTTTTTTTTTTTTTTTTTAATTGACACCTTTCTAAAACGATATCTCGATTCTTGACAGGAGCATATCGATAACCTTTTGGGATACAAAGTATCACGATATATCACCGTTTCGATATTTTGTCACATTCCTAGAACATACCCATGAGAGGCAATGTCACAATCAAACTCCCGGCTGCTAAGCAAAATACGTAAACTAAACCAGAAAGTGTGCGTGATGCTAGCTAGCCTATTAAAATCCATAAATGAGCTACTTTGTTAATACATTTGCAGAAAAAGTAGTGGCTTATGCTCCAAAAAATACGGTAGTCAGGTGGCTTCTTGTTTGCACTGAAGTGGCATTAGGAGGAAGCTGTGAAAACGCCAGACGCTCAAGGGTCCATCTTCTCCATAATTCTGTACCCTGCCAGAGCATTTTTCGTCCGGGTTTGAAGAGGCCGAGTTGAAGTGAGCCAGCGCTTGAGAGACTAAATGTGAGTGGCTCCGTAGGCTTTCCAAAATGAGGTTATCAACGCAGAGGTCCGATTTGCTGATTCTGGCATTGAGAGATTTCTTTTTTTTTTTTTTAGTTCTGCCTCAGCTGAGACACATTAACCCCATTCGCCCTTTCGCAACGACACGGAGGCGTGAAGGTTCTGGAGCAGTGTCAATCATTCTAACCTCATTACTGTACGGCGCTCCGTGTACCTCCCAAACTTTTATTTTTCTAACAAAGTGACTCGTTGGAAAACATTATCTTTGCCCTGAAAATTGCTCTGCTGCTTGCGTCAGAGTGGAATTCATATAAATTAACTCACTGGCTGCCTTTTACAGCGATTGACGTCCAATCTCTTTTGACTGGGAGAGGCTGGCAGCTTCTTAACTGTACAGCCATTATTTGTTGCAACATATGGCTTTTTTCAAATTGGTTGCTAAGCCTTCCAAATTTGAACAACAAAAATGAATACACTTATTTTTTCTTCTTCACTTCACTCTTTCTTTTTGACCTGTCATTCAAGTGAAAAGTGAAGTTACCCACTTCATGAATAAAAATGGAACATAACTCCATCATATCCACAAAACAACAAAAACAAATCAACCAACCAGCATCCAGGTTGGTCCACCTTATTACTAGCCAAATGTGCCATCAACATGATTTACAATACTTATAATACTTAATCACTAAATATTCTTTAAGTGTTCCAAACTGACATTTCCATTAGTCACCCTTTAAGAAAGTACACAACATGAACCAGTGATGAAATCACCAAAATGTTCTTGAGGGCACCAGGGTAACATACTGTACTACACCCATTTTTAGGGGTGACACATCGCAGTTCTGTTCTTGATCCTTTTGTTTTTTTCTAGGCTTTGTGGTTGAGAAAGGTTGGCGTTCATTGTTAACGTTAAAATTCTATTCTAGAAACCATGTGTTATGTGGTTGCAGGTTTAGATTGGCTTCAGAGTTGCTCCGACTGTTTCTTTAAATGGCTATAAAAGAAAAAAAAAAAAAGTGTATACACTGCTCCTCAAATGCCAGTTTTTTTGTGATATTAATAAATGACAGCAAGATGAAACATTTCAAAAACGATTCCACCATTAATGCAGGCTATAACCTTTTTAAGGTTATAGGCAAAGGGGAAAAAAATCAGTTGAGTTGTGCAGATTTTAGGTCACAATAATGGTTGAAAGAAATTGTAATGATCTATTTTCGTCTAGTTTATTAATTTAACAAACAATATTTGAAAGAGTTTTGAAATAAATTATTTTTTATTATTTCATTAACCCTTCAATACCGAATGTGCTGGTTGCGACACGTTTACGCATATCTTCTTTGAAGCCTCGTCACGCTGCAATTACGTCACCTACGTGTCGCCGGTTGGTCTCATTTGAAAGTTCTATGCCCGTTTTTACTTGAAGTCATTCTACCAAGTAAAATGGGAGATAATTTATTTTATTTCCCTGGTAAATAAACATTAAAACGCTGCATGGACCATGTGTCCATATTTCCATAAATTCTTGTCCTTTTTCAAAACCGAAAGCACCTCGAAAGACTACATATCCCAGGAGCCATTGTGAGGTCACGAAGGACAGAGGTAATGTGAACATTTTTAATAAGTTGCTGAGCGAGGCGCCACCTACGAAGAGGGAGGCGGGGTAGCGAGCGACTGCGGGTTGGATTGAGCAAGCGACTTTGAAACGTGCAGGATGAATTGAAAACTAAATGTAGCGCAAGATAATGCATTATTTCATCAACTCAAGGAAGAGGATGAGCCAGATTGTCGTTGTTTTCTTGAGTCGGCGTCTCGGCGAGTGAGAATAGAGCAGCACGCAAACGGCGAAAGAGTGGGCTGTGTGACGTATTGTGTGACGTAGTTCTGTGTCCTGTTTGTCTTAATTTTTTGGGGGGGGGCAAAAATCGGGAGCCTGAAAGAGTTTCAAAATCATTTATTTTCAGGTAGTTTATTCCACAAAATCTGGAATTTGAACGGGTTCTTAAAAGTATTGATTATTATTACTAGTATTATTTAAAATGTTACATTTTAAACAGATTTATGCCCGTCTAATATAGTAACTACAAAATTATGGTATTTGAAAAAGTTATAAAATGAAATTTTCATCTAATTTAGGTACAGCAAAAAACTGAAAATCAGGCAAGGGTGTGTACACTTTTTATACCAATTACACATTTTATGGGTATGTGAATAGACAGGTCGTTACAAAATATGATAAATGCAAAGAAAGCCATCAATTTATTGCCTGCTATTGACGATTGACAATAGACTGCCAGCGAATGATCACTGTCAGCCCTCCCAGTCAAAATGGAATGGACATCTGTTTAGGGGTGTGACAAGATATCGAAAAGGTGATATATCGAGATACTTTGTAGCCCACAAGGTTATCGATTTGCCCCCACCAAGAATCGATATATCATATTAATAAGGTGTCGCTGTTTAAAAACAACAACAACAACGAACCAACAGGTTGCTACCAAAATCTTCTGCTAGGATAGTGTCAACGTTAGCTCACTGGCTGCCATTGACGGTGCCAGACATCCAATTCATTTTGACTGGATTGGACGTCTCGTCCCATCAATGGCACTGAAACCAGAGCATTCACAGCCAGTCAGGTTTACAGGTTACTTCCTGTTGATTTTGAGTCACTTCCCATTTATTTGAGGACATTCTTGAGTCACTTCCTTTTCAGTAACCCAAAATCAACAAGACGTGACCTGTAAATGCCCCAAAATCAACAAGAAATGATTTGAAATGCCCCAAAATAAATGCATTGCCTGGCATTGGCTGCCACTGACGTCCTGAGACGTCCAATCTGTTTGAAGTGGGAGGGATGACAGCGAATGAACAGTCCATTCACTGCCACCCTCCCACTTCAAATGGATTGGATGTCTACTAGTGATAAACGATAGCTTGTTTTTCTGTTTATTAGTTGTTTTGTAGAATATCCTGGGACGATTTCCTGACCCATGAGTCGATAATTGCTTTGAGATCGTTATGGTGATCCTTCCATCGCAAATCGTATCGTATCGTGAGGTACCCAGAGGTTCTAACCCCTACGTTGCTGTCAAAAACGGCGAGCGATAGATGCGACTATAACAAAAATGGCGACCGCTCCCTTAACACTCCAAACTTCACCCCGCTGTAAATATTTAGAACACCCACATTGCTGTTAAAAGGGTGACCTCAGGTATTGATTTATGAGTCAAAGGAGAGAACGGGCACATCGCTTTGGGCTTTAAAGCATTAATGAGTAGTAAAAAGTTGGTGTTTGTGGTACACATGAGTCACGTTCGCGCCGTCCTTTGGCCGACGGCGCTAGTTGGGGCTTTGCAAGACCCTCGGCTGCTCGTGTGTGGGGAGAAAAAAAAGTGCTGACAGCGGAATGAAAGCATGTTTGGCAGGCACGCCCACGCCCTTGTAGGTTTCTGTGTCACTCAACTGTATTACATTTTTAATGGTTTCCTTAGTGTGGCATGGGGTTCGACGTGCTCATCAAACTTGGAGAAGGCTGCAAAAGCAGGTGTAGCGTGTAAAGTATGAAAAGAATTATGTTAGAATTATATAAATAACGTATGAATTAGTCTGAAGTACAATATCGGATTGCAACAGAGCTTAGTTTTCTTGAACGTACGATGGTACGTGTGTGTTTTGTTACTCATTTTACTCATACAACTGCAGACCCAATTAATTATTTCAAAAATAAATGAAATAAAAATAATATTAAATCAATGGAAAATAATAAGAAAATAATTATCATTTTTAAATACAAAAAATAAATACAGTTTTCCTATTGAAATTAATCTTTAAAAAAAACAACTACGTAGATGACATAAAAACTTCATAATGATTTGTTTGTTTGTTTTTGTCGTATTCATGTTTAGAATGTGTTTCTCGTGAGTTTGAGCGCTCTTAGTTAACCCAAGCAATGGTTCTTAACTAAAGAAAAAAAAAAAAAAGTTTGGGCTGTGGTCCCCAACCAATGGGTTGTGGCCCAATTCCGGTCCATGAGGCATGGACGCTACTCTTACTTGAGTAAAATTTTTGGCTACTCTACTCACCTGTAGTTACTCCAAAAATAAGCCCACATACCAAGGAACTTGTGAAAGGAGAAATCCATGCATTGACCTTTCAATATCAGACAAATAGGGCAATTAGGGCTGCAGCTATCGATTATTTTAGTAGTCGATTAATCGATGAACTAGTTAGTTCGAATAATTGAGTAATCGGATAAATAACATGAAAAATTAAGATACCTGAGCTGAGCCTCAAACGGTATAAAAAAAAAAAAATAAGGATCTATGTGCAACAAAAGAACAATTGGTTAACTTACATAGCAAAAGTCCGCTAGCTTAAATGCTATTAAAATGCTAACGTTTTTTTCCCCCCACAATGCTCTTAACAAATGGTTCAGACACATATTCCCACAAAAAACGGCTAAATATACCTATAATCTAAATTACGACTGCAATAAAAAAACATTCCCTCAAACAAAAACTTTGCTTATGTTGGTCTTAACATGGAGCAGCTGGATTCGGATTGTGAAATGAGGCAGACAAGAGGGCAGTGTATCCACCTAAATCAGTAAAAGTAAATGTAAACACTTTCAAAATAAACCATTACAACACCACTTTAATGAAACAAATACTCGAAGCAGCAAATTTTAATTTGAATCTTTTTTTCTAATCGAATACTTGAGTTAATCGATTAATCGTTGCAGCACTAAGGGCGATCATACAAAACGAAAGGTTTCTTTGCAAAGTTTCGTGTCACCGCATGGTAGGTTTACTGCTTTGTAAGGCCAAATTTTCAGTTGCTTTAGATAAGCCCCCTCTAATGTCAAGTGGGAAGAGAAACAATGCAAGAGCGATCCCAATGAACTTTCATTCAGGACAAACAGTCAAACCCAAAAATGAAAACACTTGCAAAGAGCATGGGGAGAGGAGACATCAACACGGATTGTTTCAAATAACATTCATGCTTTTACCAAAAATCATCTTTTCAAATCCATGACACACACTGAGCGCACGCACAACTTTCACCGCCCTCCCACCACCTGCCCTTGAATCATACTAATCACTTAGCATAAGAGCAGAGGATTTAGCTCGCTGCCTCCTCATTGGCCCGCTGACAACCGTCTTGTTCCGACCGGTTACACTGCTAAAAAGAAAACAGTTGGGCACTTCAGTGAAACTCAATACCACGACGCGCCCGCGTTCACGTTTCAGCCGACGCGGCTGAACTCACTTGCGACATTTGTCGCCCCTACCAAGATGGCGGCCGCTAATTTTCTGCGTGCCTTTCCCGCACTTTCTTCCTCGTAGCATGCCACGGGGAGGGGAGGCCCTACACAGGAACTCAATAATAACTTTCAGCAGTCTAGCCAGGAGGCTGGAAGCCCAGACTGCGGCTGTTCCCTCCCGCCCGTCACCCTCCCTCCGCGCGGCCCCACGCTCCTCCCCCGTCCTGGCCTGTGTCTGCTCCACAGGACTGATGCATTCTGCAGACAGGCTTTTAAAGAGACACAGGCCCACATTTTTATCCCCTGATTCAATGCAGTGGAAGGAACCGAGGATCACCGTCGAGGCCCTCGTAGAGGAAGGGGCTTTTTTTTTTTTTTTGCTTGAAATTTCACCTCATTTTCTCCAAATGTGAGTGAATAAACAGGCTGAGAGTGTGTGCAGTGGGACTCTCAGAGGACCCTTGCACCTTTGATGGTTTTCTTCTCAAAGACATAACAATGTCAAGTGTGAGTTGCGGTCTTTGCCACAGCGGAGGTCTGGTTTAATTCCAGTAAATCCTCAGAATGAGAATGTAGCACATATGTGCACATGCCGCACGGCTGTAGGTCACATTGCGCACGCGACATTGAGACGTCCGTTTTAGGCCGACGACAACTCCTGCTGAGATCATTCGCAGCAAGCCAAACGCTTGCTCTTCGGGTGTAAAAAGCTGCAGATAAATCTCCCGCATGAGTGAGAAGGCATCTCTGATCTCTCTTTTTTTTGGTCCAACCATCAACAAAACTTTGTTGTAAAAATACAAAACATAACCCTTAACCTTTTCAAGGACCATGGTAATGACAGTGGACAGGTATTCAAAAGTTGACTCTTAAGACCTTTAACACTTTATAGAGCAAGAGACTATTTTTTGGTAATTCAAAAATAAAACTTGAACTTGATTTTTTTTTTTTCAGTTTTATAGTCCAATCCATTTGGACTGGGAGGGGTTCATGAACAGACGTAGCTGATTTATCACATTGGCTGACCACCTTTATTTTACTCACAGTTTATTTTTGTAAAACAAAATGCTTATATAGATTTTTTTTTCCAACCTTATTTTGAGCTGCACAACTGATTTGCAAAAGAAAAGGGAATCAAAGCATAATTTGTATTTTTCTGTATACAATCACAACTTATTTAGGTTGAATTCCGCTATTGTGTAGGGATACAAAATTCAACGTGGCGGCCGTCACAAGCAAAGAGATTTTTCAGTTGAAAATTCTTGCAAATAAATGCTTAAATCGCGGAATTTTTATAGATATGAACGTAACTCAGTCTATATTCTTTGTTAAAAGCAAAAAACCTGC
The DNA here is from genome assembly GCF_030265065.1 of Corythoichthys intestinalis. Classification (NCBI taxonomy): domain Eukaryota; kingdom Metazoa; phylum Chordata; class Actinopteri; order Syngnathiformes; family Syngnathidae; genus Corythoichthys; species Corythoichthys intestinalis. The sequence continues at coordinate 24,925,336 of NC_080403.1, read as the reverse complement.
AGTTGCCGTTCATTTTACGTTAATATTTCAAGTCAAAGTTATGGTATTGTTTAATCCAACATGGCAGCCGTCACGAAACGAAGAGCTTTTTAAGTTGAAAATTCTAGCAAATAAATGCTTAAATCGGAGAATTTCTTTACATATGAACATAAAACAGTCAAGACTCTTGGTTAAGAGCAAAAAACGGGCAGTTATCATTCTTTTTATGTAAATATTTCAAGGTAAAGTTAGGCTAATTGTTTCCATTCATTTCATTTTATTCACAACGTTTCAAAGTGCATGCATGGTGCGAAAAATATAATAATTACCTTGAATCCTCGACAAAATGACTCTTTAGACACTCCTGCTTGCTTATATGAAGTAAAACCTTCGTCCTGTTTCCACCTAAATTCAGCGAACACAGTATGTGTTTATCTCAGTGAATAGTGAAAGCCACCTCAACGCTCTATGGCTCAGCCCCCTACGGGAAGGTGTGGAGTAAAGTCTGTTGGAGTTGTCTTGTCAACTGATGGTGGAGTCTATAAGGGGAATTGTGATTTTTTTTTTTGTCCTTTTTTCGCTTTGTTGAAACCATTGCTGCACTAATAACTAAAGTTGTCGGATAATGACTTTTTAACCAATATCCAAAAAACTGATACTGATATCAAACCGATACCAATTTATGCGGTCATAGACTTACCATATTATGACTAATTGTATTGTGATTGATTGTGACGTTGTGGCCCACTGGATATTTTACTAATGATAATGCTCATATAACAAATCCCAAGCATCTTAGTTTGCAGGCATCTAATGGTCAATAAGCATAACTGCTTTTTTAAGCTGTGACCAGCCCTTGTACAAAGGCAGAAGGCTTTTACATTCACTTATAATGCTATAATGTGATAACGAAAAACTGATGTTGATATTATATTAATATGCTTTTATCGGCCGATACTATCGCCTATTCGTCAGATAATATCGGACAACTCTACTAATGACCCTTTTGTATGGCTATAATGTTGTGATAGCTTTGTTCAAATTGGTGAGGAGGCAATTGGAAGAGCTTTTTTCCCACTCTTTAATACATTACCAAGCTATCGGATCTGAGCTCAGTATCGGCAGCAGTGTTGTTAATAAAGGCGTTGGAGTATAACAGTGTTACTAACAGCGTTATTATTGTCAGTACTGAGTAATAATAATAATAATAATACTTATGGCGGAAAACACTCAGGTGACTTGAAGTTCCGCTCTGAGACCCACAATTTGGCCAGATTTCAAAATTGTCAAGTATGCATGTGTGTTACATCATTGGAAAGCTTAAAATCTCAATTTTCTAGTGGAAGAAAAAAATTTGGTCAGGAGGGCTTTTAGAAAAAAAAATTTTTTTTAAACAGCAAAACCCTAACTGGAGGTGACAGCACGTGAGTGCATAATAAAAGACGCCATGATTTTACGAGATATTATCGCGTACTTACCTCTTTTCGATCCAAAAACACGTAGCATGTAGTCAAGACACAGCTGTGAATGGCCACAGCCGGATTTTGGGCTGATTTTATGGGTGAAACATGGTAATATAACAAGGGTCGCAATGCAGAAATCGCAGACATTAAGGAGTGGTGGAGATTTTCATCCATCCATCCATTATCTTCTGCTTAGTCCGGGGTCGGATCGCGGGGGCAGCAGCTTTAGCAGGGAAGCCCAGACTTCCCTCTCCCCAGCCACTTCAGCCAGCTCCTCCGGCGGGATTCCAAGGCGTTCCCAGGCCAGCCGAGCGACATAGTCTCTCCAGCGTGTCCTGGGTCGACCACGGGGCCTCCCGCCTGTGGGACATGCCCAAAACACCTCTCCAGGGAGGCGTCCAGGAGGCATCCGAACCAGATGCCCGAGCCACCTCAACTGGCTCCTCTCAACACGGAGGAGTAGCGGCTCGACACCAAGCCCCTCCCGGATGACCGAGCTTCTCACCCTATCTCTAATGGAGAGCCCGGACACCCTGCGGAGGAAACTCATTTCGGCCGCTTGTATCCGGGATCTTGTTCTTTCGGTCACGACCCACAGCTCGTGACCATAGATGAGGGTAGGAACGTAGATCGACCGGTAAATCGAGAGCTTCGCCTTTTGGCTCAACTCCTTCTTCACCACAACGGACCGGTGCAGAGTCCGCATCACTGCAGACGCTGCACCGATCCGCCTGTCAATCTCCCGCTCCCTCCTACCCTCACTCGAGGAGATTTTTATTGATATATTTCCCCTTTAAATTTTTTTTAATTTTTTTTAATCTTAAATATTGGGGAAAATGCGACAGTGGCGAAAAAAATACAATTAAGCGATAGTTATGAGGTACGTATCCGTTTTTACAGATGCTAATTTTTCATTGGGACGTGATTTGTTTAAAAGTTAATAATATGCGAATAATTTTTTTAAAGTAGTTTTTTTTTTTTTTTTTTAAACCTTAATGTTAGACATTAATTAATGATGCTAAGCTAAAATGACATTTCGAATAATAAATGCAATGACTGACCTTCCTTTTATGGCTAGGTTGAAACAAAAGCGGTTTCGCGAAGTCTGTAAACGAGGGTTTCCAGGGTAAAACGGACAAATTTAAAATAGTTCGCCGGCTTAAAGCGCCATGAATCTGCTATGGCAGCATATAGACAGATCGTTCTATCAAACACAACAGTTCTTTTGGCTTGAAATACAGCAGTTTATTTTAAAGAGGGGTGCAAGAGCAGAAACTGCTTTTCCAGCCTTGTCTGTGTTTTCCGCCTTATACCATTACACTAGTATTACTAGTACTAATATTTCTGAAGGCGTCTTTCTGGCACTCAAGGTCACCGTACAGTCATTTCAGAAAGAAAAGAAAATACAATGGAATTAGGGATTATTATGGCTAGGCGAGTCTGAACAGGTGAGTTTTGAGTTTGGATTGAAAAAGGAGGAGTGGGTCTGTGTTCCTGAGGTCGGGGGGTAGTGAGTTCCAAAGCCGGGGAGCAGAGCGGATGAATGCTCTGCTCCCCATGGTACTGAGGCGAGCTGGGAGGACAGACAGGTGTAAGGAGGTGGAGGATCTTAGGGCATGGTAGGGAGTTGTAGCATGGAGGTCGGACAGGTATGATGGGGCAAGGTTGTGGATGGCCTTGAATGTTAAGAGGAGAACTTTGAACTGGATGCGAAAGTGGACCAGGAGTCAATGGAGCTGCCGGAGAATTTGAGTGATTTGGTGGATGAATGGGGTACGAGTCATGATGCAAGCTGCTGAATTCTGGACCTGTTGGAGTTTATGGAGGGTCTTTTGAGGAAGGCCGAAGAGGAGGGAGTTGCAGTAATCCAGGCGTAAAGTGACAAGACTATGAACCAGGATGGTAGCAGAATGGGGAGTGAGGGAGTGGCGGAGGTGGTTGATAGAGCATAGGTGGAAGTGGGCAATCCGAGTATTATTATTGATGTGTGAATGGAAAGTGTACTGTCCAGGATGACACCCAGGTTCTTGACTTGGAGGGAGGGTGAACAGTGGAGTTATCGATGGTGAGGGGATGGCTATGGTATGTGGACACGGTGGATTTTGAACCAATGAGGAGCACCTCGGTTTTACTGCTGTTGAGTTTGAGGAAATTGTGGGTGAGCCAGTTTTTTATTTCGGTGATACAGCCAGTCAGGAAGGTGAGCGGGAGAGAGGAGGAGCGTTCGGCAGTGAGGTAGAGCTGGGCGTCATCGGGGTAACAGTGAAAGTTGATGTTGATTTTGCGGAAAATATTGCCAATGGGAAGAAGGTAGGTGATGAATAGTAGGCGCCCGAGGAGAGAGCCCTGAGGCATACCGGAGGTAACGGGTGAGGGAGTAGATTTAAAGGACTCGAGTTATACTATATCGTTAGAGCGTAATCTAATTTATTACTTTTCATATCTTTGCAATGCGGTTACTGTTATTAAGGATGTGAAGGCTCGTGTTACTCAAATTTGGTTGAATGACACGAGAGACCCGGAGAGAGCAGAGCAGGATGGGGAGGACATAAAAGCAATGCTAGGTGGCACAGAGCGTTAGCATAGCATTCGTGTTCTCGCTAGCATTAGCATTCAGCGTGGCAAGTATCATCTTAAACTCTCGGGCAATTAGTTAATGGCGTTCAGGTGGGCACATCATATTGAAAATAATGAAATGTTTTCCTGTTCAGTATGCATTATAATCACCAAGTTGGCATTGTCCTTGTAGATGCTACAATACAATAATAATTTGTTTTTTACTAACAAAAAATAGTCACTTGCTTTAAACTTATCTTGAATGACGTATCCATAAACCTTGTGTGATGTTTTTTATTCAAAACAACTAGAGCAAAGATAGGAGAGGCAGGAGATTCAGAGCCTCACCTGCATATTGAAAAATATCTCGATATATATTAGGGGTGTGACTATACACAAAAGTCACGGCTCATTAAGTACGTCGGTACGGGGGTCACGGTTCAGTGAGGGTTCAGTTCAACAGGAAAAACAAAAAGGCTTTTTTCTCACAGCATTTGAAAGCTAAAGTTTGTATAAGGTTACAATAGACTCTTATATAGGTTAAATTTATTATAAAAATGTAAAAAGTGTGACCTACTGTATGTTTTTTGGGGGGGAATGTAAAAGACAGTTCAGTTCAATCAGTTAATATAAACATATTGTAAAAGACGTTATAGAATGAATCATGTAATAACGTGTAGAACATGAAAAGTACCGTCAGTTACTTTGCCGAATAACTAATTGCTATTACATTGAGGAAACTGAGTTACTAACTCAATTACTTTTTGGGAGAAGTAATTTGTAACTGTAATTAATTACCTTTTTGAAGTAAGATTAACAACACTGATCAGCGGAACCTCAAACTCCGGTGACTCGGACTCACGTTAAAAAAAATATGTGGTCGGGATATCCCTCTTATGGATTAAAGACATATTTTTATTTTTTTCCACAGGGAGAGGAGTAGGAAGGCTGTTCTACTACGAATTGAACATTTGTAGACAAGATTAACTCACTGGCTGCCAATGACTGTGATAGACGTCCCGTGCATTCCAACTGGGAGGGTAGCATTCATTTGCTGTTTTAAAAACATTAAAACCGGAGGCATACAGAGCTCCCCGTTTGACATTTGGAGGCTACGGACGTCATGCAACATAAGAATACACAATCAAAAAGCACGAGCCTCACACTCAGTTACTTATGTAATTACTGTTTTGATTAGATGTTTTTCATATTGACAGCCTTGACATGTTTTTCATACCAATATTTACTATTATTATGACATTTTCCAAGTTCGAAAGAGTGCGACATAATACGTAACCATACAGCAAGCAAAGGGACGCTCCATTACCGCCGTTCTTACTGTTAGTCATTTGTTGTTTTATATTTATAGTCAAGGGGTGTTTTTCATCCAAATATGAGAGGACCTTTAAAATCAATATGGTGGCTGTAAGTTGATATGCAATAGTGTGAGTAATGTATAAATGTCTATTTTTCTGCTGCCTCTGACCAATTGTTTCCAATCATTTCCTGGCATGGGTAAAGACACTCCCCACACGGGGCTCACGCCTTTGTAGTGCATATTAGTGTTTTTTTTTAATTAATAATTCACTTGGTAGCCAAAGTTAGTTTACGTCAAGTGAAAGGCAATGGAACAAAAAACACGCACATGCAGAGCAGTAATACACAGCATGGAACGGTCCTGGCTCGTCCACTGATGTTAAACAAGCAATGTGGGTCACCATGGAAATAATAGAGATGTTATTCCTTATTATAAATACTTGTAATGGCTATTAACATGTTTCTGGCGAGAGTGAAGAATGGAAAACTGAAAAATTGAGCAGTTTTTTGTTACTTGGCCCAACTGGCACTTATACATATTGTGGTTTGAAATGCATTTATGCGCGAGTGAGAGCTCCCCCTCATGCCGCTGACACTAATCCCTGGCCTGCCTTCACCTTTCGCTGGCCTGCGTCCTGACAGCTCAGCCCGGCGAGACCACGAGTGGCAGACTTTTACGTAACCGTCCAGTCTATTTATTCAGAACCTGCTGTCGTTTCGAAGGCGGCCATCTCGGCGACCGAATGTGTCAGGCTGAACCCACGCAGCACCTGAGCCACGCCGGTCTGTCCGATGCCGTATGTCAGTGATTACCGAAATGTGGCACCGCGGGGACGCAAATTTTCACTTGTTAACTCCCTGGCTGCCATTGACGGTGGCTACGTTACATTAAAAGCCTGAGCGGGAAAAAATGCTTTGTGTTCAACCCCCCTTCGGAATATTCTAACTTAATTCAAACCCATTCTGAACCATGGGGCGGTTCACGTCGATTTGTAATTCGATCAGTGTTCATAAACACACTCATTTAGGGCTGCAGCTATCAACTATTTTAGTAGTCGATTAATCCATCAACTAGCTAATTCGAATAATCGAGTAATCGGATCAGGAATATTTAATGCGTTGCAGAATAAATTTTAGGAGATGTAAAACAAAGACTTGCTAAGGTTGCACTTTCAAAAGAGCATTAAATACGAACACTAAATAAAATAAAATACCTGAGCTTAGCCTTAAACGATATTAAGAAAATAAATAAATGAGGATCTAAGTACAACAAAATAACATGCGGCTATCTTGCACAGCAAAAGTCCGCTTGCTTAAATGCTATAAAATGCTAACTTTTTTTTTTTTTTTAATACTCTTAACAAATCGTTCAAACATGTTCCCACAAAAAACAGTTAAATTTACCTATAAACTAAATTACGAATGCATTAAAAACATATTAGCTTATTTTGGTCTTAACAGGGAGCAGCTGGATTCAGTCATGTTAAATCAGTTATGTCATATTCACTGTTGCCACCAGAAGGCAGTGTATCCACCCAACTCAATAAAACTAAATAAAAACACATCCAAAACTAACCATTATAACGCCACTCAAATGAAACGCATATTCGAAGCAAAATTTGATTCGAAGCTTTTTTTCCTAATCGAATGACTCGAGTAAATCGATTAATTGTTGCAACACTACACTCATTTCAAAATCGTTTTTAATGTGCATTACGAACACATTGCTGGAGATATTAAAAGATCTTACAATTGTTGACCTGACGGTAGAAAATGGAAAAAATCAACAGGAAATAACGCTAACGTTTAAAGAAGAAATGCACAAAGCGATGTTTTGTTGAAACGGAAGTCGCTAAGGCTTCTTCTTCTACTACTATTTCATTATTGCATCACTACTAGTTGCGGCGAAAACGTAATAGCTTGTACGAGATCTCATTTAGCTTAGCAACGTGACACCCATTTTTCGAGTGTCCCAAACTTCCAAAAAAGCGCATTTATTGAGGTTTCATTAGCCATGAAGTGCACCGAACAGAACGACGAAGGCACCTTTGGGACGCGTTCCGAGTTTGCCACAAAATGCTCACTGCCGCCGGGAATGCAAATCTGCACGTTTCAAACAAAATTTCTCAAGCCTCAGGGGTCATAGAACATTTTGAAAGATATTTGCGTACTTGTAAGAAGGATCATATTTATTTCCGCCTGATCGCCTGATGATGGAAAAAAAAGACAAAAAAAAGGCCAAGGCCCATCGGAAAATAATGAATTAAAAAAAAATCATGAAATAAAGAATGAATTGTGTATTATTCGGCCTTTCGGTTTTTCGGCCAAGTGTTTCCAATATTCAGTTTCAGCCAAGATTTTTGCATTCGGTACATCCCTACTATTAACAATATCAGAAGAGGCCCAACAATATTACCTTATAGCCATCTTTTGTCTTACCTTCTTTATGGTGCATTATGGGTAAAAATTATTTTAAAAAACAGTGATTATGACTGGACCATGAACACAGTGCAACAGATATGAAAGCTGCATGCTTGGACACAATATTTTCCTTAAATATCTATTTAATACAGAGTACGAAAAACCATTTTATTTTATCATAATCTGCTAGATATTATAGTTTTAAAAAATATAAAAAATATGTTTTTATGAAATTGAATATTTATGATTAGGGTTGTTCCAATCATGTTTTTTTGCTCCCGATCCGATCCCGATCGTTTTAGTTTGAGTATCTGCCGATCCCAATATTTCCCGATCCGATTGCTTTTTTTTGCTCCCGATTCAATTCCAGTCATTCCGGATAATTTTTCCCGATCATATACATTTTGGCAATGCATTAAGAAAAAAATGAATAAAACTCGGACGAATATATACATTCAACATACAGTACATAAGTACTGTATTTGTTTACTATGACAATAAATCCTCAAGATGGCATTTACATTATTAACATTCTTTCTGTGAGAGGGATCCACGGATAGAAAGACTTGTGACTTTGTATATTGTGACTAAATATTGCCATCTAGTGTATTTTTTTGAGCTTTCAGTAAATGATACTGCAACTATGCCCCAATGCATGATGGGAAGTGGAACCATGATGGGAAGTGGAACCATGACTGCGTCGTGCTACCAATGGATATATCTTTTCTGCTTTGGGAAATAACTTAAGGTGTTAAGACAAAGATCAATTGCCACCTTGCTTCCCCACATTGCTTCCCATGATATTTTTAATAATAGGGAGAGGGATTGTAAGGCTTTAGCCAATTGAAGAAAGTCTCCAAAGGCTGCCAAAAATCACTCTACTCATTTAGCGCTGCCTTTTATCTCTCTATATAGGTAAAACGACGTCATTACAGATTGAGCGCGACAATGAGTGAGAGGGTCGTGCAGCGCATACATTATTTGCGTTAATTATTTTAACGTGACACATTTTTTAATAAATTAATTGCCGCCGTTATCGGGATATTTTTGATAACCCTACCTTAAGCCTAAACTTAAGACTTTGGATGAGTGTAACACATTATGTCTGTAACGTTAAATACAATTAGAAAACTATTTAATTAAAAAAAATATATATATATATATATATATACAGTGCCTTGCAAAAGTATTCGGCCCCCTTTAATCTTGCAACCTTTCGCCACATGTCAGGCTTCAAACATAAAGATATGAAGTTTAATTTTTTTGTCAAGAATCAACAACAAGTGGGACACAATCGTGAAGTGGAACAACATTTATTGGATAATTTAAACTTTTTTAACAAATAAAAAACTGAAAAGTGGGGCGTGCAATATTATTCGGCCCCTTTACTTTCAGTGCAGCAAACTCACTCCAGAAGTTCAGTGAGGATCTCTGAATGATCCAATGTTGTCCTAAATGACCGATGATGATAAATACAATCCACCTGTGTGTAATCAAGTCTCCGTATAAATGCACCTGCTCTGTGATAGTCTCAGGGTTCTGTTTAAAGTGCAGAGAGCATTATGAAAACCAAGGAACACACCAGGCAGGTCCGAGATTCTGTTGTGGAGAAGTTTAAAGCCGGATTTGGATACAAAAAGATTTCCCAAGCTTTAAACATCTCAAGGAGCACTGTGCAAGCCATCATGTTGAAATGGAAGGAGCATCAGACCACTGCAAATCTACCAAGACCCGGCCGTCCTTCCAAACTTTCTTCTCAAACAAGGAGAAAACTGATCAGAGATGCAGCCAAGAGGCCCATGATCACTCTGGATGAACTGCAGAGATCTACAGCTGAGGTAGGGGAGTCTGTCCATAGGACAACAATCAGTCGTACACTGCACAAATCTGCCCTTTATGGAAGAGTGGCAAGAAGAAAGCTATCCATAAAAAGTCTCGTTTAAAGTTTGCCACAAGCCACCTGGGAGACACACCAAACATGTGGAAGAAGGTGCTCTGGTCAGATGAAACCAAAATTGAACTTTTTGGCCACAATGCAAAACGATATGTTTGGCGTAAAAGCAACACAGCTCATCAACCTGAACACACCATCCCCACTGTCAAACATGGTGGTGGCAGCATCATGGTTTGGGCCTGCTTTTCTTCAGCAGGGACAGGGAAGATGGTTAAAATTGACGGGAAGATGGATGCAGCCAAATACAGGAACATTCTGGAAGAAAACCTGTTGGTATCTGCACAAGACCTGAGACTGGGACGGAGATTTATCTTCCAACAGGACAATGATCCAAAACATAAAGCCAAATCTACAATGGAATGGTTAAAAAATAAACGTATCCAGGTGTTAGAATGGCCAAGTCAAAGTCCAGACCTGAATCCAATCGAGTGTTCTGTGGAAAGAGCTGAAGACTGCTGTTCACAAACACTCTCCATCCAACCTCACTGAGCTCGAGCTGTTTTGCAAGGAAGAATGGGCAAGAATGTCAGTCTCTCGATGTGCAAAACTGATAGAAACATACCCCAAGCGACTTGCAGTTGTAATTGGAGCAAAAGGTGGCGCTACAAAGTATTAACGCAAGGGGGCCGAATAATATTGCACGCCCCACTTTTCAGTTTTTTTATTTGTTAAAAAAGTCTAAATTATCCAATAAATTTTGTTCCACTTCACGATTGTGTCCCACTTGTTGTTGATTCTTGACAAAAAATTAAAATTTTATATCTTTATGTTTGAAGCCTGAAATGTGGCGAAAAGTTGCAAGTTTCAAGGGGGCCGAATACTTTTGCAAGGCACTGTATATATATATATATATATATATATATTAAAAAAAGGCATGGCCGATATTGAAAATGACGTGATCGGACCCGATCGATCGGGACATCTCTATTTATGATGCTGTATTGGAGTGAAAACATCAAAGCTTTTCATGGATGCATTATAGTAACGACAAAATCAGTTTAAAAAAAAAAAAAAAAAAACATACAAAATTCTATTTTGGTGACAAATCGTGGACTGGGCCACATAATAGACATAAGCATCTTTGTCACAAAAGATGAACGATTTCAGGTTTTCATGACTATATCCCTAAAATCTTCAAAGACATACTTTAAGTTAGCTTCATGAGAATCATCCATATGGATCGTATTCACAGAGTTTGTGTTGTGGTAGTCAGTAAAAGAAGACCAATATTAAAAACAACTAGTAACAGCATGTGTTCAAACTGTTTTGACCCCACAATTAACAGGAAGTGACCCATGTAGACAGAGCAAGGCATCCCCACGCAATTTCTCCAGGAATTGCATTTTCTAGATTTACAGTGGCTTGCAAGAATATTTAATACACTTCTTTGGAATAAAGCCCTAATATTGATTTTAACAAACATTTACAGTACTATGAAAACACACTGCACATACGTGCCTCCAGTTTCCATCATTTTTCCGAGGCGCCCCGAGGAAAGGTCGGGATGTACGTTACGAGGGTGAGCGAGAAAACCCTGGCGCTGAAATGGGTATTTTGTGGAGTTCTGTTTGTTGAGTCAGAGCTGAGATGGGCTCTGCTGTTATGCAGTTGCCATGGAGAGAAAAACACTGGCGCTGGAGCAATAAAAGCATCCAGGAAAGGAAAAGACATTTGCGGACTCAAGGAACAGACAGTGGAGTTGGCCCAATTTGCGAGGTTTTTGCTGGACTGTTTATTTATTTAGTACACAGAGCACGTTTTTATCGTCATGGAAGATGCAAGGCCCGGGGCCCTCTCACCTAATTACTCGTGTAAGCAGATATGCTTTCCTATGGCTGGAGGAGGGCAGCAAAAGCAGTGTTTAAGGCTGGAATGTGTGATCTTAGGAACGGATGTTGTGGGTGTTTAATCCCCCGTTTTCCCCTCGCGGACAATTCCCCGGACAAGTGGAAACAAGCCAAACCCTATTTGATCCTACTCAAATATTATTGTATGCGCGGGTTCTTTTTTGCATCGGTCTCTCCTCCAGAGAGAATATATTAAAACTAAATAAGTTTTTCCTGCTATACGTTTTTCTGTAGTGCTTATATTTATTAGGGTGCTCGCTGATCTGAAGACTTTCCCGGCTGATTTTGGGAACGAGACGCTACGCCAACCAATGGCGAAAAGCACACACTGTAATATACAGTAAATACAGTACAGTGGTACCTCGACATACGATCGTTTCGACACACGATCTTTTCGAGATCTGACGTAAAAATTGACTCACCATTTGTTTCTACATCCAACGACATGCTCGAAATACGACAATTTTTCGCAGTTTCTTTGTTTTGCTAGAAGACTGACGCACGGCGGATTTTCTTGAGATCGAAAACACGGGTTCCAAGGTTAGTGCAAGTAGTGAAAAAGGAAAAAATTGACGATTACCATTGAAATGCAGATGAAAATGATGGAAAAATATGAGCGTGGTGCGTGCGTCCATGAACTGGCTCGACAATACGGCTGTAGAACATCTACGGAGAACTTGCAAAATCGGAGGGTGTTCCAATACTTATTTTCCTCACTGTAGACGTGCCTTTATGAAATGTTACAAAAAGGGCTGCAGCAATCGATTATTTTAGTAGTCGATTAATCGATGAACCGTTCAGTTCGAGTAATCGAATAAGGAACATAAAAAAAAAAAAAAAACCTTAGCTGAGCCTCAAACGATCTATGTACAACAAAAGAACAGTTGGCTAACTTACATAGCAAAAGTCCACTAGCTTAAATGCTATAAAATGCTAATGTTTTTTTAGAATGCTCTTAACAAATGGTTAAGACAATATTCCCACAAAAAATGGCTAAATATACCTATAAACTCAATCACGAATGCATTAAAAAAAAATTAGCTCAAACAAAAACCTAGCTTATGTTGGTCTTAACAGGGAGCAGATGGATTCAGCCATGTAAAATGAGATAAAATAGAGGGTCCTTTATCCACCCAAATTAATAAAACTAAATGCAAACACTTTCAAAACAAACCATTACAACGCCAATTTAATTAAACAAATACTTGAAGCAGCAAAATTTAATTCAGATCTTTTTTTCTAATCGAATACTCAAGTTAATCGATTAATCGTTGCAGCACTAGTTACATAGTATTGGTTTTTGAACACCCACTCTTCACCAGTTTTGCACAGACTGCAGCAGGGATTTTGCACCACTGTTCCACACTGATCTTCTCTAGATCGATCAGGTTTCTGGACTGTCACTGAGAAACACGGAGTTTGAGCTTCATCCAAAGATTTTCTATTGGGTTTAGGTCTGGAGATTGGCTAAGCCCCTCCAGAACCTTGATATGCTTTTTAAAGAGCCACTCCTTGGTTATTCTGGCTGTCTGCTTCGGGCCATTGTCATGTTGGAAGACCCAGTCATGATCCATTTTCAATGATCTAACTGAAGGAAGGAGGTTATTCCCCAAAATCTCACAATACATGGCCCTGGTCATCCTCTCCTTAATACAGTGCAGTCGTCCAGTCCCTGTGTGCAGAAAAACACCCCCAAAGCATGATGCTACTACCACCATGCTTCACAGTAGGGATGGTGTTCTTGGGATAGTACTCATCAGTCTTCTTCCTCTAAACACTATGAATGGAATTAAGACCAAAAAGTTCCATTTTGCTCTCATATGACCACATGACTTTCTCCCATGACTCCTCTGGATCATCCAAATAGTCATTGGCAAACTTTAAACAGGCCTGGACATGTGCTGGTTTAAACAGAGGAACCATCCGTACATGCATGATTTTAAACCATGACGTCTTAGTCTATCACCAACAGTAACCTTGGAAATGGAGCTCATTTCAGCTCCTCCTGTTTCGTTCTTTGCAGATTCCTCACCATTTTTAGGATCATCGAGACCCCACGAGGTAGATTTTGCATGGAGCCCCAGTCTGAGGGAGATTGACAGTCATGTTTAGCGCTCTTCCATTTCCTAGTAATTGCTCCAACGGTAGATCTTATATCACCAAGCTGCTTAGCAATTGCCCTTCAACTCTTTCCAGCCTTGTATAGGTCTACAATTTTGTCTCTGGTGTCTTTGGACAGCTCTTTGGGGTGTATGAGGTGGACAGGTGTTTATATGCAGCTAACCGCCTCAAACAGGTCAACTGTCCACCTTCACTCCACTTATTTAGGAGAATAAGTAGAGTGGAGGTGGACTTTTTAAAGATGACAAACAGGTCTTTGAGGCTCAAAGTTCTAGCTAATAGACGGGCGTTCAAATACTTGTAACGGTATAATAAAAATAAATTGTCAAAAATAAATCAAACACTGTGATTTCTGGATTTTTTTTAGATTGTCTCTCACAGTGGACAAGCACCTACAATGAATGGGAGAACTTGCAAAATCGCAAGGTGTTCAAACTCACTGTATATTGTACTCAATTACACTTCTGATTTTTTACTGTCACCATCAATGGCACTGAAACTTAATCGTTCAAATGGATTGGACGTTTATTATTGTCAGGACTCTAATACTAACATTTTGGGCCTACCAATGAAGTGAAGTTCAAATATATTTGAACAAAAGCTGTGGTCTGTGCTGGTCACAAGAGCCTTTCTGATGACCGGATGACCCGGAAGGTCGAATTGCGCAGAAAAGGCCATCCATAAATTTCAGTCGGATTTATGACTGGGGTTGAAGCAATTAGCTCAGAGCCGTTCTCATGACAGACACCGCCTCGGTCAAACGACATCAGATGGGGACACTGAGCGAGCGCTGACCCTAACTTCACCTCTGACGGATTTTACGGACCCCCCACCCCAATTCAATCCTATCCCCTGTCACCTTTTAACCTCTGGTATTCATCCCATTTTCATCTTTCCAAATAAACCCGCCACCTGCCCTCCCCTTTACTAGCTGCCGCGGGGGTGTCGGAGTGCGCGACGGTGGTTGACGGAGGGTGCACGCGGTCATGCGGCTCAGCTTACCAGACGCGACGTTGCAAAACCGCAGCTCAGCTGACTTGTGATCTGCTTTTATGTTTTGATATTTTTAAAACAAAAATTCCAGTCTTCGACGTCCCGTTGGCTAGCCAAAACGTCTGCGCGTTGGTACAATCGAAGCGCTTGTTTGAATTTATATAAGTGGCCACAGGCGAGACTCTTTGGAAGCAGTTTTAGGAAACGGAAAACAAAGGTTGAATTATGATAGAAAACAAATGGCACAGCCAACTTTAATCAGCTCCTATTAATGTTATTCATATTATTCAGTGGATACTGATTTTTTTTTTTTGATTGCCTTCATTCTTTTACACAAAATAACTTTTACAGTATTTGCATAAATTTTCCTGAATTGCATTTTTAAAAAACTTCATTCCAAGATTTTTTTTCTCACTTCATGCTGAATTAAAAGTAATTAAATTCAAAACGTTTTGGTTTTTTACCCTTACACGGCACTAATTTAACTTTGCAGCCACTGACGAATTCATTTTGACTGGGAAGGGCGAAAGACGTCCCTCCCTCTGAAACATGAGCATCCATGGCCAGTCCTCCCGGTTTAAATGAACTGGACATCTACAGACGTCAATGGCATGCAATGTGTTAAATACGATGTAAAAACTAAATAAATAAATAAACAAATAAACAAATAAATAAATAAAGCTTCTTTAGAGAGTTACTTTGGGCTATAACCAGAGTGTATTTTGGCTTTTATTAATTTAGTTTTTTATAAATGCTGTATTTATTTACAAATTGATAATCGCAGACAAAACAATAATTATTTATAATAATGAAATATATATGGCGGAAAACACTGAGGTGACTTGAAGTTCCGCTCTGAGACCCCCAATTTTGGCCAAATTTCAAACTTGTCCTATATGCACGTGTGGAAAGCTTAAAGTCTCAATTTTCTGGGGGAAGAAAAAATTTGAACAGGAGGGCATTAAAAAAAAATTTTAACTCTAAACCCTAACTCGAGGTTAGAGCATGAGAGAGCATAATTAAAAACACCATGATTTTAACGAAATATTATCGTGTACTTACCTTGTTGCGATCCAAAAACTCCGTGTAGCATGTCTCACCGAGTGTCAAGACACAGCTGTGAATGGGCACAGCCGGTCTTTTGGGGGATTTTATGGGTGAAACACGGTAATATAACAAGGGTCGCTATGCAGAAATCTCAGACATCAAGGAGTGGTTGAGATTTTCTTTCTCAAATATTGACCCTTTTAAATGTTTTCTTTCTATTTTTCTTTTTTTGGATCAATTATTTATCATCTAAAATATCGGGGGAAATGTGACAGAAAAAAAATACAATCAAGCGATAGTTATGAGGTAGATATCTGTGACCTACTGTATTTACAGACACTATTTTTTTCATTGTGACATAATTTGTTTAAAAGTTTAAAATATGCAAGTGAATAATTTTATAAAGTTTTTTTTTTTTTTAACTAAATATTAGACATCAATTCATGATTCTAAGCTAAAAATGATAAACATTTCGAACAATGAATATAATTACTTACCTTCTTTTTATGGCTGGGTTGAAACAAGCGGTTGCGCGACGTCTGTAAACGGGGTTTCCAGGGTAAAACGGACAAGTTCAAAATAGTTCGGGGGCTTAATGCGCCATGGATCTGCTATGGCAGCATATAGACATATTGTTCTATCAAACACAACAGTTCTTTTGTGTTAAAATACAGCAGTTATATAATTAGGGGTGCAAGAGCAGAAACTTCTTTTTCAGCCTTATCTGTGTTTTCCGCCATATAGCCTATATATATATATATTAGGGCTGTCAAACGATTAAAATTTTTAATCGAGTTAATTACAGCTTAAAAATTAATTAATCGTAATTAATCGCAATTAATCGCAATTCAAACCATCTATAAAATATGCCATATTTTTCTGTAAATTATTGTTGGAATGGATAGAGGATAAGACAAGATGGATATATACATTCAACATACGGTACATAAGGACTGTATTTGTTTATTATAACAATAAATCAACAAGATGGCATGAACATTATTTACATTCTGTTAAAGTGATCCATGGATAGAAAGACTTGTAGTTCTTAAAAGATGAATATTAGTACAAGTTATAGAAATGTTATATTAAAACGCCTCTTAATGTTTTCGTTTTAATAAAATTTGTAAAATTTTCAATCAAAAAAATAAGCTAGTAGCCCTATTCTGTCCTCAATGTGTGTGAGTACACAAATTGACAGATAGCGAACATAAGTTCCAAAAAGAAATCAGACGGTGTGGCAAAGTTGCATGGGCTTTACTGAAGTCATCTCTTTTTGACAGGAGCACGTTTCTTGTATTTTTGATAAACTAAAAATAACAAGGCAATGTGTCAATAACTTGCATAAATCACAAAATAACATAAAATGTACACACACGTGTCCATTTGAGCAGTAGCACTAGCCAATTAGCTCACAAGCATCTAACAATGTTACTGCATTTCACCATATATGTGAACAAATTTAAATACACATCATCAATAACTATCTAATGTTTATGAATATAAACAAAGGAGGAATATAACTCACAAGCGATGCATGTATTAGACACAAACAGTGTGATGGGGCTATGAGAACTGCCACTGAATTCTGGATGCGGACGTTAGCTGGTCTGAATAGCACTATTAGTGTGAGTTCGCGTCGACATATAATCACGTCAGAAAAGCGCGCCGAAACCCAAATCATCAGCTGCACTGAATCGCCAGCAGAGGGCGACATGACGCCACATAACATATGCAAGTCACACCCAAGCGCCAGCAGAGGGCGGAAAAACTCCATAAAACACAATTAACAAGTTGGCCTTTCACTGTACTGACATTTAAATCTGTCTGAGCGGGCCTAGTGCGTTAATTGCGTCAACTATTTTAACGTGATTAATTTAAAAAATTAATTAACGCCCGTTAACGCGATAATTTTGACAGCCCTAATATATATATATATATTATATATATATATATATATATTATATATATATATATATATATATATATATATATATATATATATATATATATATATATATATATATATATATATATATATATATAAAATCATAATTGCTCATACGGGTAGTCCGCAGGTTACGAATGAGTTCCGTTCCTGCGCTGGCAACGTAACCCGAATATCTGCACAAGTCGAAATTAACCCTTTAAGTATCCTTAAAAAGGAAAAAGAAATATTTTTTAAAAAGTAGGATACCCCAAAATCTCAAAATAACTATCCAGAAACATGTATTATATGACATATTACCGTACTGGCCCCAGTATAAGACGGCCCTGATTATAAGACGACCACCTCTTTTTCAAGTCTCAAGTTTGAAATAAGACTTTTTGAACACCAAATTAATTTTTACACAGAAAATAATTCCAGTACATCCGAAACAAATGATTATAACAATATATTTGAGAGAAAAAGCATGTTATTTTGCCTCATTCAGATCTTAATATCTGAACATTTAAGTATGTAAACTAAAGTGCAATCACATTCGTAAATGAATGGCTTCTGGTTTTTGAAAGTAAATAAACCTATCTTTTGTGATAAAACAACAAAATTGCAATAACTGCATTAACCATCAAAGTGAAGTCTAACTGTAACTGTAGTCTTGAAACAAATCTAAATTTGGAAAAACATTGCAATAAAATAATGCATACTGGTTAAACTTGAGAGTAGCTGAGATCTGTCATGACAGAACATCGCTTCAATGATATCTGGCGCCATCTAGCGTTGTGAGTGGGGAGAGTAGCTGAGATCTGTCATGACAGAACATCGCTTCAATGATATCTGGCGCCATCTAGCATCATGAATGGGTGTAATGTCTAGACCGCTAATATAAGACGACCCCCTCTTTTTCAGTCATATTTCAATGCAAAAAACACCGTCTTATATTCAGGCCAATACGGTAATAAAATAAAGTAAAAAATAAGATACTGGGAGGTACATTGTGTTAAATCCCGTCATATTCAATGACTATTCAGGCTTCACTCACGAGTGAGTTGCCGTGTGGAGAGAAAAGGGCGCTGTAGGAAAAAGGGGAGGCGAGGGAAGGGTCGTATCATGGCCGCTCAGGTCACCAGCGTCGCCTCTCTCAACGCGAGCCCACTGTGTGAACTCAAAAAATTGAGGGATCCTGACGTGAAGAACAGTAACGGGAACTTTTTACGCGACTGAAAAAAAAAACGACTGGAGACAAAACTCTCAGGCGTCATAAAGTCGAAAACACGGGTAGTTAGTCGGGTATGACACAACCCGGGGACTACGGGTATTTAAGTTTTTTTTAATCACCCAAAATAGTCACCTGCCTTATAAAGGATTAAAAGTCTTAAGTGTCTATTTTTTAATAGCTGTCCACTGTAGTGACCTCATTATGCCTAAATTTACATTTAGTGATTTATCCTAAATTTGTTTTCATTGCATGTTGCTTTAAATCCACCCAAGCTTTTGTTTTCCAAACTCTTTCATGGAGCTAAAACATCATCACTGTCTCAGCCTGATCGCCATTAAGGGGCTTAGTTTGGCCCCCAGCAGAGCACAATGGGATGCGTGCGTCCATTTGGCCCGTTCCTCTTCTAGACTGAGAAGTCTCCAGGGGATAAGCTGTAACTTGTTGTACCTGGACTACGTCTGAGAGGTGTGATCCAGTACCTGCCGGTGGCACTGACACCACTGTTGTGTGTGTGTTTGGAACTGTTACTGTTTGGGTTGTTGAGAGGTTATCCAGTGACATTTTAATCGTCTTTGGGCCTCCTTTGCCACGGCATTAGAATAAGCCAGCGGATTAAAAACTCAGCCAGTCAGACAGCGATGTCGCTGTCTTGCTGTGTACAGCAATGTGTTTTGTTTTTGTTTTGGGCTTGGGGAGGGGCGGGGGGCATAGAGGGAGGACTTGCACGCACCAACCAATGTTTTGCAGTCCCCAAACAGACAGATGAGAGGAGGAGGATTGCGGTTTTGAGGGCAGAGAGTGAGAAACCACCATCTTGTTACGGTCCGTTTTTATTAGGGAAAAAAAAAAAAAAAACGATTCCATCGTAAAAGACACGCGTTACTCATTTCTGACTCAGCTGTGATGGATCGTTGCTGTTTCATTTATTATCATGGCTAATGGAGGGCTCTTCATTTTATTTTAAATTCAACTAGAATTCAACTGGAAATGTAGGCATAAATTCTTTATCCTCTGCCAAAAATGATTCATATTAATGCTACTGAGTAACAGTAGAAACTCCTTTGTTTGTCTGTCTACATGTCTAATTTACATGCAGCATATGTATTTCTTTTACCTTTTTAGACCGTCAGCGTTATCCATTTACATGCGCGAGCTGTACTGGGTTGGGAATAAATCGGCAGATTTGTTTCGCATTGCAATGTCATCATGCGTAGAGAGCGTTGATGATGCAGATTGCATCATTTCCGCATTCCGTCAAACACCACGTACTAGTAACTTTTTACTAAATCTGATTATCCCGGTACTTTCTACCAACAGTAAAACACAATGTTCAAGTCTTTCACTGCACTAATGAAGTCATGTGTTTTCCTCCTCACCCCTAAGCCTGGCATGATAATTGACAGTAGGGGTGTGACAAAATATCGAAATGGTGATATATCGTGATACTTTGTATTAGAGCTGAAACGAATACTCGAGCAACTCGAGTAACTCGAGTTTAAAAACTGATCCGAGTAATTTTATTCACCTCGAGGAATCGTTTAATTTTGCCAGCTCTAAGCATCACGTTTTGCCCGGACTACTTTTCATGCGGGACAACGCGTTGACTTCATGTGCGTAGAGGAAGGAGCAATAAAAAAAAATACCTTACTGCATGTTGCTACGGTGGTAGCAACATAGTAGCAGGTAGCGTCTGATGCGTGTCGTCGATATCACATGCACGTAGAACTAGATGCGAAATGACCGACTCGGCGGCGTTAATAAAACAGCCGCCATCTTAAAGCAGTACACATCTCAGGGCTCATAAATAAGATTAACGTTACGTGAGCAAGTGACAGTAACATTATCCCTGCGGAGGGCTAGGTTTCTATTCATTATGACCACTGCCGATGCGTGGCTAACTCTTACACACAGGCTTTATTTAATCTGTGAAAATGAGCTGTAGAGTGATTAGGGTGTAAAATAAAAACTTAATAATGCTAACTGTCAATTTTAGATCAGTAGTCATTGCTGGATAAAACACCAAGTAGCACTGGTGCCTAATGTGCTCCAATACAGCACAGCATTTATTTTGAACACTGCAAAAACTCAAAATCCTATCAGGACTCACAGTTTAGACTAACTTAAAATTTAACTAGAACTTATAGCTTGACACAAGTGGAAATTCAATTGAAACATGTGGGGAAAACACCTAACTTTTTAGTGATGTGCGTTATCAAGCGTAATGACATTTTTCGGTAAGAAATTTTTTATAAGATCTAAAAGTTTTGTGAGCGAAAGCAGTGAATTAGTTAGTTATTAATTAATTAGTGATTTTTTTAAGTCACATTAGAGATGCAATTGTTGGCTGTTTTCAACAATGTAAATCGAAAATAAAGACATTGATTGACTGAAAATGGTTCAATATTAGATGAAATGTCTTGTTTTCTCATCTATATTTATAATTGCTCTTTATCTATAAAAAAATTAATGTTTTATCCGATTACTCGAGTAATCAATAGAATTTTCAGTCGATTACTCGATTACTAAAATATTGGATAGCTGCAGCCCTACTTTGTATCCCAAAAAGTTATCGATATGCTCCTGCCAAGAATCGAGATATCGTTTTAAAAAGGTGTCAATATCTAAAAAAATAAAAAGGAACAAACAAGTTGCTACTAAAATCTTCCACAATAATAAATGTCTCAGTTAACACTAAGGCTGCATTGATGGTGCTTGATGCCCAATCCATTTAGACTAGGAACGTTCGTTCATTCGAAACCAGATCATTCACAGTCATTCTGTGATTTTTTTAGAGCATTTACAGGTCACTTGCTGTTAATTTTAGGGCATTTCCAGGTCATTTCCTGTTGAGTTTGAGTCACTGCCAATTCATTTGGGTGATTCCCATGTCACTTCCTGTTCTGTAACTCTTAAATGGCCCAAAATTACCTCATTGCCTTGCATTGGCTGCAACTGACGGCCATAGACGTTCAATCCGTTTGAAGTGGGAGGGATGGCAGCGAATGTTCATTCACTACCACCCTCCCAATTCAAATGGATTGGACGTCTACTAGTGATAAACTCATTCCAAGCATTCTTGTAACGAGTCACATGACATTTTGGAGGGAAAATGACAAACAGTACTCAAATTGGACATTTCGGGATATGTGTTGTTTCTAAGGGGTGTACTCACTTTTGTTGCCAGGAGTTTAGATATTAATGGCTATATTTTGAGAGTAAAATACATTCACTCTGTTATATAAGCTGCACACAGACTACTTTTCATTGTGTCAAAGTGTCATTTTGTCAGTGTTGTCCCATGAAAAGTTATACTTAAATATCTGCAGAAATGGGAGAATTGTACTCACTTTTGTGATACACTGTACCTCGGAAACTTGTCTATAATTGTGAATTAAGCGTGTATAACTGTGATTTGCTAGCTGTGTGTTGCAAAATATGTCTAAATAAACTGAAGCTGTTTCCATTGAGGGGTGTTTTTCACAAAAGGCTCGTAATTCTCGTGTAGTCTCATCCCGCAACTGAAGGATTATGGACTCCCAAAAAGTGTTGCGTGTGGAGAAGTGATCATGTGACTGGGTACTTGACATCGTGTATAAATTCAAAAAGGTTTTCAATTGCACTCTTGCGAAATATTTTAATATCAAAAATCTGAAAAACCTCATCATGAAAGGTAAAAACTTTTTGGTGACATTTGAGTGTTTTTTTCTAACTTCAGGTGTTTCCATCACCTGTTTTTCTTTGCAAAATATGTTAGGGCTAATAGAAACACAGCTTGTGTTTACATAGCCTTATATCCAAGTTAGTGCCAAAAACTTGATTTTGACAAGGTTATTGGCTGCATGGATGCGCACTCATTGTCAACCTAAGCTGCTAATAGGGTTTATTCATTTGATGCCACTGTTGGCAATAAATGTCCAGCGGAAATGGATGGGGTGTCTATTGCCATCAATGACAGTGAAAGAGTTGTGATTACAAAAAACATTATGCAGTTTAAATTGCATAAACGAGCAATTATGATCAAAACTCAAGGCCCGGGGATGGCGAGCCGAACAGATCGAGCCGGGCAGTACCAACCGAGCACCAGATGAGGGTCAGTGTAATGCCAAGGGATTAAGCTCACATAGCCAAGATGGCGTTGGCACCAGTGCACAGCGGAGATCAAGTTCTGTGCAAGCACGCACATGCACACGCGTACATGTATGAACAAGGTTCCAGAAAATAATAACGATACAACACAGCGCTTACTGCACCGGGTTTGGAATTTGCGGCCGTCCGACCTAAAATCTTTTTTTTTTTTTTTTTTAATCGATAAGCTGCACAGAAAGCAGAAGTAATAATGAAAGGAGTCATAAAATGTAAGTGTAGGTCAGCTTTTTCTCACTAACCTTCACCCCCTCCAGCATTCTGCTTAACATCGCAGCTGCTCCTGCATTGCAAGTGTGCTAAATGTGAAAAGAAGCAGAAAAGCCAATGTGTGTGCGTGTGTGCGCACGCGTGCACGTTGGGGGTGTTTTAGTAAAAGCTCATAAATAAATCTCTTGGTTATCGCTCCTCATAATTCAATTGTATCACAGTAGGAGTTCGGCTCAAAGGCACCAATGTGCTCTCAAAATAATAATGATAATAAACATAAATGGATCACTTGAGGGGAAAATACAAAAAAATATACAAAAATGATTTGCTTTGAATTAATTACTTTGTATTGAAATTTAAATTACTTTCCCCCAAGGCTCCAATTTACTCAGATAGGGAATATAAATAAATTGCATTGAAATTAAAATGAATTTCATTAAACTATTTGTGGTTTATTTTATAAATAATTCATCATTATCAGGTTTCCGATTTGTTAATTCTCTGCCAACCCTCCAACTTCAAATGGATTGGACATGGACTTGTGATTATCTCATGTAAAAATTCACACAGAAGGAGGAAAAGAACCACATGATTGGATGTCTATCAACGTCACTGGTAGCCAATGAGTTAAGTGGAGAAATTTATAACGAATTAGATTATGAAATTATTTGAAATGATGGTGTTAGCGCACTTTTGTAGTAATAGTAGTAAATAGTAAATAGGTAATTTATTTAATTCCGTGTTTAATCTCTGCTGTATATAAATCGTAATATACAGTGTGCTACATTAGCTTCTGAGAATTAGAGTGGGCTAACAGCATCATTGTCATTCATAGGAGTGTGATTTAATGTTTAATGGTTGCTATGATTTAATAATAATAATACTAACTAGCTCTGCGAGCAGGACTGAACGGGCCCTCGAGAAATGTATCAATTCCTCGAATTTCTTTTCAGTGAGTTTTTTTTAATATGTTAAAACCTTCATATAGGTCATTTTCATTTGCCATGAAAAAGTAACAACAACCACCTAATAATAATATTTAAATTGGCCATTTTCATTTGCCATGAAAAAGTAATAACAACCACCTAATAATAATAATTAAAATTTGCCATGAAGAAGCCCTAACCCTAAGCCCTAACCCTAAACACAAAAAAACGCCTAACTTTGGTACCCCGCACAGGTCAGGCCCGTGAATGAAAACTCACCATTTTGAATTTTGGTGAGTTTTTTAAGCATGTTCAGAACTTCAAATTGGCCATTTTCATTTGCCCTGAAGAAGCCCTAATCCTAAACCCTAACCCTAAACCCCAAATAAGCTCGACTTTGGTACTCCGCCCAGGTCAGGCCCGTGAATGAAAACTCACCATTTTGAGAACTTAACATCTCATATGTCTCATGAAGAGTCTCACCAATTTTGAGGAGGATCCAACTAACTGCCTCGGCGCAATGGTCTCAAACGTGCACGCTGGTTTTTGACAAAAATTGCATATTTTTCAACATTCAATGCAAAATATCCAATTTCCTGTTGGGTTTGGAAAATGGGAGCAAGAGACTTTTTAAAGCATTTTGCCCAATGTATCGACTCACCAAATTTCATCGCTCTAAAAACCTAAATGGAGAGGTCTTTTTTAAAAATTCTAGGGGTCGCCACTGAGCCATTTTGTAACATTTTGCCAACTTTGCCAAATTATCGAAATTTTTGCGAAGTTTGTACAAATTTTAGTGAGTTTTTGAGCATGTTAAGACCTCCGAAATGGCCATTTTCATTTGCCATGAAAAAAGAATAATAATGATAATCCTTTGCAGAACAATAGGGCCTTCGCACCTGTTGGTGCTCGGGCCCTAATAATAAAATTTATTACAATAGTTGTCCAAGTCCAAATATCTCTTTAATGTTTATTTTGTCTACAAAAGTAGTTAGCCCACTCTAATTGGTTTATAAATTATCTGATTATGAGTAAATACAATCATTTTACGCATGAATAAATTCTACAGAAATTCATTAGAAAGAAACTGCTCCTTTTGCCAAAACTGTGTACCATAAAAAAAAAAAAAAACTTTCAAAATAGATTGACTAACACTACATTCAATTTACTTTTACTAAAATATAGTCCCTTTTAGAAGATTACATGGGATTGACAGGTCTTTGCTGAGGTTTACTGTCAATCTGGATAAGAGCCACAATGATACTCATTAGCATATTACGGATACTGTCAACATAGTCAGTGGAAGATCCGTAAAGTCAAGCTGCTGGCTCGAAAACTTTCTATTGATGAATATGCTGTCAAATAAAAACCTACCCCAGCCTTATCAATCAAAACCAAGCCATGTTATTTTGGTAAAAGCAAAATCGGATACCATTAGATCAGTGTTTCCCAACCGTTGTAGAGTATATAAGGCACTCTTGATGTCGGACCTTGTCCAAAGATAGGCTTGACCAATACGGCGGTGTTAATAACGTCCAATCGGCCGACATATGTGTTACCGGCCATCTTGAATCGAGGTTGCCGACGCTGCCGAAATGACTTACGAGCTGCACATGCCGTGTGGTCGCGCTCCATGAGGAGAGAGTGACATAGGACACCGCTGTCAACAGGCAGGTGGCACGTTCTGTTGTCATGGTGGCCTTGTTTGGACCTCGGTTGGAATTTGGCGCGCCGAAAAGGCATTGCCATGTTTTTTGTGTGCTTAGCCAAGTAAGACTACAAGCTTGTCAATGATGACAACTACAAATAAGAGGATGATTAATTTTGTTTTCACAATGTGTCAAACAAACTAACAGGGAACTTCATTGAGTATTGATGACATTCAAAACAAATGTCAGAGAAGTGGCACGAGTTTTTAAAGTTTAGTGTGATAGTGGTGTAATTCAAAATGAATAATTACATGAAATGATGATAAATGACATTCACCTACACTAATATGAGATGCACTGGCAGTCAAACTAAAAAGAAAATGATTGAGTGCAATAATAGACTTCTCCCTATATGTCTGCATTGGGAAAAAAAACCTGGATTTGGACTATTAATTCTCTAAAAGATGTGCCTGTTCTCTATTCCTTTCTGCACTTAAAGCTTGATGTCTGCTTCCCAATTACTACTACTTGCTACCGCTGTAAGTTTTGTGAAATAGTGGTCCAAGTCCCAAAATATGTCAAAACTATCGATATTTTTTTCCTCATAAATAATTAATGAATATTATTCACTTAACTTAATACAACCTTCAAAATAAAGAGCTGAGCGCCATCACGGCCAAATAGACATAAACAGTGGGGCAAATAAGTATTTAGTCAACCACTAATAGAAAAAATAAAATCTCCCACTTGAAAATATTAGAGAGGCCTGTAATTGTCAACATGGGTAAACCTCAACCATGAGAGACAGAATGTGGGGAAAAAAACTAGAAAATCACATTGTTTGATTTTTAAAGAATTTATTTGCAAATCACGGTGGAAAATAATTATTTGTTCAATACCAAAAGTTCATCTCAAGACTTTGTTATGTACCCTTTGTTGGCAATAACGAAGGCCAAACATTTTCTGTAACTCTTCACAAGCTTTTCACACACTGTTGCTGATATTTTGGCCCATTCCTCCATGCAGATCTCCTCTAGAGCAGTGATGTTTTGGGGCTGTCTTTGGGCAACACGGACTTTCAACTCCCTCCACAGATTTTCTATGGGGTTGAGATCTGGAGACTGGCTAGGCCACTCCCGGACCTTGGAATGCTTCTTACGAAGCCACTCCTTTGTTGCCCTGGCTGTGTGTTTGGGATCATTGTCATGCTGAAAGACCCAGCCACGTCTCATCTTCAATGCCCTTGCTGATGGAAGGAGGTTTTCACTCAAAATCTCTCGATACATGGCCCCATTCATTCTTTCCTTTACGTAGATCAGTCGTCCTGGTCCCTTTGCAGAAAAACAGCCCCAAAGCATGATGTTTCCACCCCCATGCTTCACAGTGGGTATGGTGTTCTTCGGATGCAATTCAGTATTCTTTCTCCTCCAAACATGAGAACCTGTGTTTCTACCGAAAAGTTCTATTTTGGTTTCATCTGACACATTCTCCCATTCCTCTTCTGGATCATCCAAATGCTCTTTAGCGAACCGCAGGCGGGCCTGGACGTGTACTGGCTTCAACAGGGGGACACGTCTGGCAGTGCAGGATTTGAGTCCCTGGTGGCGCATTGTGTTACTGATAGTAGCCTTTGTTACTGTGGTCACAGCTCTCTGTAGGTCATTCACTAGGTCCCCCCGTGTGGTTCTGGGATTTTTGCCCACCGTTTTTGTTATCATTTTGACGCCACGGGGTGGGATTTTGCATGGAGCCCCAGATCGCGGGAGATTATCAGTGGTCTTGTATGTCTTGCATTTTCTAATAATTGCTCCCACAGTTGATGTCTTTACACCAAGCATTTTACCTGTTGCAGATTCAGTCTTCCCAGCCTGGTGCAGGTCTACAATTTTGTCGCTGGTGTCTTTCGACAGCTCTTTGGTCTTGACCATAGTAGAGTTTGGAGTTTGACTGAATGAGGTTGTGGATAGGTGTCCTTTATACCGATAATGAGTTAAAACAGGTGCCATTAATACAGGTTAGAAGTTAGATTCGTTAGAAGAAGTTAGACCTCTTTGACAGCCAGAAATCTTGCTTGTTTGTAGGTGACCAAATATTTATTTCCCACTCTAATTTGGAAATAAATTCTTTAAAAATCAAACAATGTGATTTTCTGTTTTTTTCCACATTCTGTCTCTCATGGTTGAGGGTTACCCATATTTACAATTACAGGCCTCCTTTCAAGTAGGAGAACTTGCACAATTGGTGGTTGACTAAATACTTATTTGCCCCACTGTAATTGTAATAGAGGTGTGACAAAATATCGAAATGGTGATATATCGTGATACTTTGTATCCCAAAAGGTTATCGATATGCACCTGTCAAGAATCGAGATATTGTTTTAAAAAGGTGTCAATTTAAAAAAAAAAAAATCTTTTTAATAAATAAATTTAAAAAAATTTTTTAAAGGCTGCCACTGACGGTGCTTGACACCCAATCCATTTAGACCAGGAACGTTTGTTCATTCAAAATCAAAGCATTCACAGTCATTCGGTCCGATTTTCGGGGCATTTACAGGTTACTTGCTTTTCATTTTAGGGCATTTACAGGTCATTTCCTGTTGTGTTTGAGTCACTCCCTATTTATTTGGGTTATTCCCAGGTCACCTCCTATTCTGTAACGCAAAATAAACAGCAAGTGACCCATGAAATACCCCAAAATCAACAGGAAGTAACTGAAAATCAACAGGTAAATGATCATAAATGGCCCAAAACTACTCATTGCCTGGCACTGGTTGCCACTGACGGCCATAGACGTTTAATCCGTTTGAAGTGGGAGGGTGGCAGCGAATGAACGAATGTTCCCAGTTCAAATGGATTGGACGTCTACTAGTGATAAACTCATTCCAATTCACAGCAGAAGCTTGTTTTTCTGTTTATTCGTTTTTTTGTAGAATATCCTAGAATGATTTCCTGACTAATGTATCGAAAATCGTTGTATCGCTATATCGTCACATCGTCGTTATCATGAGCTTTGTATCGCAAATCGTATCGTGAGGTACCAAGAGGTTCCCACTCCCCAAGTGGGAGGGAAAGCAGCGAATGAACGAATGTTCACACTGAAATAATATTATGAAATCTCCATGTGGACTGCTAAAGCAGTCGCATGTCGCACCTTTTTTTAGGATCAGCGTCCCCACCCGGCCCGTCACCTCATCCAGTCTCAAGCCCAAGACAATTAGGACAATCCAATAAGCTTGGCTGTAATGCCGACCTCATGTCAAGCCCCATGTGTGTGTCAGGACTGTCATGGCTGGGTGCAGCTACATAAACACCATGGCCCTAAAAGTAGAAGCGCTGGTGAATGAGCTTAAGTGAGGGGAAATTGGAGCGTGACGTTAGGGTCAAAGTTGGGATGGAGTTTCAGGGATATCTTGGTTAGACACCTCCGAGCATCACCCAGCTGTTGCAAGGTGACCACAGGGGGCTTTATATAAAGCAAAGTCCTACAATTGATAGAGAGCGCGCATCCGGCCGAGCGCGAGGGATCCGATGACGACAGCCAGCCTTCCCCGAGCGGGAGGCCGTTTCCTGAGGGAGCGCTGCCAGTTGGTGTGTCCTTGAGGGAGACAGCGCCCCGCTAAACACACGCGGAGCTGGGGGATTACAACGAGGGGTTTAGCGGAGGAAAGGAAGCCGTTATCTGAAACTGTTGTGTCTTCTCGGTTGTTAAAGCAGAGGCGAATGCGTCGGTACAGCGAAAGAGTTGTCGCCTCGGGAAGTTCAGCTGAGGGAGGCTATTTCCGGCTTGCCAGATGAGAGCCGACCCGTGTTAGGCTTCTTGGATAACTTCCTTTAGTTTGGGCTTTTTTTTAAGCGCTGCAACAGATGCTGGATGTATCCATTTAAGACTTCTGTCATTGGTTTAGACATGTGAAAGTTATAAGGGCAAAGGCATTTCCTCACAAAGAGATATTTTGGGAAGGTTTCTTTTGCTTTCGTTATGGGAATTGTGACGGTTGATATCACTTGACACAGTTCATATGTCTGTATAATATTCGATTGATTGTATTTGTTCCACATTTGATGTTTTTTCATTATTGTCAGCTTTTTATAAAGAAGATTTAATTGTTTAAAGAGCTGAAAAATAAAAAGATATGGTACTTAAAAATAAATATTTTGTTTATGGAAAAAATGTATCTAAATTGTATCAAATGTTATTATTCACTCTAACTCATTTGCTCCCAAAAACGTATAAATACGTCCTATTTTTAATTTGCCTGGCACCGCCAGACCATTCTCCCTGTATTTTTCAAACACTGTGAGAAATAGTCTGGGACCCAGCCCATTAACGGCCTCTCGAGCAAGTACAAAATATACCGTCCAATCAGATTTGTTTATTTGCGTGACGTGTTCTTAACGAGTAACGTCACTCTTGCGCGCCGAAAGTCGTCTCTACAACAACACAGATGGCGAACGGGAGAGCCGAGAATATGTTCCAATGCGCGGTAAAACCAGTTTTAAATTACCAAAACCACATCGACACAAGTCATTGACAACAGTTAACATGGCTCATGCTAGCCATGTTGAATAAACTTCTCCATTCTCCCCTCACGCTAATTACTTGTCGCATTAACAACTTCACGTCTACCCTTCGCTGATTGGTCCACTCCGCTGTCTGTTTGCTGTGGCTTGCTCCGCCCTCGGAATTTGACCGGACGGTCGCCAGACTCAATCGCTGGAACAGCGGTGAGTCTGGTATACCAGGCAAATTTTTAATTTCTTCAGTGTCCCAAAAACGTATTTATACGTCTTTTGCGTTTTTGTTTTTGTTTTTTTTTGACAATCGCCATCTATAGGTTCCCATGTATCGAAGACAGAATGCACAATGCTCAAAACCCATTTTAAAGCAATAAAACTGGCCACTGGAGGGCAGTAGTGCATTTGGTAAGACCCCCAACCCGATTCAACCAGTACAGCATAGTTGAGTCCATGCTGCTCGCCGAGCAGAGCCCGCAACAACCTCCAGTGTCCCGCATGGAAACACGCACGGCCAAACCAGTTCCCCCCCAGGAACACAAGTTCCCCAGGCGAACAAGGCAATGGTCATCACAAAATAAAGACAAAAAAAAAATCCATCTTTACGAGTCAGTGGCAGTGAGGGAAAAGTTTAACCCGTTGTCGCGGCACCAAGCGTCATCTCTCAGTTAGTTATGTGTCAATAAATTGTTACTTTGCAATCAAAAGCTCTATTTGTGTGGTTGTTATTTTGTAAAAGGAAAACATTATTCAGATGATTGGGATGTAACTAAAGCAAAAAATAGCTGTATTAAAGTCAAAGTTATGTTTGAAATGTACGCGTTTACAAAAAGCTCATTTTCTCCGTTTTTTCATCAGAAATTGCTCAAAAACTAAGCTATTTTCTAATGCTGATTTCTAAAGAATAGAAAAAGATATGAACGTACTTTTTTTTCTGCTGAAACAAGAGAGTCTAATCTTTCTTTTGGTGGGTTCCATGATTACATGAATTTTCTGTGGGCCTTGCTAAATCAGTCAAAATCCAGTAAAACAGACGGGAGCGAAGGGCATTGCTCCAATGAAAATGGCTGGGAGTGAATGAGTTAAATGCCATTGACAGTGAAAGCCATCCAATCCATTTTGACTTTAAAACAGTGGTTCTTAACCTACCTAAAGGTACCAAACCCCGCGAGTTTCAGAGGTGCATTCACCAAACCCTTCGGAATTTCATTATAAAGCAATTTTTTTACGAATTCAAAACCTAGTAAGCTAATATCGATGTGAATTCCTGTTCAAATGTCTTCCAGACTTCTAATTGACTACAAATCATTTTGCTGTAGATTTTCATGCTGGTCAATGAAATGTAACTCATTTCATTTCACACTGTTCCTTTTGTTTTCATGTCGACATTCTCATATTATTGTCGCATCCTTGCACCACATACAATGTTCATGACGTAAAATGACGCAAATATGTATATATTTTTTATTTTAATTATCTACGCAGTTCATGCAGCCTGTAGGTCTGTTATACTTCCTCATACCAAGTGGCAGTCAACCTTCCACTGAGCAAACCAATTTCTCCTCAAATTAGATAGAGGGCTAGCAGTTGAAAGAAATGGAATAAAGCTTGTAAATTGAGGGCAAACCAGTCCAAAACCTGGTCTACAACGCCACTTTGCCTAGATTTAGACAGCGTGCAAAATAGGGTTCTGCGTTTCTTAACCTTCACTGAACCTCTGGCATTTGATCGAACCCCATTTAAGAACCACTGCTTTAAACACATAGTTTTTAAATACTATACAAATACCTGGGATGGCAGTCAATAAATTTTTGGTAGCTACTTTGTAATACGGAATAAAAGTCCAACCACAATGATAAACCAAATTCCGGAGAATGTTTAAAAAAACATTAAGCTCAATGTTGTCTCGCTATGCTCCAGTAGGCACAATATCAACAAAATGATTCCTCAACGATGCCGTTGAAGCAACATGTCAAGCAATGTGAGGCCTACCTTCAGAATTGCAGGGCACCTCTAATTAAAAAATAAAGCATGTCTGCTCTGGCCCGGGCGGCTATTAGAGGCTGTTTAGCCTGCGGATTTGCTTTGAAAGGCCGCTTCATTACAGCACCTCAAAGCCATATCATACAATGGCCGGTTGAAAAGGGCAATGCTTGAATGGAGTCTTAAAGAAGCCAAGGGGTGGGGGACGTACTTGGCCTTGAAGTAAACATTCCTGCAGCTCACTGTTTCCTCTGTGTTCCCTCTCCCTTGGCCCACCTCCCTCCTACTCCGGTTCCCACAGGGACTCGCTCGGCCACAGGAAGTCTGAGGAGAGAGCACAGTGCTTAAGTGTACAGTATGATATGGTGTGGTGAAAAGCGTGTTTTATCAACGATGGGTGACGACAAATGAAAGGACTTTACTATAATTTCCACGATTAGTCGATAGCTAATCGATTTGTCAAATTAGTCAACTATAGAAGCAGACTGATTACTGTAATTTTCAGACTAAAAGCCACTACTTTTTCCCCTCATTTTGAAATCTGCGGATTATAGTCCAGTGTGGCGTATTTGTTTATTTATTTGTGTGAAAATGTAACACTATATTTGACAGCGGCATCTTAAGACTGCCATAAGACCGTCATAATTATGAAATGACACTATCATGGCATTAATGAATGCTTACGATGGTTATCATTTAGTGTCATCCGGCAAATCTTTTACATCCATTCAAAAGTGAGGTAATTTAGCAGATGACACAAAATGACATCTGTCATAAGCATTTATTAACGCTCATGGCAGCGTCATGTCATAGGTATGTTGGTTTTATGACAGTCTTATAGCGCTACTGTCAAATAAAGTGTTACCAAATACCATAATTAGCAATTGACGACAGAACTAGAACATTAACTAAAGAAATAATTATCGCAGGACATGAATTTTGATTGTAATTTACATCTGTAGTGCTGCAATGCATGCTAGGAGGCATGTTGGACGACAACAGTGTTGACAGCATGAGGAATCAGAGGTTGAGTGTCTCCCCCAAGGGAGCAGTGATGGCCAAATGAAGCTACTTGAAGCAATGAATGTGGTTCGTTTGGTCTTAATGACAGTCTTATGATGCCGCTGTCAAAAGGCGGTTAATATTTTTTGGTGCAAATATCCCATGATACAGTGAAGACAGCCGCGGCTTAAATTCATGTGCGGCTTATATACTGTATGAACAAATGCCGTTTTGTGTCAAATTTGGTAGGTGGCGGCTTATAGTCAGGTGCGCCTGATTGTCTGAAAATTACGGTAGCTTTGCAATGAACTAACTCGCATTTTTCGGGACTGCAGGCAAAAATATCCGAAGAAATTCTGTGCTAACTGAAATTTGCAAGAATGTGTAATAATATTCTAGTCCAAGTGTTCTTAACCTTGCTAAAGGTACCAAACCCTACGAGTTTCACAGGTGCATTCACCGAAGGTGCATTCGCCGAAGGTTTATTCACCGAACCCTTTGGAATTTCATAATAAAGCCATTTTTTAACGGATTCAAAACCTAGCAAGCTAACAGCTAAGTGAATTCCTGTTCAATTTTCTTTCAGATTTCAAATTTACTTCAAATAATTTTGCCTTTTCCTGTTGATTTTCACGTTGGTAAATGAAATGAAACTCATTTTATTTCAAACTGTTCCTTCTTTTGTTTACATATCTACATTCTCATTATATTGTCACATCTTTACATCATATACTATTTTCATGACATAAAATGATGTTTTTTTTGTTTTGTTTTGTTTTTTATCTACGCAGTTCATGCTGCCTGTAAGTCTGTTATACTTCCTCATACCAAGTGCTAGTCAACCTTCCACTGAGCAAACCGATTTCTCCTCCCATTAGATAGAGGGTTAACCTTCATCGAACTCCAGAGTAAGCCTGTCGCAATATGCAATAAGTTCGATTAAATAAGGAAACACATCCATATTAGGCATTGTAAAACGTTAGCTTTGCTACATTGAGGCTAAAGGAAAAATGACAATGTACTATAACCACTTTGGCCTGCTATAAAGCATTGGCAGTCTTCGCCACAACGCAAAATTGTGGTTAAAAGGTGACACTTAAAACATTAAAACTCGCTGGATTACAGCGTTTGCTAATGATGCGAACAAAAGAAAAAAATATTTATTACTGACCACGCATGCATGACGAAACGCGAAGTGTGTCTTTTGTTTGTTTGTTTTTTACTGAGTGTAAAGCTAACAGTTAGCGGTTTACGAACGTACTTCCAGTGAACATTTCAAAATAAAAGCACGTCATGTTCAGGGACCTGGAGGTAATCTTACATACTTCAGAGTGTACACTTAGAATAGATTTAAAGTGAAGCCCAACATGGAAAATCTGATTGGCAATGATAATATGATGTAATAAATGATAATAGTTTGGCTTTGGTTAACATGCGCACTTTGCAGGAAAAAGTAGTTTTGGATCAAATAAACACTTTTAATGGGCTCTAATTTGCAGACTACAAAAATGCCATTGGGTTTCTCACCTATTCCGTATTCTGCACTTAATTAGCTTTAAAATGACTCGTTATGCATTGTGTGTGTGTGTGTATTTTTTTTTATATTTATCATTTTTATTATATAGTTTGTGTTTTATTTAAGAATAAAAACTTATTGCATTTAAAAAGTTGATTTATTAGACTTGAAACAATAAATCACCTACTAAAATTTGTTATCGTGACAGGCCTACCTCTGAGGCTTACTCACCGAACCCCTGGGGTTCAGTCGAACCACTGTTCTAGTGTGTTTACCGGTAATTCATTAACATTCATTGATGCACTGCCAGTTCAAACTGATTAGACGTCTATCACCATCAGCGGCCATCTTTCTGTTTGTCAGTTTGTTAGTTCGCATTCTACTTCCAGTCATTCAACCACTGGGACATGAAGTACAAGACATGTTATGACTCTCCAGGGCCGAGCTATGTCTACAAAGCCTGAGGTCAACGTCATATTTAGCCACGCGGGTCCCTTGCGGTGTCTGGGGAGTGTCTGCTTCGAGGCTTTGTTATGTCTAGCCAACCTTCCCGCGGACCCAGAAAGAAAAAAAAAACCTCAGAGTAGAAAGAGCCGCTCGGCACATCTCACAAACGCTTAACTTATAGGGCAGGTGAGAGGACCGCTGCAGTTTGGATTCAAAGAATGAACTTGTAGAAGCCAAGTCAAACATTGTGTGAGTGTGTGCATAGCAAATGTGTAAAGTGGTGACTGGTTAGACAGGTAGAGGAGACGTGTATGTGAGTCAGACAGACAGGAGTGGAGGTCCAGACAAACATGTCTTGTGCAACTACTCAAGTGGCGCATGAAAAAGCAGACGAACAATGCCAACTGTGTTAAAAATGTAGGTTGGTCACGATTTAATGTAATACTTCTGAGATTATGGGTTCGAAAAACGTCAACCTAAAAACTGGAAAAAATGTTGGCACCCCTGCAATTCTGTCAGATAATGCTAAATTTCTCCTGGAAAATGATTGCAATTACTAATGCTTTGGTAGTAATATCTTCATTTATTTTGTTTGCAATTAAAAAACATAAAAGAGAATGCAAAAAAAAAAGGGAATCATTATCATTTTACACAAAACTCCAAAAATGGACTGGACAAAAATATTGGCACCCTCACCTCAGCCTAATACTTGGGAGCACAACCCTTAGACGAAATAACGGCGAACAA
The DNA here is from genome assembly GCF_030265065.1 of Corythoichthys intestinalis. Lineage (NCBI taxonomy): Eukaryota > Metazoa > Chordata > Actinopteri > Syngnathiformes > Syngnathidae > Corythoichthys > Corythoichthys intestinalis. The sequence goes on along the minus strand of NC_080403.1, from coordinate 24,889,340 downwards.
CCGCCTCCAGTATCCATCAGTGAGTTTCTTAAAATGCTTTGCTGGAATTTTAGACCATTCTTCTTTGGCCAACTGCTCCAGGTCTCTGAGATTTGAAGGGTGCCTTCTCCAAACTGCCATTTTCAGATCTCTCCACTGGTGTTCTATGGGATTCAGGTCTGGACTTATAGCTGGCCACTTTAGAAAAGTCCAGTGTTTTCTCTCAAACCATTTTCTAGTGCTTTTTGAATTTTATTTTGGGTCATTGTCCTGCTGGAAGACCCATGACCTCTGAGGGAGACCCAGCTTTCTCCCTCTGGGCCCTACATTATGCTGCAAAATGTGTTAGTAGTCTTCAGACTTTATGCCATGCACACGGTCAAGCAGTCCAGTGCCAGAAACAGCAAAGCAACCCCAAAACATCAGGGAACCTCCACCTTGTTTGACTGTGGGGACCGTGTTCTTTTCTTTGAAACTCTATGTTGATGCCTTTTCCCAAAAAGCTCTACTTTTGTTTCATCTGACCAGAGAACATTCTTCCAAAACTTTTTTGGGTTTCTCAGCTAAGTTTTAGCAAACTCTAGCCTGGCTTTTTAATGTCTCTGGGTCAGAAGTGGGGTCTTCCTAGACAGATAGTATGGGTTGACACTGTTGTACCCTCGGACTGCAGGAAAGCTTGAACTTAATTGGATGTTAGTCGAGCTTCTTTATCCGTCATCCGTTGAAATCTCTCGTCAATTTTTCTTTTCTGTCCACATCTAGGGAGGTTAGCCACAGTGCCATTGGCTTTACACTTATTGATGACACTGCGCACGGTAGACACAGGATCATTCAGGTCTTCGGAGATGGACTTGTAGCCTGCAGATTTCCCATGCTTCCTCACAATTTTGCTTCTCAAGTTCTCAGACAGTTCTTTGGTCTTCTTTCTTTTCTCCATGCTCAATGTGGTTCACACAAGGCCACAGGACAGAGGTTGAGTCAACTTTAATCCATTTTAACTGACACTGTGCACGGTAGACACAGGAACATTCAGGTCTTTGGAGATGGACTTGTAGCCTTGAGATTGCCCATGCTTCCTCACAATTTTGCTTCTAAAGTCTTTAAACAGTTCTTTGGTCTTCTTTCTTTTCTCCATGCTCAATGTGGTACACAAAAGGACAGAGGTTGAGTCAACTTTAATCCATTTCAACTGGCTGCAACTGTGATTTAGTTATTGCCACCACCTGTTGCTGTTAATTACACAAATTAGAGAAGCGTCACATGATTTTTCAAAGGGTGCCAATACGTTTGTCTGGCCCATTTTTGGAGTTTTGTGTAAAATGATAATGATTTAATTTTTTTTCCCATTTTCTTATGTGTTTTTTCATTGTGAGCAAAATAAATGAAAACATTACTACCAAATATTTTTTAATTGCATTCATTTTCTGGGAGAAACTGATATTATCTGACAGAATTGCAGGTGTGCCAATACTTTTGGCCAGCAGTGTATACATATATGCAATGTAACTAACTATAAGTAGCGTTGCACTGAGAGGAAAGCATGCACCAGATTTTTTTTTTGTTTAAATAATAGCCTACTGTGTCTTCTACACTGTTCAAGTTTTTCCATGTTTCATCAAAACGTGATCCGCGCAGTGACTGTCCGAACTTGCCTCCCTTATGGCAAATCTATGACGTACAAGCAATTACTAAAGGTGCGGAGTCTTTTGAAGTTGAAGTTAAGGTTAGTGTAAAGGCAGTGGTTTAGAGTTTGCGGACGCCTTCAGGAAATGAGTGTTCATCAATGTAATGCTTTGAAAAGAGTGGAAAATTAGTCTATGCGCATCTGGATAGCAGCCAGCACGGTTTTCACACCTCCCGATTGAGGTGGCGTCAGGTACAGTTAAAACCACATGAATTCTTGAACCGCGCAGTCTCAGGTCAATTAAAGTAATTGCACTTGAATAGTTGCGCAACTCCGACGGAAAAAAGCTAATATGATGATACGTAGAACTTCCTCGGCCCGCAAGTCTGCACTTGTCGCACAAGGGGAAGTGTTTACTTAGGCAGGGCGTGGAGACCCGCACAGGCCTGCTGCTAGCTTACTCACTCCCATGACATTCCGCCCGTAGCACACATCGAGCACGAGCATCTCCTAAATTAGCAGCCCCCCAACTTTTTCGCGCCTTAATATCAAATGGGATCTGTGTCAGTGCTAACCCGGTGATCGGAAATCCTCAATGGTTGTTCCTGTTCCTGCATGCCGATGCAAATGAGCGGCAAACCTCATTTAGCGTTAAGCAGGCTCGCTGTGAATCACGTCTCACAGCTTTAACACATCAAGCTTGGTGAGATTCGCTTGGTCGGTGCGAGTGTTGACATGCATATGTGTGCGTGGGAGTGTGTGTAGGAGTGTGTGTGTGTGTCTGGTACAGTGAGCTCAAGGGTGGGTGGTGTTAAGTCAGGTCTGGCACTGCATACCTGAACTAGCGGTTATACACGTGGCCTCGTGTTTGAATGATCTTGTAACATTCTAGCATCATTTATGTCGCTTTGAGCACACCACCCATGACTCTAAAGAGAACAAGCAATGTAAAAATAGATGTTACTGTGGGAATGCTTTGAGTTTTACACATATGTAATCACTTTCTGGGATGCAAACTCTCACGTTTCTTTTTGTATAAAAGCCCTATTCAACATATTGGCATTGCTCACGCAATTGACATAGTCAATTCATAGTCATTGGCATAGTCACTGATTAACACCTACAAAATATTCTCTGGTCACTTCAATTGATTTTCAACTTGGACCCACTAAAAAACTCCAATCGGCAGACCCGCATAATCTATATTGTCTCCCATTCACGTTCAGTTAAGACCCACAACAAAGTGTTCATTTATTCCAAATTCATCCTCTGAACAATTTCAGGGACAGCGGTCACTGCAATGGACAGCTCTTTAAAAGTTAACCCGTGAACGTCCATGTGACTATTTTTGTTCATTAAAGAAACTTAAATATTAGCAACTACAGTACAATTATTATCATCATTTTTAAAAAATATTAATAATGATTGGATTTGTATTATTATTATTATATAGTTATTAATACATTTGTAAATTAACAAAATATTAATAACAGCTAAATTATTTGAATTACCGTATTGGCCTGAATATAAAATGGCCCTGATTATAAGACAACCCCCTCTTTTTCAAAACTCAAGTTTGAAAAAATACTTTTTGAACACCAAATTAATTTTTATACAGAAAATAATTACAGTACATAGGAAACAAATTATTATAACAATATATTTGAGAGAAAAAGCATGTTATTTTGCCTAATTCAAATCTTAATATCTGCACATTTAAATATGTAAACTAAAGTGGAATCACATTCGTAAATGAATGACTTTTGGTTTTTGAAATGTAAATAAACCAAATGTGTTGTGATAAAACAACAAAACTGCAATACCTGCATTAACCATCGAAGTGAAGTCTAACTGTAGCTGTAGTCTTAAAACAAATCTGAATAAGGAAAAACATTGCAATAAAATAATGCAAACTGGTTGAACTTGAGAGTAGACAGAACATCACTTCAATGATACCTGGCGTCATCTAGCGTCGTGAATGGGTAACCGCAAATATAAGACGACCCCCACTTTTTCAGTCTTATTTCAATGCAAAAAACACCGTCCTATATACGGGCCAATACGGTAATATAAACAGGAATACACTGGTTAGTACTCTAAGCAGGGCTGCCGCTATCGATTATTTTAGTAGTCGATTAATCAATGAACGATTGATCAATGAACTAGTTAGTTTGAATATTCGGATAAGGAACATAAAAATTTAAAATACCTGAGCTGAGCCTCAAACGGTATAAAAAATAATTAATTAAATGAGGATCTAAGTACAACAAAACAACAACTGGCTAGCTTACATTGCAAAGGTCCGCTACCTTAAATGCTATAAAAAACATTTTTTACAATGCCCTAAACAAATGGTTCAAACACATTAAAAAAAAAAAAAAAATTAAAAACGATAAATATACCTATAAACTAAATTACGAATGCATTCAAAAACATTAGCTCAAAACAGAATCTTAGCGTATGGTGGTCTTAACAGAGTGCAGCTGGATTCAGCCATGTGAGTTATCTCCTATTCACTGTTGCCACTAGAGGGCAGTGTATCCACCCAAATCGTTTAACAAAATGCAAACACTTTCAAAACAAACATTACAGCACCACTTTAATTTAAAGAATAATCGAAGCAGCAAAATTTAATTTGAATCTTTTTTCTAATCGAATTACTCAAGTTAATCGTTGCAGCACTAGCCCCATGTAATTTTTTTCCCAAGGTAATTAACTCATTGCATGCCATTGACGTCAATAGATGTCCAGTTCTTTGAACTGGGAGGACTGTCCATGAAAGCTCATCTTTCAGTGTCGTTGAGGGTGCTAGACGTTCATTCGTTCATTCCCTCCTCCAAGTTAAAATTGATAGGACGTCTGGCATTATCAACGGCAGCCAGCGAGAGTTCAACGAGTGACCTATTAGAGTTTATAAATAAACATTCATAATTCATGCATGAAAGTGTTAATTCGCTCCTCATGAAAAAATAATCAGAAAAAAAAGCCCAAATTGGAAGCTTTGGACTTATTTGACCCACAAAAACGTGCCACCATTAAAATCTTCTTTTCTCTCCCTCTCGCAGTCGCCGAGTCCTGTCACAGCCAAGCGACCCAAACTGGAAAAATTGCAATCTCCGTCAGCTGACGAGGAACGCAAAGCCGAGTGGTTGCAGGCTTTGTCCAGGTCCACGCACAAGGTTGGTAAACAGGCAGTAAACTTCGAAAAGTGCATTTGGCGTTCAACGCCATCAATAGTCAGCTAACAATGAAAACAAGAATGTACCGTTTTTGGAGAAATCACGTGGAGATCCTTTGTTCTGCTGGTCAGTAAACTCCAGTTGTTCACTTCCTGTTCATTGTGGGGCATTTAAAAGTCATCGCCTGTTGATTTTGCATCACTTCCTGTTAAATTTGTGTCTTTTTTGTTTTTTAGTCCCTTTCAGCTTATTTTGGGGCATTCCCGGGTCCTGTTGATTTTGCATTACTCTCTGTTAATTCTGTAACTTTCTGTTTATTATGAGTTAATTCATGGGTCACATCCTGTATGTTTTGGGTCACTTCCGGTTGATTTTGGGACATTTCCGTGTCACTTCTGGTTGATTTCATGCCACTTCTTCTTAATTTGGGGGCATTTCCGGGTCACTTACTGTTGATTTGGGGTCACTTCCTATTAGCCCTTTCGTGCACGAATTATGTTGATTTTGCATCACTAGCCTGGTACACCAGACTCAACGCTGTTCCAGCTATTGAGTCTGGCCACCATTCCCACGGAAACAATTTCCAGGGCGGAGCAAACCACAGCAAACAGACAGCGGAGTGGACCAATCAGCGACGGGCAGACGTGACGTTAGTAAAATGGCGACGGCAGGACGAGGGACTTGCGCGCGGAAGTAAACATACGAAGAGAGCGGAGTTTATTCGACATGGCTAGCGCGAGACAGACTGTTGTCAATGACTCGTGTCGATGTGTTTTTGGTCATTTAAAACTGATTTTACCGTGGATTGGAACATATTCTCGCCTCTCCTGTTCAGCTTTGTTGTGGAGACGACTTCGGACGCGCAAGAGTGACGTTGCTCGTGAAGAATACGTCACGCAAATAAACGAATCTGATTTGTCGATTGATTTTGTATCTGCTCGAAAAGGCCGTTAATGGGATGGTTCCCAGACTATTTCTCTCAGTGTTTGAAAAATACAGGGAGAATAGTCTGGCAGAGCCAGGCTATTGCATCACTTCCTGTTAATTTTGTGTCTTTCTTGTTTCTTAGTCACTTTCAGTTTATTTTGGGGCATTCCCGGGTCCTGTTGATTTTGCATTACTCTCTGTTAATTCTGTCACTTTCTGTTGATTTTGGGTTAATTCGTGGGTCACATCCTGTATATTTTGGGTCATTTTCGGTTGATTTTGGGACATTTTCGGTTCACTTCTGGTTGATTTCACGCCACTTCTTCTTCATTTGGGAGCATTTTCGGGTCACTTACTGTTGATTTGGGGTCACTTCCTATTAGCCCTTTTGTGCACGAATTATGGTTTAACACATTGGCTACCATTGACTGCGCTGGACGTCAATGTCACTGAAAACTTAGTATTAATAGCCAGTCTTCCCAATTTAAATTGGACTGCAATGAGTTAATTACTCTGAAAAAAATGCAACTTTGGAGACTTATTTGGGGCCGTAACTAGAGTGTATTTCTAGTAATTTTGTTCATTTTACTTTCATTATTGTAGTTTTTATCAACATTGCATTACAGTGATCCCTTGTTTTTCGCAGTTAATGGGGACCAGAACCCGACGTGATAAGTGAAAAACAGCGAAGTAGCGCCCCCCCCGTTTGTTTTTCTGTGTCTGTGTGGGTGGGTATGCAATGAATTTATTCCGATTTAGCATTCGAAAGAGATACATATAAGACATGTTTTTTTTTTTTTCTTTTTCCCCTAAGTATAAATAAACCAAAATATATTTTTTTTTTTCAAATGTAATAACTACAATAAGCTTTAAACATGTTATCGTCCCACCAAATTATTTTTAAACAAGAATAAAGTAGAAAAAATGTTTGGCTTTATGAAATGCTTCATCAAGCAAGTCCACTCAAATCTATTCAAGCGGCTCACTTACACACAATGAGTTGCCACAGCAACTGTTTAACAATGTTAAATGTTAAACAGTTAAATGATGTTGATGCATGCGGCGCTTTAAAGTAAGCGTCTCTGGCAAGATCAAACCTCAACTGTCTGTCAATCATCGTTAACTTCAATAAGCAACTCCAGTGCACTGCCTGACAACCAAAGAGCAGGAAGAGAGAGTGAGACTCCGTGATCGGCTCAGGACAGCTCATCTGTATTTTATTTTTTTTTAATTGAAAAAAAATGCGCAATGTACTGAGGGCGCGAAGTTTGAAGCGCGAAGTAACGAGGGATCACTGTAATTCATAAATGTATGTGTCATTATAACAAATAATGTAAAAATACAATAATGATTAAGAATTAAAATATACATAATCAATACAAATTAATAATATTCAAGTTAGGTTTGTCTAAAATGACCAAAAATTGTCACGTGCTCTATAAAGGGTTAAAGATCTTGTTGTGTTTCATTTGACATTCGCATAGAAAAAAAAAAAAGCATCTAGTAAACAGCTCATTTTGGAACATTATTGGTAACTTCTGGTTAATGATGGGGCATTCCCAGGTCATTTCCTACTTATTTTGGGGCAGTTCCAGCTCGGTTCTGTTGATTTGGAGCATTTCTAGGTCACTTCCTCTTGATTTTTGGGAAACAATAATAATAGAGGACTGTTGAACAAATCGTTGCATGTCAGTCACAGTCATTTGAATACTTGGATAGTTCTACTCCATCGTGACTCAAATTTGCCGTTTTTTGTTTCCAGGAGCTGAAACAAATCCAGCTCAAGCAGAGACCTTCAGCGTTCCGGCCTTGGTCTCCAAAAGGCTCGGAGCGAGAGAAAGGAGCAGTTCAGAGCCAGCAGGAGAGGTGAGAACACGGTTTTGCAAATGCTTGAAATCATGGCGGGACAAACTCAATGCTCAAGGTCATTTGTAGTTGAGATGACTTTAAAAGTAAAAGAAAAGACTGCTCTTTTTGGGCTGTTCATCATATTATCGAACTCTTGATAATGCAAAGTTTCCGTGAGCCGGATTAAAGTAGAAAGCTGATGGTACTCCAAATTTAAATAGAATCTCCGTTGCCCTTGCAGATGTAATTTAAAGAGTCAGGAGACTTTGGCACAAGCTCCAGCAAATCTTCTGGTACTTCCTGGAGATAGCTATGCTCCTGGCAGGGGGACTCCGACGATCCAAGGAGGGCAAAATGGCACATCCCATCGCGACGATATGGACACGGATGGAGAGATTGATGTGGATGACTGTGATGATCGTGAGTACAGTCAAGCATCTAGTAGAGGGAATATTTCCAAAGACTAAGGAAAGTCTATGTCTTGTAGACATATTCATTTAATCACTGTACAGTGGCGCCACCATGTGTTTCATAGTAGAAGTTAACTGTGCGACAACATCAAAAGAATTTTGGAAACATTTTTTTCATTTTAACTGGCCGATTATTCGCTACTAGTATATCACTATCGTGGACAGCTTTTCAAAATGAGACACCGTTAACCCTTTATAGGGCACGTGACTATTTTTGTTTAATTTTTTTTTTTTAAATATAGTTGGTATTTTTAAATTATGATTTTTTTTTCCATATAGATTTGTATTATAAATAAATTAAATTAAAATGAATGAAAACAGAAATACACACTGGTTATTAATGGCCCTAAGTAACACTTTAATGTTGATTTATTTATTTTTATTTTATTTTATTTTTTTAATTTAGAGCAATGAACTCACTGCATGCCATTGATGGCTATAGACATCGATTTTAACAGTAAAATTATAACATTCACATAGTATTTAACTTCATCATAACTAGTTACAATATTTCTCATGCTACAGACTATTTTACGTATGAAAAATAAACCATTTATTTAAAAACAGTATTGAATATTTAGTAGACAAAACATATCTTACAAAACTACAAAATTTAATCCTAAAAAATTACTAAAACCTAAGGGCTGCATTAAAATAATTACAGCAAAATGTTTCATTTAAAAAATAAAATGCTACTCTAAAATGAAAAATTGCAAATTGTGTCATTAAATACATTTAAGTTTTTTTAATTGCTAGATTTAGAATTTTTCTACCTTTCTAGAATAATTATTTTAAAATTCATACAAAGGTTTTTTGTAAAAAGGGTTTTATTTAATACTAAAAATAACTACAACAGTATGAAGAAAATGTGATGACATACGTACTGTAAATTTAGAAAAAGGTGTTTTAAAAAGGTACTTCAAAGGTATTGTTTGAAAATATTCTAAAATACTACCAAATTTATCATAAAAAATCAATAAATATTGATTCCACAGTGTATATTTACTATCAGAGGTGGGTAGAGTAGCCAAAAATTTTACTCAAGTAAGAGTAGCGTTACTTCTAAATTATAATACCGGTACTGAAGTAATAGTAAAAGTAGTCATGCAAAAATTTACTCAAGCACAAGTTTAAAAAACAGTATTTGTTGAAAAGAATACTCAAGTAATGAGTAACTGCTTACAATGTCAAATTTAAATTTTTTTTTTTTTTTTCAGCACAACTTTATCTATATGAACTGAAGTTATTTAGATATTATACTAAGATCCCTCGCTACTTCGCGCTTCAAACTTCACGCCCTCAGCCCATCGCGGATATTTTTTCAATAAAATACAGAGGACTTGTCCCGAGCCGATCGCGCAGTCTCCCTCTCGCTCCCTCCCTTTCGCTTTCGTTATTCGTCAGGCAGGCAGGGCACGTGCATTGGAGTTGTTTATTAAAGTTAACAATGATTGACAGATATATGTGCTTGATCTTGCCAGCGTCACGAACCAGCGTCAATTATTGTTTAACTTGTTAAACAGTTGCTGTGGCAACTCATTGTGTGTAAGTGAGCAGCTCCGAGCGGATTTGAGTAGACTCAGTGAAGCAGTTAATAAAATCAAGCATTTTTCTACTACTACTTTGTTCTTGTTTAAAAATAATTCGGTGGGACAGTAACATGTTTAAAACGTATCATAATTATTACATTTGAAGTGCTTAAAAAAAACATTTGTTAAAATGTTTGGCGGAAAACACTCTGGTGACTTGAAGTTCCGCTCTGAGACCCCCGATTTAGCCAACTTTCAAAATTGTCCGATATGCATCATTGAAAGCTTAAAATTTCAATTTCTGGGAAAAAAAAAAAAATTAAACAGGAGGGCATTTTTTGAAAAAAAAAAAAAAGTTTTTTAAACAGAAAAACCCTATCTGGAGGTGAGAGCACGCGAGAGCAGAATTACAGACGCCATGGCTTTAACGAGATATTTTCACGTACTTACCTTGTTTAGATCCAGAAACTCCATTTAGCATGTATCACCGAGTGTCAAGACACCGCTGTGAATGGCCACAGCTGGATTTTTGGGGGATTTTATGGATGAAACATGGTGATATAACAAGGCTCGTGATGCAGAAATCGCAGACATCAAGGAGTGGTCGAGATTTTCTTTTTCATATATTTACCCTTTTAAACGTTTTTTTGTTTGTTTGTTTGTTTGGATCAATTATTTATCATCTAACATATTGGAGAAAATGCGACAGTAACAAAAAAAATACAATTAAGTGATAGTTATGAGGTAGATTTCTGTGACTTTTTTACAGACGCCATTTTTTTCATTGTGACATAATTTCTTTAAAAGTGTAATATATGTGAGTGAATAATTTTTAAAGTCGTTTTTTTTTTTTTTTTTTTTAATCAAAATATGAGACATCAATTAATGATTCTGAACTAAAAATGACAGAGATTTTGAATAAGAAATATAATTAATTACCTTCGTTTTATGGCTGGGTTGAAACAAAAGCGGTTGTGCGACGTCTGTAAACGGAGGTTTTCAGGGTAAAACGGAAAAATTAAAAATAGTTCGGGGGCTTAATGCACCATGAATCTGCAATGGCAGCATATAGACATATTGTTCTATCAAACACAACAGTTGTTTTGGCTTAAAATACAGCAGTTTCTTTTAAAGAAGAGTGCAAGAGCAGAAACGGCTTTTTCAGTCTTGTCTGTGTTTTCCGCCATATACTTTTTTTTAAATTATACTTTGGGGGAAAAAAAGTGAAAAAATGGGTCTTATATGTAACTCTTTCCAATGCTAAATCTGAATAAATATATTGAACACACAAAAAAAAAAAAAAAAATGGGGGGATGGGTGTGCTACTTCGTGGTTTTTTACTTATCACGGCAGGTTCTGGTCCCCATTAACCGTGAAAAATGGGGGATCACGGTATAGCCTATTACATGACTATATTAGGCCAAAAAGATGTCACAAAAATCATTGAATTGAAGTCAGAACAACACCATGAAACATCACCCGTCCAAAGAGCATGAGCGCCCTCTAGTAGAGAAAAAAAAAAACATTGTTACTTCTGATTGGTATCATGGAGTCATGTGGTTCTTGTTGTGAAAAAATATTTTTGGTGAAACTGAAACTGCCACTGTCGGCATCTCTGGTAAAAAAAAATAAAGTCAATATGTATGGGGTCAGATTAGTCTCATAAGTACTCGTACACACATTGTGGGATTCATAAACACATAGCATGCGAAACACACACACATTGTGGGATTCGTACACACATTGTGGGATTCGTAAACACATAGCACGCGAAACACACACACATCGTGGGATTCGTACACACATAGCACGCGAACCACACACATTGTGGGATTCGTAAACACATAGCACGCGAAACACACACACATTGTGGGATTCGTAAACACATAGCACGCGAAACACAAACACATTCACCAAATGTGTGTGTGAATTGTTTTACGCGCATTTGTAACGTGCTTCCAATTACAAATTCCCACTTACGAATACAAATTCCCACTTACGAATGTGTGGATCGTTTTGATACCCGTCATGCGCAACTGAGAAGAACACATGCATTTTTTTAACTGGAGCCCGTCTTCAGCCAATCAGACGTCTTCTTCTTAAACAGCCAATCACAAGGGCTGGGCTGTTTCGTTACGTCACTGCTGTGCGCCTTCAAGTCCGGTGTACTGAGAGTGACAAGTGACAAATGGGGAGCTTTTGTAAAAGTAGGAGCCCCGTTTTTGACAGCTCAACTCGACCGCGGGGACTATCGATGCAAGGTGTCCCGTCGAACAAATGTAGCGTACGTGTAGCATACGTTTAACGGTTTTGCCTTTCTCTGTCATTGACAGCTGAAGACGTCCCATCCATTTTGAGTGGGAGGACCTCCCATGCACTTCAAATGTATTGGATGTCAACTGGTGAAAAACTCATTGAACCGCTCAGCAGAGGGATGATGAGAGCAAGATTAGATGTCTAATACTGTACTATATGTGGCACATTTTTAACAGGCTTTTTTTCCGCTAAATAAGTCTTTTTAAGATTACTTTCTCCATTTCAAGCCATTTTGAAAGTCATACTTGGGAAAATTCAGACTTCTTAATGTATGATTGTGATGTCTATGCTTAAACCAATTTAAGACCATTTTAAAAGGAAAAAAATAGACATTATAAGCCTGTTAAAAATGCTACCTACAGTGACAGTATTTAAAGGATGGTAGTCTATTACGGATATAAAAAAATATATTTTTTGAAAGACTTGGAGCAACAGAGCTTTCTTGCCAAATGAATCACATTTGATACACTTAGGATTTAGAACTCTTTCCTCAAAAAAAAAAAAAAAAAAAAAAAAATGGATGCAAGTCAACTCATGCATCTGCATGTTCCATGAGAAAAACAGGATTTAACAAGGAAAATAGATATTAGAGCGCTTATTACACATTTTTCTTTACAAATTTGGAAAAAAAAAGGTTTAAGACCTTATTTTTCACATTTTGTGATTCTCTGACAATTGCTTCATATTGCAGGCATTAAGGGGTTAAGACCTGCCACATGAATTTTACTACCTTTTTAAACACTTTTTTTTATTGCGACAAACCTAATAAGTGATCAATGATGGCAAGAGAGGATAAAGCGCAGCAGCAAATCCTCAGATCTGTTCTTTGGATGCCTTTGAAAGTAAATAGTGACATTGAGAGCAATCAGGAGTTCAATTATGTGAGGTGAGGAGACCAAGTAAGTTTTGAGACATTTTTTTAATTTAAATAGACATCTCAGACTCCCAGCCTGTAGGAGGGCACAGGCTAGATCTCCTCGAGCCTTCAGAACTTCGGGAAGGTGGGTCTGGTTGTGCCTGAGATCTCCATTGGCCATATACTCTTCCGCAAACTGAAATGGCATTTTAGGCATTCTGTTACATATCAGTGCTAAACAACAACAGCAGCAAAGTTTTACTGCAGAGACTCCGAAATCTTAAAATCATTACCTTTAATGTGAAAACCCCACAGCTACTGTTGTTCTGCTGCTTGTTATGGGCCACAGTTTTGGTAGTCCAAGTTTCTATTTGGAACTCACGGCCCGCCAACCTCAAGAAGTTCCTAATTATTGTTTTATAAGCAAAACAATGAAGATGAACATTGAACTATTAACTTCCATATTAACATAATACTAGGAATTTAAACTTTCTGAAGCGGTTACCTCCAATTCCGCAAGATTTTGCTCATATTTGTCCTCGTTACTCAAGGGATCGTTGATCACCAGTGTTCTCTTAGAAATGTGGACAATCTATAAAAGGTTAGTTCCTTTGTGTAATTCTGCACAATGACAGATTTATGTAGTTAACTTAATGAAATTTAACTTCTGTATGGCATCAGCTAAATTAATAGCTATATATAATACATTCCAGAATCGGTAGGTCTTAAGAAAATATAAGAAACCCACTAACCACTAAAATCCAATGAGCGCATACAGGTCAGGACAGGACAAATACACTTTTTTTTTCAACAGGGAATTTCCTCTGAAGAACATACAATACCAAATTATTGTTATTTTGGGTTACTGGCGTTAAAATAATATAGCTAAATATTGGCATGAAATGGATTACCTTTCTAACAGGCTGAAATTTTCCCAAAAGCAGACTCCCAGCTACCACAGCAGAGAGTTGGTGAATGGGCTCCTGTTAAAAAAAGGGGTAACAACATTACAACTATACTCCGGCAAAAAATAAATGCATTGAGAAAAACTATATCCAGCACTTGGCTGCTGCCTTTCAATGAGGATATGCATGTATGCATCAAATACTTGCATAGCAAAATAAAAAAATTGGCAAAAGGCAAGAATCTTTGTTATTTGCTAAACACTTATTGCTCCCACTGACTTCATCAGACAGCCAGCCGTTGCCTTTTAGCGTATGAAAAGATGTGTCATATAATTTATACGGTCCAACGACAGCCTCCACCTTGCCTTGATCCTCTGCAGCCCACAGTAATTTAACTGAAAACACAACATTGTTAAATCAAAAAAGTTATTATTTACGGCACTTGACCAGATGACCATCCGGTCAAAATTATCTACTGAATAGGCCAAACCACCAAACAAATCCTGTCAGTCGTTCACCAATTTTGTAAGAGCTGTACGAAGTAGAAGGGTACAATTAGATATACATTTTAGAACACCAACAACAACTTGCCGTTTTATGTTTGCCATTTGTCCTCTCATCCAGCCCATTCGTCTTAGGATGATATGCAGCTGTAACACTCCTTTCAATGCACAGGAGGCACAAAGGTTATCGTTGAGCTGAAAAATTGATACATTGTAAATAAATCCAATTAAAAAAATAAAAAATAAATAAAAAAGGGGGAAAACAACAATGCCAAAATCCCACTGTGAAAATAATTTAATGCATTCAGATACCTAATTGACAAATTCTCTTCCTTGGTCGGACAGGATTCTTTGGGGGCATCTGTGTCTATAAACAATTGAGCAGATACGTTATGCCACTTCTGATGCTGTTTTGTTTTTTAAAGGAAAGGCCTCAACACACTTGGAAAAATAATCGGTGGCAGTAAGAATGTACTGAAAGCCATCCTTGGTTTTTGGGAGAGGCCCAGTCAGGTCTATCCCAACCAACTCCCAAACAGCAGACACCTGTGAAAGGCAAATCCAATATTGAACATATCTCTTACAGCTATTCCTACAAAATCTGAAGAGCACCATGTTTTATCTTTGAAGTTTTTAACTTAATCTGGGTAGATGGCTCCCACCTTGATATGAAGGGAACACATAAAAACCTAATTTTCACGCATGTCCAAATATTAAATACATGCGTGACATTAGACCAGTACTTCTCAAATGGTGGGGCGCGCCCCCCCAGGGGGGCGCAGAGCGATGCCAGGGGGGGCGCGAGTGACCTCGGGGAACATGCTTTTTTTTTTTTTTTTTTTTGCCGTACTAGAATAAAGTGTACTTGCACATCCACTCCGTGGGTGGCAGTGGCGCTCTCATTTTCAAAGTGCGTGCAGTATTTTTGAAGTAAGCAAGAGCACACGGAAGAGACTCATGCAGAGCTGGACTCACGCAGCGACCCACTGTCTTTCTCACGTGTCCGGCCGAGAAGTGCCGTTTTCGGCTTGGGATCGTCACGACCACCGCCCTCACCTACGGTTCTCCCTCGGCCGCCGAGAATGCGCTTTTTTCGGGCCGTTTGCCTTTGACTTTTAATATAGTGGGAAATGAGGAAAGACCACTGTTTACTGAGTCTAAAAATGATTATAGCGGAGAAGCCAAATCAGTTAAGACGCCACTTAAAGACATTAGACCTCAATCTCATTGACAAGCCGCTTGATTGATTTTCAGCGAAAATGTGCCGAATATTGCCAATTGTCACAATCGTCCCGCTTTGTCAGTGTTATATCAGTAAACCAGTGAGCACTGTGGTGAATCAGCGAAAATAAAAACTTTCCTTCTGTCCAGAGACCTTTTTCCCCCCTTCTATTCAGTTTTGTTTTTTTTCGGTCAAATTTTTTGGCATGTTGTCCTGAAGAGTAAATGTTTCTAATCAATTTGAATTTGTTATTATTTACTGATTTTATTACATTTTATTTTTCAGTATCAAATGGTCAAAAATGTACCTTGAGTGTATTTTTACAGTTTGGATGTGACTTTTTTTTTTTTTTTTTTTTTTTAACTTCAGGCAAATTGATGCGCATTAAGTCTTTTCTGTTACAAGCAACACAATGTTAAAAAAGTTATACTTTATTATAAGTTGATCTATGTTACTTTTTTTCTTTAATAGAAAAAAAAGGACACAATGTTAGGCTGAGGCGTACTTATAATAGTAATATAGACGAATGATACTATTTACAGTGGCGGCAGAGAGTTGGGGGGGGGCGCGAAACATTTACGTCTTCCTTGGGGGGGCGTAACAGAAAATAATTGAGAAGCACTGCATTAGACAAAGCTGTTTCCAATTTTTCACGCATGTAATAAAAACCACAAATACATTTCTTTATTTGATTACACACGGTCAGTATGAAAATATACCTTAATGCTTTGTAATGGCTGTGTCACACACAGCCAAAGAGTTACCAGTCCTCTGACATCCGTCGCATTCAGAGACCTTAAAACAAATCGTCATGAGAAACGGGTCAGGTTAATAAGATCTGAAATAGCTCACCAAAATTAGTTAGTGACAAAATGCAGAAATAAACCATCACATACCCACCAGTCAATGTCCACCGTCATGCCATCCCAATAATTTCTGGAGTACATTGAGGATCTGGTTTTAACAGTGCCTGTGTGTGCACCAATTGAAGCCGAGTGTACTTCATTAAACAGTGATCGTGCTTCTGTTTGGGACTGGATCACATATAAACACAAATACACACAAATAACAATTATATAGCTGTATACACACACACACACACACACACACATATATATATATATTATAAATAACAGCAACATCACAAATACTTTGCCTACTCACCCTTCAGTTTGAGCTTCTGCATATATCTTCTTAAAGCACATTTCTGAGATTCACTATAAATTAGGGAATTCACCCCTAGACATAAAATTGAAAATCTCCTGGAACCTCTTCTCCATGTTGTACACCAACTGTAAAGCACATGCACAGAAAGACAAATTTGAAAAATGACTTCCAAATACTTTATACATACACTCCCGAAAACAATGATTAGCAGTTAAGCTTTTTTGAAAAATTTTAATATATATAGGACTTAGCCTTCTCAAAATATAATGGCTTAATTGGGTCACTAGCCATATGGTTAATTTCTGTATGATTTCAAGCACGAAACTCCATTAAAACCCAGGTGACCCAAATGTTTAATGCTTATATCATACAATGCTAACTTCCGTACGCTGTTAACCGGCTATAATGTAAAAAAATCTCTCTTGAACAATAACCGAATCGCCATTAAAACTTTGGCGAGCAACATGTTTACTGCTTAGACGTTAACTTCATTACGCTTTTGTCTTGCAATATCATCAATATTCCAATTCAGTCTTTCGTGTATATGTATTTGCTTACAGAGGTTAGCGGACAAAACGCACTATACAATGAATATACTTTAGAAATATTACTCCCTTCCAACGACAACAATAGAAGCAAGGAAGCTAGTGTTTACTCCTTATCATGAGACGTTAACTTCGTTACGCTTTCGTCTTGCAATATCAACAATATTCCAATTAAGTATTTCGTGTATATGTAATTGCTTACATAGGTTAGTGGTCAAAAGGCACTATAAAAAGAAAATACTTTAGAAATTTACTTACCCGCACGACAACCGCATGAACTGCGTTGTAGTCTAAAAGGAATCTCCAGCCGGACTTGAAGGCGCACAGCAGTGACGTAACGAAACAGCCCAGCCCTTGTGATTGGCTGTTTAAGAGGAAGACGTCTGATTGGCTGAAGACGGGCTCCAGTTAAAAAAATGCATGTGTTCTTCTCAGTTGCGCATGACGGGTATCAAAACGATCCACACATTCGTAAGTGGGAATTTGTATTCGTAAGTGGGAATTTGTAATTGGAAGCACGTTACAAATGCGCGTAAAACAATTCACACACACATTTGGTGAATGTGTTTGTGTTTCGCGTGCTATGTGTTTACGAATCCCACAATGTGTGTGTGTTTCGCGTGCTATGTGTTTACGAATCCCACAATGTGTGTGGTTCGCGTGCTATGTGTGTACGAATCCCACGATGTGTGTGTGTTTCGCGTGCTATGTGTTTACGAATCCCACAATGTGTGTACGAATCCCACAATGTGTGTGTGTTTCGCATGCTATGTGTTTATGAATCCCACAATGTGTGTACGAGTACTTATGAGACTAATCTGACCCCATAAATATGTAGATTGCGTTGTACAACTACTGTAACAAGTACATTTTTCGCAAAGAGTTACTCAAGTAAATATAACTGAGTAAATGTAATACGTTACTGCCAACCTCTGTTTATTATTAAAAAAGACACTAGAACAATTATTACAATAAATGCTACAAAATGAAGTACCGTAATTTCCCGAATATAAGGCTCACCCGTGAATAACACGCAGCCCAAATTTACATGTAAAATCTAGGGGAAATTATTGTACCCGTGTATAATGCACATCCTAATTTTAGCACCAATAAATAGAAAAATACAAGAAAACAGAGCTCGTGTACAGATACAGAAATGTCATTTTACTGACTGGTGAAACACAGCACAAAGCATAGCACAGTGGTAGTTCAAAACATTACCGTAAACTGACAATATGCGCGGTAATAATATGATCTGACAACTTCTCCAACTTACCAAAATCCAGGAGAAAACAAAACGGATGTGACTTTTCTTTTAAAGGCTGCTGTATAATTTGATCGTTTCATCATGATGAATAAATATTTCTTCCATGGATTGATACGGTAAAATAAAAGTGAGTACCGAAGTCGGAAATCGAAACGAGCACATCGCTACTGTAACAAGGGGAACTATTGTTTTTTTGGGTGTGAGTTTCCCGATGGACAGATATAGTTGACGGACACAGGAAGTCTGTGTTGTGTTACGTTTGTTATGGTCCGAGTTGCCGAGTTGCAATAAACGTTGACTCAAATGAGTTCAAGAAACTAAATTCTGTGCTTTATGAAGAGTGAAAAAAGCAGAATTTAACACAGACGAAATCATTCGACCAATCAGAGTGAAGTATTAACGAAACAAAATGGTGACGTCATGTACCGTAATGTTCGGCAACGGATTGCTGCATAATGCTTACCATGATTTTACAAGTTGATTCTGGGGGGGGGGAGTGTGCTTTATATTCGGGAAATTACGGTATTCAAAACTTTTAAAGAGCTATTCAAAATGTTTCACATCCCCCAACTCCAATTGTTTGTGTGCAGGTCCACTGCCAGCATCTTCCCTGGCTTCACCCCCCTCAGCATGCAGCAGTACCCCTCAAACTCAAACCCCCCAGACCAGGGGCAGCTCTCCACCTCGGGAGGCGCCGACCTGGCTGTCAGGACCCATCTGCCCCGAGGTAGACGCTCTCAGACAGACGCTGTACGCTGGTGTGGACACCAAAGAGGCTCGAGAGAAACTCCTGCAGGAGGTGGTCAAGATGAGGCTGAAGCAAGAAGAGAAGCTGGCCGCCGCCGTACAGGCAAAACGTAGCCTTCAGCAGGTAACCAAATATGTTCAATTTTGTGGCCTGAGGGTGTTGAATTAAAAAATCTTTGCATACCGCTCTTTCAAAGTTACTTCTGTTGTAAAAGATATTAAAATTAGGTCAACTTCCAATCATTTTGCGTTGTTTTGGCAGGAATTGGAGTTTGTGAAGGTGGCCAAGAAGGGCCGCCTCCGCGAAGCTGTGGAGGCAAAAAGGAACCTCCGAAAGGAGATCGAGCGCCTCCGCGTGGACTGGGAGAGAAAGACCAGAGAAGCGGAGGAAGCGTGCGGCAGGCTCAAGAAAGAACTGGAACATGAGAGGAAGCAGAGAGGCTGCGACAAAGGATGCGAGGCCGAGCGACTTCGCGTCAAGTATTCCGCACAGGTGAGATGCGATGGCGTCCCGAAACATAATGCATTCACTAGGGATCTTATCACTTCATTTTCAGGGGATCAGAATCGAGTAAAAAAAAAAAAAAAAAAAGATTGGGTTTTTAAAATATATTCAAGTATGTATGTACTACAGCACGTTTTACACAATATATTTACCCTACTGAAAAAAAAATTGCAGGAAAAAAAAACAAAATATCCATCGACAGCAAAAATGTCGGGTAAATTAGCTCACTTTATCACGTTGTATGACCATCAGTTTATATAAAAATTT
The DNA here is from genome assembly GCF_030265065.1 of Corythoichthys intestinalis. Classification (NCBI taxonomy): domain Eukaryota; kingdom Metazoa; phylum Chordata; class Actinopteri; order Syngnathiformes; family Syngnathidae; genus Corythoichthys; species Corythoichthys intestinalis. Next base: position 24,869,484 of record NC_080403.1, on the reverse strand, counting down.
ATTTATGTAAAAGAAGTATTTAAATGTAATTTGTTTGTAAATATTTTGTGCTGCTCAACTGATTTGCAAGTTTTTTTGTTTTGTTTTGTTTTGTTTTTTTGTATTTACGCACCCTCATTTTTTCCACTCCAACTTCCAACGCCGTAATCTTTTTCTTTCACCGCAGCACCATCTGCTGGATAAGCAGGGTCACTGAACCAAAACGGACTGTTGCTGGGCCATATTTGCTTGGTAGGCAAATCACCCCAAAAATGTAATATGTCAGTTACGTAAAACATTTCAGTAAAAGTCTTTTACTGCCAATAGTTTTTAAAGAAGAGCTCCAAATATTACAGACTGATCTTTCATAACCCACAGAATGTTTTGTTCTGCGATTATACTAAAAAAAATTGTGTATTAGCGACTAATCGATTCATTTGTAGTGTCAGTCAATCACGTCCTAGGTAGTAAAAAAAAAAAGAATAAAAAAGGCCGGTACGCCATCAAGCCTTCCTTGCTATTGGATTTGTCTTTTGGTTTAATTGACATCCAGCATAGGTAATCCAGTCAAGCTTTAGCAGAGAACTCTCACTTTTGCAACACATGCAGAGCATCCAACCTCTGATCGTTCTTGGGGGTAATTTATATTGCTATTTTTGTGTAGCGATCGCAAATGCTACTCAGTGACAGCCAACGAACACTTCATTTTTTCATTGATAACAAATCTTAATTATATTAATTTATTTACACTTCCCCTTCACTAAAGTTGTTTCTTAACAAGAGAAAATGTAACAACAGTGACAGTGGGAAACTATTTTAATTTTTTTCAGGTCATTCATTGTCAGACAAGCAGCACAGCAAAACGCCACACTGAAAAAATAAGTAAAAATATCAAAATGGCCTACCTCTTCGGGGCAGGCAATGGATCAGCATTGTCATCTGTAGGACCATGGCCCCCAGTGGCGCCTCCAGAAATTTTTCATAGGGGTTGCCAGATGGCGCCACTTAAAATCTTGGGGTGGCCTAAACTAAAAGCCATAATTTCAGGTTTTCATAATATTATTGCAGTAAAAAGGTCAGGGGAAAACTATCAGAAAGACTTAAGAACACGGCTACTGATATACTTCGGTGTATTGTGTAATATTTGATGTTACTAATGATTTAATGTGCATAGTCAATAACTGTCCAGTCAACATTTTGAGTTCCACAACAATTCTGTTTTATTGTGTTATGTATATATTAGGCAAAAGGTGTACATTTAACTAGGGCTGTCAAACGATTAAAATTTTTAATCAAGTTAATCACAGCTTAAAAATTAATCGTAATTAATCGCAATTCAAACCATCTCTAAAATATGCCATATTTTTGTGTAAATTATTGTTGGAATGGAAAGATAAGACAAGACGGATATATACATTCAACATACTGTACATAAGTACTATATTTGTTTATTATAACAATAAATCCACAAGATGGCATTAACATTATTAACATTCTTTCTGTGAAAGGGATCCACGGATAGAAAGACTTGTAATTCTTAAAGGATAAATGTGAGTTTGTATATTGTGACTAAATATTGCCATCTAGTGTATTTGTTGAGCTTTCAGTAAATGATACTGTAGCGACTTAACTGTTCTGCCCAAATGCATGATGGGAAGTGGTGCAACCATGACTGTGTGTGGTGGCTGCAAATGCTATATCTTCTCTGCGTTGGGTACACTACAGGGTGTTAAGAAAAAGATCAACTCCTGTCATTCTTCCCCAAGTCGCTTCCCACAATATTAATAGTTGCTGTGGGAGAGATGACAAAGCTTTTGCCAATTAAAAGCACAGCCCCAATGAATGCTTGTATCTACTCTACTCTGCCTCTTATCTCTGTATATAAGTAAAACGGCGCCATTGTAGGCTGTTTGCGGCAATGCGTGAATGAGTCGTACCGCGAATGCGTTAATTGCGATAAATATTTTCACGTGGTTAGTTTTAAAAATTTAATTACCGCCCGTTAACATGATAAATTTGACAGCCCTACATTTAACAAAACAAAATAAACGCATTCATTTGGGATGAAATGCATAACTGATGCTACAACAATCTAACGATATACTGGCAAGCGGGGTGGCCAGTGGGGTGCCCAACCAATTTATAGGGGTGGCGCCACTGCATTGCCCCCAACAAAATTTTTACTGCATATTTAGGTGAATGACTTCACCTTGCTGGCGTTAAACTGGTCTTTTGGATCCATTGTTCACATTTTTTTCTTCTGAGTTTTTGGCTTCGGGAAATGTATGAAGAAAATATCCTTCATATGTTGTAATGTCTAGAGTAGTTTCTACAAGTTCCATAGCATCAGTGTTTACTCGGCATGTTCTTTTTTGAAAGATTACCAGCAGAAAACAAACAGGACTAGCATGGGTTGTATGAGAGCATGCTTCCATGTTGACCCTCTTCCAGTTTACGATGGTGGTGTCAAAAAAAGCATTCGTGCGGTACGCTATTACCATTTAACTCATTGAATACCATGGATGGCGATAGAAATCAAATCCATATGAACTGGGAGGGGTTGGCAGCGAATGATTCTACGTCAATGGCACTGAAATATTATAATTTACTGCCCGCTCTCAAACTGTACTTGTACTTAGACATCAACCGCTTTATTTTAACCTCTCCTGTTTCACCCCCGTCACCAGATGGACGAGCTGCACTCTCAGCTGCAGCAGGCCGAGGCGGACCGCGACCAGCTGCGTCGGGAACTACGGCAGGAACGAGAGGCACGCCAGAACCTTGAAACCGCCGTTCGAGACCTGCAGTCCCAGCTGGCGGCTCAGGACACTACGCCTCAAAGTGCTCCGTCCTAAAGTGGAGACAAAACGGACGTACAATCAATTAAAAGAGTACTTTTATGGACGTATGATGAATCAGTAAGATGGGCAATTTTTAGGAAATGAAAACTGGATAAGGAAGCATGATGTCCAGAACTCCATGAGTGACTGTTTTGTTATAAGCTAATTGGAGAGAGGCCACATCACACTTACTTGAATATGAAGGGAACGGTCACACAGTCAACAATGGTGCCACAAAAGTATTGGTACACTCCAAGGTGTCGCTGCAAACCACTGGACCCAAGAGACACCTGTTTACCACTATTCACTTTTAATATCAGCTTGCTTTTTTATATAAATAAATATGAATATAACTGTGTAGAGGATGAACTTTTAAAGATATTATATTTGTTGTATATTCCATAGGCAAGAAAAGCAGCCACATACCAACGTGTACGCATTTAAAGCTGAAGTATTGGATGCATTTTTTCATAAATATATAATATATGACTTCAGCCTATATATCTTCTTGTACATTCTTATTTTTCAAAATATGCCTATCAGCAATTAACGCTTCAAAGTTACAAAAGAAATGATAAGGCAGTTTTTTTTTTCCTTCGGAATGCGGTACCTCTGGGGTTGTTTTTGTATTTAGTACTGTAATTACATTTATACGGCTCATTTGAAAGCATTCGTTTTTAGGGCTCTTAAATAAACAAATGGCGTTTATATGAACAGCATTTCTACGTATATAAAATGAGAAGCGAGCAAATATTTTTTTACTTTAGGAAAAAAAAACAAGGAATTGCACTTTTGAAACAAACCTCGCATTGCTCCCCGTTTCGTGATACAGACAAGTTAAAATGAAACACTCGTTCCCTCATGCGCTGATGTAAATACGAGAATATTGTAAATAAGATTTTGTCGCTTGCTCCTGTTTTTTTTGTTTGTTTGTTTGTTTGTTTGTTTGTTTTGCTCTTACTTGAAACCAAAAAGAACCTATATTGGGATTTTCAAAGTATCACACCAATGGGGCATTCAGCAGACTTGGATGAAACTAAACTAAGTCCCCTTTGATTGTTTATTTGAGATGAATAGAGTATATAAAATATATATATTGACGCCACTGACCAAAAAACTGAAAGACAATTGAAATGTTTGTACCTGCAACTTGGATGTAGAGTAGAAACCGAGCCTTCTTTTGGTGTTCTCGCCTAGTTTAGACAAGAAACACGTGTATGTCTTATCAATTCCATCATCATGTTACCTTGGCTCACTGTTTATTGGGTACAGTGTTATATAGCACTCAGAATTTTCTTACTGTAGCTCATGCTCTTGTAGTTTTGGTTTGGATGTAGGCCTTCACCTCTTTTTGTTTTATTTTTCCCTTTGGAAAATGTGTATATTACCAATTAAAAATCTAAGTCAATCATCAAGTGCTCTCAAGAGTGTGTTCTTATCTGGGAATAGGGTGACAATTTCCACAACATCAAAAAGGACACTTTGTGGCATTTAAGTGTCGAAAGAAAAATTGCAATATTGAGCTCAAGCATACTCCCTATCAAAATTCATTTTCTACATGCCGTGATTTTCGGACTATTAGGCGCACCTGACTGTAAGCCGCCACCCACCAAATTTGACATAAAAACAGCATTTGTTCTTAGATAAGCCGCACTGGACTATAAATCACAGCTGTCCGTACTGTATTATTGGATATTTACACCAAAAGATATTAAACAGCAACACTTTATTTGACAGCAGCATCATAAGACTGTCATAAGACCAAATGAACCACCATGAAGCTTTGAATCAATTGGCTGCAAAGCTTCATTTGGCCATCATTGCTCAATGCAATCTCTCCCTTCCCCTGGGAGAGACAGACTACCTCTGCTGCCACCTGCTGTCAACACTTGTTGTCCAACATGCCTCCTAGCATGCTTTGCAGCGCTACAGATGTAAATAACAATCAAAATTCATGTTTTGTGCTAAATATTTTTTCGGTTACTGTTCAATTTATTTCATTAATTGCTTGTTATGATATTTGGTAACACTTTATTTGACAGTTGTGCCATAAGACTGTCATAAGACCATCATAATTATGACATTACACCGCTATGAACCTTATAAATAATGCTTATGAAGAGATGTCATTTTGTGCCATCTGGAAAATTATCTCACATTTAAATGGATGTAAAAGATCTGAGCTGGACATAAATGGAGTTAGTGAGATAATTTGCTGGATGACACTTAATGACATCTGTCATAAGCATTCATTGATGCCTATGACAGTGTCATGTCATAATTATGACAATCTTATGGCAGTCTTATGACGCTGCTGTCAAAGTGTTACCTGTTACCCAAATAAATCAACAAATAAGCCGCACTAGATATAATTCACATGATTCAAAATGAGGGAAAAAAGAAACGGTTTATCGTCCGAAAATTACCACTTATCTTCACAAATGGTTGCGGGGGTGCTGGAGCCCATCTCATCTGACATCAAAGTCGCTCTACAGCCTGGTCGCCAGAAAGTCACATACATGATACCAATAGTATAATATCACAGTGATTAGAAGACATGTTCATCATAAGATTTTTATGATATAACTGATAATAATATAGGCCTATGTGTAACAGAATAGGAATAATGTATTTGGACAAGGTGGATTTTATTTGTTGACAGTATTTTGATTTTGTTAATTCAGTCACTCAGTTGTTTTTTTGTTTGTTTTTTTTTTTTTTTTTTTTTTTGATTGAGAAAGAAAATATTTTGAGATATATATTAAGGATGTAACGGTACATGTATTTATATTGAACCGTTTCGGTATGTGGTGTTCGGTTCGGAAAGGAGGCGTACCGAACAAGTTTCTGACGTAATGTAACCCTGACTTTTCGAGGCTGTGAGTCGATCGGGTTACAGTTTCTTTGTGTAGATTATATTTACTCCGCCTTCTCTACTATAATGAGGACCAACACGGTAGAACAGTATAACCCAGAAACGTCAACGGCATGACAACGTGGCCGGCCCAAGAATGCAGTGAAACGCGGGCGTTAAAGTCAATCAGCCAATGCACACCAGTCGCAGTGCGGCCGCGTGTTAGACGCGTCCCAGAAGCGGCTCAACACAACGCACGCGAAAAGAACGGCAGAGTTTATTATTTGACGCGACACGCGACCCTCTTGCATCAATACTACTTCCGGTAGCTAGGATCGGACAGACCGGAAGTCACTCGTGTAAAAATACAGTGGATCCGGTCGATTTTCAAACTAATATGCAATGGTAACCCACTTTAACCCACACGGCCCCGTGTTCAATACAAAACCCTCCTACCGCAACAAAACAAGTAGGAACTAATATTCACATAGGAACTAAAGTAATACAACATAAAATATACAATATAAATGAATACTACATCACATTTGTAAAATATAAACACATAATAAAATAAATAATAGCCCATTTAAATTAAAAAAAATTGAAATAAGCTAAAACACCTGTGATTAAATAATAATACCCAGATCCTGCTTACACAATTAAATTTATGAATTTCTGTGTGGCGCTTTAACTTGAGAAAATCCACCAATAAAGCTTTTGAAAACCGTTCATAAGAAAAAAAAAATGATTCATTGAGTCATTTAATTTGTAAAATACATGTTAAAATCTTTGTCATTGGGATTGCTTTTCTCTTTAGCACAGGACTTCTTTTTTCTTCTTTCTTTCAGAAAGAAAGCTGACCAATACGCGGGGTCTGAAAGGCAAATTGTTGTTGGATTATCTTTAAATACCCGCTACTTTTTCAGCAGAATTCTATATATACATATATATATATATATATACATACACATATATATACGTAGTACATACACAATATATTTAAAGAGATAAAAGAGTCATGCAACTCCTCCCACAACAATTGAATTAAACTCACCAATGCCCTGTTGCATTGACAACAAAAGCCCCTTTCACACAGATATTATGGTAAATTCCCGTTGGTCAGATCGTGTTTTGTTACAGAGCCGGTTGTGGGAGCATTCCCGACGTCGTACCGTATTTAAGCCTAGGCGATCCAAGAGAAGGATGCAGAGATATTAACTTGCTGGGCGCCATTCGACACCTTGTGCTCTCGAATTTTGTGCATTTGCTAGCTTGGTTGTCCGCCGCCCTGGTTTTTTAAATCCACTAGGTTGTGCCGGTATTTGAGTGTATGTTTTGTTGTCTTAGTGGCTCTCTGGCCACTGTTTAGGTTAGTATATTTGATCCCCATCGACCTACTCTCAATGACCCATTGTGTCACTCCCCCTTTTCCGCGATCACGTGTATTTTTGTTTGTATTTAATAAACCCTTGAACACCTCCCTCCATCGTTTTCTGCTTTATGGTACCACATTGTTTCTGCAGTTGCAGACCCTAACATCGGCGACAAAATAAACCATACATTTCTAAAGACGGACGATGGACTCTCTTCCTCGGCTCTATGATCCAGTAGCAATTTCGTTTTGTTTTCAGTTTAATTTTGCCATTTCCAGTTTGCCATGTTGATATTCGTGATGTTTGTTTACGGCTTTCGTCTTACTGCGAAGAAAGAGGAAATAACAATGGGCCCGCCATGATATTTACGTCATCAGCCATCGTGCTGTGACCCGGAAATCAAACGCGCGCTTTCACACACGCCTCGTCCGGTGATAGTCCCGGGCATAATACTAAGGCATAATACTGGGTAAATTTGGATACACACATTTGATTGGCTAAAATAGTAGTAAAGTAGTATGAACAGGGGCAGTTCCGGTATAAGATTCAGGGCCAGAACGGAGTTCCAGCATAAGATTTAGGGCCATAATGCTGTTCCGGTATAAGATTCAGGGCCGAAATGCAGTACACGGTGCTTTGATTCCAAAAATATGATGGCAACTGTCAAAAAGCTATATTAAAAAAAATGCTTAGCTGCCACACATGCATTTCATCTCCAAGAAAACAATCTACCAACATCAGATTTACATACACAAGTGTTAACAACATGCATAATAAAGTGCTTGTCTAGCGTAATCTGTTTCCACCAATATTTATTATTTATTTTATTCCACGGATGGCATGGAGGTTTCCCCAGCTGCTGCAGTTACAAGAGTCTGACGATGATGAGTCACGTCAATGTGCGAATGCACGCAGCAAAGCAAAACGCCTGGACTCATTTATCCGTTCAATTGGCTGACATACTGACATATGATCAGCAGAGATAGTTAGCTCTGATTGGTTCAAATGTGCATGTTTTCTACAACAGCCAAAAAAAGGGCAATGCAACATAAAATGGATCAAATCTTTAAGAGCAACGAAAGACTTGAGGAAGCTTATTTATCATATTTAGTTTTATTTGCTCTGATGGGGAGGTTCAGTACATCTTAGCTGTCAATGTGCACTTTGGACTGTTCATTTATGTTAGGCTAATTATTAATTTCCTTATGATTTAAAAAAGCCAATGTTTGCGCGATCTTCAAAATATATCCCATTTCACGCTGCATAATATAAGTCATTGGTACTTATTTTTCTGAATGTATGTTACATACATCTTTATTTAAAAAAAAAAAAAAAAAAAGTAAATGTGTACATTAACTTCAATTTTATTACACTAGTACATCCTATGTTCTTAAGTAGTTAAAATTGAGATTTGGCATTTAGTATGTGAGGAAACGAGGGAAAATAAAAAATTAGGAGATGGAGGTTGGGGTTATTGCTGTTTTATTAACTTTTAATTTGCAAATCATTTAAAAAATACCATTTTGAATGAAAATCAGTTTTTGTATGTGTTATAAAAATAACTGCTAAAACAGTTTTCTTTTATTTCAGTAGTTCAAGAGGTTTGACACCCACCCCACACACACACATACACAAAAATGAAAGGGGGAAAATAAATAAATTAATTAAATTTCTGGCCCCGTGGCAACCTTCACGTCAGGGAGTTCCGGCAAGAAATTCTAGCCACTTTCACCCCTGAGTATGAACATAATAAAGGTCTTGTCTTTCCCTTTAAGTACTTTAACAGTGTCATCATTTACCTACTTATAGTGCAGCATCAGGAGCGAATGGAGACCCTCCAGTATCTTTGACTTTAGTATTGAAGTGCGACCTACTGTTGGGAGACTACCCTAATTGTGCATGAAAAACATCTAATTTCCTGGAATCAGCCTTACATAAAAGTGACAAAGTGCCCAGAAAATAAAAATCCAAATGTTTCTTTATAATACATCCTTGAACCGTGTATTAGTTTATGCATATACAGCATTTATAACTGACGGGTGTATGGAGTGTCTACTTGCTCCTCCTTCCTATTGGTCGCGTTAAAATCCCTCCATGATAGCAAGACCGAAGCCTCACTTCGGGATTATCGCTTGGGGAAGATTTACAGGTGGTCACATGCTGCTTTCTTCATCGCTACAAGCAACAATGCATGCCCGTTGCAGGTTGCCACTCATGTCAGAGGACCGGCGGGATGAAGACCTGCGATTAGGGGGTCAGGTTTGCTGAAAAAAAGTGGCAGCAGGGCTCATGGGACAGGAGAGTTGGGGGCCAATGTCCACTTCAGGGATGAATGCCGCACCGGGGGTGCCGCCTCCAACTGCGGGGATGAGCGGCAGCCCTCCACCGCCGGCTTCTCTCTCCCCCAGAATGAGCGCATTCCAGTCTGGGGGTTCTCCCAAGATGCCTTCCAATCCTCCAAATTCCCCTGCCAGGTCCATTATGAGCTCCCCAAGACTATGGCAGAAGGCGTCCATCTCCAGACTAGCAGAGGAGTTTTTCTGGATTGGTGGGAGTGTGGTGGCTCAGCCTAAATGGAGGCTAGGCCAATTTGGTAAGAGTCACTTTTTATTTGACTTAAAATACTCCTATATTTGATTTCTAGCATACCTTCAACACAATGTACATTAGGGAGGCCCTTGAGTCAATAATGGGCATATGGACTAAAGACAATCCTTTGGGATTAGCCAGGCTGCGTCACATGTAGTTTTCAGATTACAAACTAGTACAGTCATCTGCTCTGGTCATGCGCACGCATACACAATTCACTAATGCCAAACCGGGAAAATGCGGGGGAACAATGTAATTTTATACAGTATTTCCATATCAAAGAGAGAATTATACACTGTCTTTGAACAAATTAATTTGCAAAGAGCACTAACATTAACATTTAGCATATTTGGCTAATTGTGGAATATTTACAAGTTCGTGTACATGTTGTAAAATTAACCCATTCCATTGGAGGTTATCGTGCATGCACGTGTTTATTCATTGTCAGTTCTGATGATTTGTTTGTTTTGGGGGTTGGTTACCTTCCAGTGGAGAGATGCATGTGCACGATGCAGACTGGGACCCAGATGACCAAACTCAAGGGAAAGAAGAAAGGACTCATGCGCTTTTACTACTTGGATGAGCACCGCTCGTGCATCCGATGGCGTCCTTCCAGGAAACACGACAAAGCCAAAAGTAAATTTTGATTGTTTTAATCCCTGTAGACCAGACATGTCCAAAGTCCGGCCCGGGGGCCAAATGCGGCCCGTGGTCAAATTTCATCCGGCCCCCAGCCTCTGTCATAAAATCAATAACGTCTGGCCCGCACACAGACTTGATAAATTGGTCAGCAGTACTGCTACCAGCATATGAAGTTGCTTACACACTAAATGCTGCTCCTCATTTACCCACTAAAAGGCAGCAGCACTCTGAGCAACATCACCCCATGTGACCCTTCCAATTTTCTAAAATGGCGACCAAAAAAAAAAAAAAGTTGACTGCGACGGCCGACGCTACAAGGATAGGTGGAAATTGGACTATTTCTTCACTAAAATACACAACAACTGTGTCTGCCTCATTTGCAAAAAAGGCAGTCGCCGTTTTTAAAGAGTTCAATGTGAGGCGATATTATCAAACAAGACACGTTGACATGTACGACAAGATTACAGGGAAGATAAGCAACGAGAAATTGAAGTAACCTGAAGATAGTTTAACTTCACAACAGCAGTATTTTGCAAGAGCCCGAGAGTCGAAAGAGAACGCCACAAAGGCTAGTTGCGAGATTGTTAAAATTATTAATTAAAAAAAATAATAATAAAGCAAATTTAGCACCCAGAATGGCTTGCTAAAATTTGCTTAAATATATTGTTCGAACGTAAAGGACATCAGTCAAGGTCGGCCCCCCACATTTTTACCACATCAAATCTGGCCCCCTTTGCAAAAAGTTTGGACACCCCTGCTGTAGACCTAAACACGACAGAGTTGTAATCAATTCTTCATCTGATTTCAGTTACAATTGACTCCATCCACGAGGTTCGTGAGGGGAAAAAGTCAGAGGTTTTCCGACGATACGCCGACAATCGCTTTGACCCAAACTGCTGCTTCAGCATCTACTACGGTGAGCGCGTCAAGTCATTGGACCTGGTCAGCACCAACGGCGAGGAGGCCCGCACTTGGATCAACGGACTCAAGTATCTCATGGCTGGCATCAGCGACGAAGACAGTTTGGCTAGGAGGCAGCGCACCCGTGATCAATATCCTTTAACTTTGCAAGTGATAGCCAAAGTAATTACATTATCATCATTTAAGTTGGTGTAGAAATACTTAAGCATGATCAAAACCTGACCAAGACTTGCCCAAAACCAGAAATCACTGAGACAAAGTAAAGATCAAAACTTAAGGGAGTCAAGACCATCACTAAAAACTAAACAATACGAAGAGTGAGATAAAAAACCCATTCTTTTTTAACAACACTCCAACACCAGATCAAGAGCTCCATTGTGTTGTTTTGAACCAAGATTTATAATGCACAAAACTAGCACAAGAGTAAAGAGTGGGAAGTTCTTAGTGGCTATTCTGGTAATTTGGCAAAATGCATGAGGGAAAAAAAATCTGCAAACAAAATAGTTCTTCTGTTTACTCAACTACCAGTGGATGTTGCCAAACCATGTTAAGTGAATACTCATCTATTCGTCATCCACCTTGACTTCAGTTCAGTTCACATGGCTTCAGCAGACTTTCTCGGAGGCAGACAAAAATGGAGATGGCACCCTGAGCATTGGTGAAGTCCACCAACTGCTTCACAAACTCAACGTGAATCTACCTAAGCAGAAAGTCCGTGAGATGTTCCAGGTAAGACCTCTACCAAATATACAGTGGGGCAAATAAGTATTTAGTCAAGTACCAATTGTGCAAGTTCTCCAACTTGAAAAGACCTCAACCATGAGAGACAGAATGTGGGGGGAAAAAATCACATGGTTTGATTTTTAAAGAATTTATTTCCAAATTAGAGTGGAAAATAAGTATTTGGTCACCTACAAACAAGCAAGATTTCTGCTGTCAAAGAAGTCTAACCTCTGCTAACGAGGTCTAACGAGGCTCCACTCTTTACCTGTATTAATGGCACCTTGTTTTAACTAATTATCGGTATAAAAGACACCTGTCCACCAAACTCAGTCAGTCACACTCCAAACTCCACTATGGCCAAGACCAAAGAGCTGTCGAAGGACACCAGAGACAAAATTGTAGACCTGCACCAGGCTGGGAATACTGAATCTGCAATAGGTAAAACGCTGGGTGTAACGAAATCAACTGTGGGAACAATTATTAGAAAATGGAAGACATACAAGACCACTGATAATCTCCCTCGATCTGGGGCTCCGTGCAAGTTCTAACCCCGTGGCTTCAAAATGATAACAAGAACGGTGAGCAAAAATCCCAGAACCACACGGGGGGACCTAGAGAATGACCTACAGAGAGCTGGGACCACAATAACAAAGGCTACTATCAGTAACACAATGCGCCGCCAGGGACTCAAATCCTGCACTGCCAGACGTGTCCCCCTGTTGAAGCCAGTACACGCCCAGGCCCGCCTGCGGTTCGCTAGAGAGCATTTGGAGGATCCAGAAGGACTGGGAGAATGTGTTATGGTCAGATGAAACCAAAATAGAACTTTTTGGTAGAAACACAGGTTCTCGTGTTTGGAGGAGAAAGAATACTGAATTGCAGCCGAAGAACACCATACCCACTGTGAAGCATGGGGGTCGAAACATCATGCTTTGAGGCTGTTTTTCTGCAAAGGGAACAGGACGACTGATCTGTGTGAAGGAAAGAATGAATGGGGCCATGTATCAAGAGATTTTGAGTGAAAATCTCCTTCCATCAGCAAGGGCATTGAAGATGAGATGTGGCTGGGTCTTTCAGCATGACAATGATCCCAAACACACAGCCACGGCAACAAAGAAGTGGCTTCGTAAGAAGCACTTCAAGGTCCTGGAGTGGCCTAGCCAGTCTCCAGATCTCAACCCCATAGAAAATCTGTAGAGAGAGATGAAAGTCCGTGTTGCCCAACGACAGCCCCAAAACATCACTGCTCTAGAGGAGATCCGCATGGAGGAATTGGCCAAAATACCAGCAACAGTGTATGAAAAGCTTGTGAAGAGTTACAGAAAACGTTTGGCCTACGTTTTTGCCAAAGAAGCGTACATAACAGAGTATTGAGATGAACTTTTGGTGTTGACCAAATACTTATTTTCCACCATGATTTGCAAATAAATTCTTTAAAAATCGAACTATGATTTTCTGGGGGGGGTTTCCACATTCTGTCTCTCATGGTTGAGGTTTACCCATGTTGACAATTACAGGCCTCTCTAATATTTTCAAGTGGGAGAACTTGCACAATTAGTGGTTGACTAAATACTTATTTGCCCCACTGTACCTTGGAGTAGTCACTAGCCAATCACAGGCAGCATTAATTGTCCATCCGTGACATTGCTACTATATACCACCAGTGTTGTTAATCTTACTGAAAAAAAGTAATTAATTATAGTTACAAATTACTTCTCCCAAAAAGTAATTGCGTTAGTAACTCAATTACCTGAATGTAAGAGTAATTAGTTACTTGGCAAAGTCATTGGTAATAATTACTTTTTTTTTTTTTTTCCCTCAAAAAAATTAAAATAAAATAAAATTAAAAAAAAAAAAACATTGGCCACACTATGTGTTTTTTGTGGAGGTTTTTGGTACAATTGGCCCGAGCCCAATTCTTTACCCTAATTTACCCTTTACCCTGAATCAACTGTTAAAAGTTGTTAAAATTGCTCCCATTATTGCATTAGTTCCCTTCTCTCTACTTTCGACAAATGAAAGTTTTAAAACTGTTTCATCATTTAAAGATAGATTCAAGTCAAGATTTTGCCGATTTAGAAGTATTTTAGATAAAAAGTTACTTAGGTTCGCTAGGAAGGTTCTCTACAACAGAGCCGTCCTAAAAAGCCTACTGCTTTAAGATGGCGGCTGTCTACTAATGCATTTAGTGCCATGTCTGTCATTTTGCATCTAGTTATATCTATGTACAGTACATGTGATATCTACCATGTCTACCATATCTACCATAACATGCGGGCGTAGTTTGTCGGCTATCGGCTACAACATGTATTATTGGAGCTACCTAGCATCGCGTTTGCTCGGCGTCACAACTTTCTTGCCTCCTCCCCGCTCCTGCTCTGCTCTGTCGTCTCGGTGAGTCCGTCTCCCTCAGACTTTTCGACCAATATAGTAACGCATAGTAACGCATGCCTTTCCGTCCTTAGTAACGGTAACGGCGTTGCCAAGATGAGAAAAGTAATTAATTAGATTACTCACTACTGAAAAAAATAACGCCGTTAGTAACGCCGTTATATTGTAACGCCGTTATTAACAACACTGTATACCACCTACCCCCTAACATATTCAGGGTAACTGGTAATCGATCACAGAAGAAATTAGGTCAGGGTTGCCTAACCCCGTCCTCAAGAGCCGCTGTGGGTCCTGTTTTTGTTCCTACCGATCGAGCACCGACCATTTAACCAATGAGGTTTCTGCTAAAACAAGCAGCACCTGACTACAATCAACTGACAACACTCATGCACCAGATTGGTGCAAAGGTGTCGTCCTGTTTTGTTGGAAAGAAATCCTGCACCCACTGCCGCCTGATGTGGAATAGTTTAGGGCCACCTGCCTGAGGTGAAAGACAGTCTATGCCTTGGACTACTCACCAGACAATCCAGAGGCACACTGTACATTCACAGACAAGCATTCACCCTTACATAATCACTGTGGAAACTTAAACCCGCAATGCCTAGAGAGAAAACACACAAAAAGAACCACTATGCCATCAGTGCCTGGCAGTTGAGTAAATATAGAAAATAATACATCTCATGTTACAGGAAGCAGACACAGACGAAAACCAGGGCTCTTTGGGATTCGAGGAATTCTGTTCTTTCTACAAGATGATCTCCACGCGCCGAGATCTCTACCTTATTATGATTTCCTACAGCAACCAAAAAGAAGTAATGGACCTCCACGACCTCGCCCGCTTCCTGGAGAACGAGCAGAAGGTACGATGACAGAGTTGAAACTTTTGTGTGCTGGTCAACCCCTGCTAATTGGCAGTTGGTGTAATTTCCACTTAGCTTAGCCTATGGACAGGAATCACAAAAGAGTGCTTTCACAACAGTAACCATAGACTTAATGGACTGTCATTTTGGCATGAGGATAAATTGTTGGGCACTTACTGTACAGTGAGGAGACTTAACAGTAGGGTAGTGGGTGAACTAGAAAGGCCTTTGGGTTGAACAATAATTAACAGTCTCATTAATAAACAATTTAGAATCTCAATAAATCTAACGTGTGCTTTTGAAATGTCAGAGAAAGACAAAGTACTCAACTCCACTCAGGAAGGAGATCTAAACTTGGACCTCCGATGGGAGATGTGCTATCTAAGAGTCATATTACTTTACTAGTCATTCTCAAAAAATTAGCATATTGTGATAAAGTTCATTATTTTCTGTAATGTACTGATAAACATTGGACTTTCATTTTAGATTCATTAGACTCAACTAAAGTAGTTCAAACCTTTTATTGTTTTAATATTGATGATTTGAGCAAAAAAGTCAATAAAAACCAAAAATCCCTATCTCATATCATGAAAAGGTACTCTAAAGAAGCTACTAACCTTTTTTTTTTTTTTTTTTTTACCTGTCCTGTTCAGCTGTTTGACACAGAGAATGGAAGTCTAAGCGCCCGGGTTGTCTGAACAGTTTTAATGTTTCACATTGAGAGTCTGATATACTCCCCAAGCGCAGCCCATTCCTCCTCCCGCAGCCCAGCAAAGGAGTCATCGTCCTCCCCCCCTACTAACCTAATCATCTGAATCAACGAATTAACTCAAAACCCCTTCGAAAGATTCCTGAGGCTTTAACAAACTCCCAGCCTGGTTCATTACTTAAAACCGCAATCATGGGCAAGACTGCCGACCTGACTGGTGTCCAGAAGGCCATCTTTGACACCCGCAAGCAAGAGGCTAAGACACAGAAAGAAATTTCTGAGCGAAGAGGCTGTTCCCAGAGTGCTGTATCAAGGCACCTCAGTGGGAAGTCTGTGGGAAGGAAAAAGTGTGGCAGGAAACGCTGCACAACCAGAAGAGGTGAACGCACCCTGAGAAAGATTGTGGAGAAGGGCCAATTCCAGACTTTGGGGGACCTGCAGAAACCTGGAAATAGGCTACAGGTGCCACATTCCCCAGGTCAAGCCACTTTTGTACCTAAAACAGCGGCAGCGGCAGGCTACAGAGAAGCAGCACTGGACTGTTGCTCAGTGGTCCAAAGTACTTTTTTCAGATGAAAGCAAATTTTGCATGTCATTCGGAAATCAAGGTCCCAGAGTTTGGAGGAAGACTGGGGAGAAGCAAATGCTAAAATGCCTGAAGTCCAGTGTCAAGTACCCACAGTCAGTGATGGTCTGGGATGCCATGTCAGCTCCTGGTGTTGGTCTACTGTGTTTTATCAAGGGTAGGGTCAATGCAGGAGATTTTGGAGCACTTCATGCTTCCATCTGCTGAAAAGCTTTATGGAGATGAAGATTTCATTTATCAGCACGACCTGGAACCTGCTTACAGTGCCAAAACCAATGGTAAATGGTTTACTGACCATTGCATTACTGTGCTCAATTGGCCTGCCAACTCTCCTGACCTGAACCCCATAGAGAATCTGTGGGTTAATGTGAAGAGGAAGTTAAGAGACACCAGACTCAACACTGTGGATGAGCTTAAGGCCGCTATCGAAGCATACTGGGCCTCCATAGCACCACAGCAGTGCCACAGACTGATTGCCTCCATGCCACGCCACATTAAGCAGTCATTTCTGCAAAAGGATTCCCGACCAAGTATTGAGTGCATAGCCGATATAATTACTTGAAGGTTGACCTTTTTTGTATTAAAAAACACTTTTTTTGTATTGGTCGGATGAAATATGCTAATTTTTTTGGGTAGGGATTTTTGTTTTTTGTTGACTTTTTTGCCAAAATCATCAATATTAAAACAAAAAAAGGCGTGAACTACTTCAGTTGTGTGTAATGAATCTAAAATATATGAAAGTAACGTTTATCAGTACATTACAGACAATAATGAACTTTATCACAATATTCTAATTTTTTGAGAAGGAGTAGTATTTATGTTTTGTATGAGATGATGAAACCATAGTCTGAATTGATAAACAGAAGAATAGATGGAGGCACCCTTCTGGACACAGATGAAACCAAGCACGTAACTGTTTACTGCAGAAGTCATGTTTGTTTGGCAGATGCAAGGTCTAACCAGAGAGCACCTGATGGAAATCGTGGCCAAGTTTGAGCCATGTCCTGTCAACCTGCAGCGTCTGGTTCTGGGAATAGATGGTATCAGTCCGACATCAACTAGAAAAGCATCCGTTGACACCAATTTAACTCCTCATTCCATCCAGGTTTTACGAACTACATGCGAAGCCCGAGCGGAGATATTTTCAACCCAGAGCATAACCAGGTTAACCAGGACATGACACAGGCACTGGGCAATTACTTCATCGCCACTTCGCACAACACCTACCTGACCGGAGACCAGTTGCTATCGCAATCTAGTGTGGAGATGTATGCCTACGTTCTCCAGGCTGGTTGTCGCTGCGTGGAAGGTGAACCTTTTCAACCTGATACTCTGGTAGACATTGTTTTCGAACTTTGCATAGAACAGCAAAGTAAAAAAGATTTAAACGACAAGAGATAATCCAGTGAGGTGCGCTATGAATGACTGAGATCTTGGGGTCTTATGAAACAGAAAAAATAGACAACATTTGAGCTCTTCATACTTGCCACTTTTTCATATCCTTCTGCAGTGGACTGCTGGGATGGGCCAGATGGCGAGCCCATCATTCACCACGGCTACACATTGACATCGAAAATCCTTTTCAAAGACGTCATTGAAACAATCAACAAATATGCCTTCACAAAATCACAGTATGTGCTCATTCAATTGAACAAGCCAGAAGAAGTGACAAAACAAAACTGATTTCACGTTTGCCTCTTCTGCAGGTATCCAGTGATTTTGTCCATAGAGAACCACTGCAGTGTGCCTCAGCAGAAGAAAATGGCAGAATACCTGAAAGAGGTGCTACAGGATAAACTGGACCTGTCCAACATCAACACGCATGAATTCAGGAAGCTGCCTTCGCCAGAGATCCTTAAGGGAAAAATATTAGTCAAGGTAAAGCTGTTAAAAAAAACACTACAATTAACTAGTAACTAGCCAACTGGGGTAACTTTAAGGTCAAACGCAATCACATTTTTGGACTGAGATCATTCAAACAAACATATCTACAAAACTTACTTTTCCACCAACTACTTAAGCACCTAATTAGCCTTTTATAGTAGTTATAGTTAAAGATGTCCCGATCGATCGGTCGGGTCCGATCACGTCATTTTCAAAGTATCGGAATCGGCAAAAAAATATCGGACATGCTTTTTTTTTTTAATATACTGTATATATATTTTTTATTTAAATAGTTTTCTAATTGTATTTCACATTACAGACAAAATGTCTTACACTCATCCAGAGTAGTTTTGGCTTAAAGTAGGGCTATCAAAATGATTGCGTGAACGGCGGTAATTAATTTTTTTTAATTAATCACGTTAGGTAATTAATGCATGCGCTGCACGACCCATTCACGCATTTTCGCCTTCAATCTATAAAGACACCTTTTTACCTATAGATAGCGCTAAAAGGAAGCGTATAATGAGTAGAGAGAATTTTGACAGCCTTTAGAGCCATTTTTATGTGGCTAAAGCCTAACAATACCTCTCTCAGCAAATAAAAATATCATGGGAGGCAATGTGGGGAATAAAGGTAGTAGTTGATCATTTTCTTAACACCCTATGTTCTTTCCCAACGCAGAGAAGATATATCAATTGGTGCCCCTACGCACAGTCATGGTTGCACTTCCCATCATGCATTTGGGCATAAGTTTATTTATTGTCATAATAAACAAATACAGTACTTATGTACTGTATGTTGAATGTATATATTCGTCCAAGTTTTATTCATTTTTTTCTTAATGCATTGCCAAAATGTATATGACCGGGAAAAATTATCGGGAATGATTGGAATTGAATCGGGAGCAAAAAAAAAAAAAAGCAATCGGATCGGGAAATATCGGGATCGGCAGATACTCAAACTAAAACGATCGGGATCGGATCAGGAGCAAAAAAACATGAT
The DNA here is from genome assembly GCF_030265065.1 of Corythoichthys intestinalis. Classification (NCBI taxonomy): domain Eukaryota; kingdom Metazoa; phylum Chordata; class Actinopteri; order Syngnathiformes; family Syngnathidae; genus Corythoichthys; species Corythoichthys intestinalis. Next base: position 24,850,131 of record NC_080403.1, on the reverse strand, counting down.
CGGAACAACCCTAGTTATAGTACCTACTTAGTGACAGAGCCACTCAACTGCCAACCTGCTACATGCCTTTCTTCCTGGCAAACAAACTACTTACCTTTCTACCCACTGACTGACCTGACTACTTACATAACTTCTCACCTACAGAGTTACTTGCCTACCTGTATATCTGCTGCGACCTGCTACCTTACTAGTGTTGCGCTCAAGACCACAACCAAGACCGGACCAGGATTTGTCCAAAACCAAAAGTCACTTGGGACCAAGTCAAAATCAAGACTTTTGGAAGAGAGGACCTAGACTGAAATATTGGGCAAAGACCAAGACTTAATAGTTCGGGAGTCGAGTCCAAGATAGACAAAGAGCTTCATAACGTCGATCGAGTGCACACCTGTACAAGTTACAGAAATACAGACATACTGTAAATACCTACTTGATAGATCCTCATCTTAGTCCAGATTAGTGCTGCAACGATTAATCGATGAACTCGAGTATTCGATTAGAAAAAAAATATTCGAATTAAATTTTGTTGCCTCGAGTATTCGTTTAATTAAAGTGGCGTTGTAATGGTTTATTTTGAAAGTGTTTGCATTTAGTTTTATTGATTAGGGTGGATACACTGCTGTCTGGTCTGCCTCTTTTCACATGGCTGGATCCAACTGCTCCCTGTTAAGACCAACGTAAGCTAAGTTTTTGTTTGAGCTAATGCTTTTTTAAATGCATTTATAATCTAGTTTATAGGTATATTTAGCCATTTTTTGTTTTGTTTTTTTTGGTGGGAATGTGTGTCTGAACCAATTGTTTAGAGCATTTAAAAAAAAACTTTAGCATTTTATAGCGTTTAGGCTAGTGGACTTTTTCTATGCAAGTTAGCCAATTGTTCTTTTGTTTTACATAGATTCTCATTTTTTAAAAATACATTTATAATGTTTGAGGTTCAGCTCAGGTATTTTAATTTTTTATGTTCCTTATCTGATTACTGGATTATATGAACTAACTAGTCCATCAATAAATCGACTACTAAAATATACGATAGCTGCAGCCCTACATTGATTGACTGAAAATAGTTCAATATTGGATTAAATGTCTTTTTTTGTCATGTATATTTATAATAGCTCTTTACCTAGAAAAAGAAAAAAAAAAGTTTTATCCGATTACTCGATTAATCGATAGAATTTTCAGTCGATTACTCGATTACTAAAATATTCGATAGCTGCAGCCCTAGTCCAGATTTCAGCAAGCAGACATGTGTTGCATTTCAGGGAAAGAAACTCCCAGCAAACCTTGATCCGAATGCCGAGGAAGGAGATGTGTCTGATGAAGACACTGGGGATGAGGAAGAAGAGTATGACGAAGAAGATTATTCCCAGGCAAATTTACTTGCAACATTAAAATAAGTTTAATTGAATGTGTCCTGTTTTTAATGTACAACACGACTCTTTCAGGAAGAAAACTGTGGTCTAGCTGCTCGACAGCCAAAGAAGAAGAGGCGCTTCGGCAGATCCATCATGAGAAGCTTCAAACGCAAGGTCTTCCTTCTGGTTTGGATGGACTGGATGCCCTCAGAACATTTAAAAATATAACATATGTTCATGTTGCAGAGAAAAAAGAGAATGCGAGGAAGGAGTAAGGTCAGGTCTGATGGAGAGTCTGACTATAGCAGCGGCAGTAGGGACAGGACACAAATAGTTTATCATCCAAAGTAGGGCTTTTTGTTGGGCTTTTTAAAAGCAGCATCATTCTATTTTTTTCATTTCTATTTTTGTTTTCAGGAAGAGGAAAACAATGAGGTTGTCCCGTGCTCTGTCCGACCTTGTCAAGTACACAAAATCTGTCCGGGTGCACGACATAGAAACTCAAGGTACCCCTCATTTTACTATGAGACCTAGCAATGGTAACAAACTGTTATTTGGAAAAACTAATTTTGTATTTTGTCCGGCAGCCTATACAAACAGTTGCCAGGTTTCGTCGCTCAACGAAACCGTGATGAATCAGATTGTGCTGCTGAAGCCTCGTCAGCTGGTGCGCTTCAACCAGCGCCAACTCCTGAGAGTCTACCCGTCCAATTACAGGGTGGATTCCAGCAACTTCAACCCGCAACCCTACTGGAACACAGGGTGTCACATGGGTATAATGAAATTACATATAATTGTATGAGTATGGGACTCTGAATTTATAGGTCTTTTTCCAGTGGCAATGAACTATCAAACAGAGGGTCGTATGCTCGAACTGAACAGAGCCAAGTTCTCAAGCAACGGAAACTGCGGCTACATTCTGAAACCTAAAATCATGCGTAAAGGTATGCAAATGTTCACCTGCATTAGTTGACGAGCGTGAAGAAGGGTGATGTTTGGTTTTTGTTGTTGTTTGTTTTCCAGGTGCCTTTAATCCCAATTTGGAAGATCCACTTCCAGGGCAGAAGAAGATTCAGTTAGTGCTGAAGATCATCAGTGGACAGCAGCTTCCCAAACCTAAGGACTCCATGTTTGGAGACAGAGGAGAGGTCAATATACATTACTGCACTGCCTAGACTACTTCTTTTCAATCTGTATGGATACGGTTTGATATTTTTATGCCTCTTTTAGATCATCGATCCATTTGTAGAGGTTGAGATCATCGGTCTACCTGTCGATTGTACAAAGCAGCAGACTAGAGTGGTAGATGACAACGGTATGTAAAGACAGTATTTTAGCAGTCAGATGAGCTTTTAATTGATGAAAATACTTCTCGTACACTATATGTAAGCATACCAGGACTTCGGTGAAATAAATATAAGATGATGTATGAACGCAGTATTATATTGTCCCTCAGGTTTCAACCCCATGTGGGAGGAGACTCTTGTCTTCCACATTCTGATGCCACAGATCGCTCTGGTACGTTTCCAAGTCTGGGATCATGACCCTATTGGGCGGGATTTCATCGGTCAGAGGACAATATCTTTCAGCAGTATGATGCCAGGTGAGAGCCACAGAATCTGTAAGTAATTATCTGAAGTAAATGAGATGCCTTTGTCGTGAACTTGAAGGTTATCGGCATGTGTACTTGGAAGGGATGGCAGAGTCTTCCATCTTTGTTCACATTGCTATCATCGATGGGAAGGTAAGCTTCATGCAAAAATACTCATTTTGAAGTTTTTGAATAACTAAACATTTTATGTCATAGGTAAAGCCAGCAAATGCTGTACAAGTGGCCAGAAAGCACATTCAGAAAGCAGCCCAGAAACACATGAAGGGACCCCAAAGGCAGCCGTCCCTCGATTCCTCCGTCCAGTCCTCCGAAGACTGGCCCCCCTTGTATCTCCGCAAGGACGCCGACTGCTTCTCCCAGGACAGCAGGAACGAAGAAATGTCCCCTTTGGTGCAAGGGCCCGCCGCCAGGGCAGCCATGCACAGAGGGATCATGAGTGAACCCGTGAGACGTGCCCACCGAGTCAAAATTCATGAGCCAACACAGATGAGGAGAGGGATCTTTAGTAAGATGTCTTCTACAGATTCAAACAGAGTACCGGCATTTCTGCTTCAAGAGAGCTTTGACCTGGACAGCCCTTCACGCCCAAACAGTCCTATCGAAGACAGACAGGATCCCGTTGCAGTTAATTTCAGTCATCCGCAGTCTTTGCCTGAAGCTGATGAGTTGCAAACACTGACCCCATTTAGAGAAGAGGAGCCTGAACCCTCTGTGGTGGCTGATGCAGAAACAGTGACTGACACAGATCCACCGGGGGAACCTCCGCCTGCAGCTCCTCCATCGATACCACACCATCCCCTATGTTCCGAAGCAAAATTTGTACCTCTTATCCCTCCGCCTTCCCCAGCTCGCGTCAGAAGAACATTAGAGGCACCTGCCACCCCCAAGCCCTCCACCCCAATACGAACTAAAGTGCGCTCACGCAGTTGCCCCCGAAAACCCAATATCTCCCCTGTCACACCCATGGTAGACCGCAGATCCGCTTTCCGTTGGCAGACTTGGCGAGTCCAGAGCATGGCCGAGGACAGCGACCACCTAGTAAGAACTGTACCCAACGGCCTGTGCTTGTCTGACAGTTCGTCTAGCAGCGGGGGCAGCTCAGACAGCCTGGAGTTCAGAGATGCCCCCGTTGCGGCAGGTGCTGAGCAGTGTGATGGCACCCTGCAGAGGGAGATGAAGGCACTTTTTGACCAAAAACTGAGAGCAATTAGATGCACATCCCCACTTTTGTTTGATGTAAAAGGATCTGAGAACACATTTGGGCCTAGGTAGGCTTTGTTACCACTAGTTAGTCTAACAAGGTGCAGTGGTACATCGACTTAAAAAAATTGTGTCCAGGATTATAACAAAATTACAAATAACCACCTCATTCGTGAATTTTGTGTACTTGCATGCTTTTTTTTTTATATTTCGGACAAATACAAGTCTAATAAAAATATCACTATTAAGCCATGTGGTGGCATTTTGCTGCCAAGCGCATAGGTTAAAAATAGATGAGCTTCATTTAGGCCGGTCATAGCTTAGTATGCTTTTCTGTCATCTGTCTTATCTGTTTTTGAATCCGTGTCTGTTACTCATTTTCTTCATAGGCAGCAGGGTTTTGTCCCTATCCCTTGCTAACAGTACACATTCACGGTCTTTCAAATACGAACATACATATTCCCCAGCAGAACAAACTGAAATGCCGGGTATTGAGCTGAACAAAAACAAAAAGACATTTTTTTAGAGTGCTGGCCAATTGAGAGAATTTTTACTGATCTTTCAAATCCTATCGAATATTGTGCTTTATGACCAGGCAAACATGGAGACTACCATATAAGCAATTATATCTACAATTCCTGATTCCATTTTGTTTTTTTGTTTATTAAAAATTGATAACAGACTTTTTGTGAAAATATATACTACTGCATTAATATTTCTGGCGGCTACTGTCTGTAAAGTCTGAAACTAATTTTGGCCTAAAATATAAAACAAAAAAAATTTAATAATCATGTCCCGACAAAACAACATCTCTTTACTGGCACTCAGTCAAGGCACACTGATGCCAAATAGCATGAACAAACGTGATGTGGTGAAAACAGGTCACAGAAATTATCTCAATGTTACCACAGTTGGGTTAACCTTGTCTGGCCGACTTTGAAATAACTGAAATTCTTCGGTGAAAATGCTATACTGTTTTGCAAAGCACTTAATTTGTCATCCAGGTCCTGAAATAGAAAAGCAGCCTTCAAATAGATGAAATTCTAACAAGGAATAAGTTCCTTTATTGGCATGTCATAGTAAAATAAAATGCTATACTGTTTTGCAAAGCACTTAATTTGTCATCCAGGTCCTGAAATAGGAAAGCAGCCTTCAAATAGATGAAATTCTAACAAGGAATAAGTTCCTTTATTGGCGTGTCATTGTAAAATAACAAAATTTGTGTGACTGTTTTTATTTTAAGCTTCCTTAAATTTCTAGAAGCATACTAGTAGCAATTGTTTACATATAGTTCATAGTTAGAGATGTTAATTGTTTGAGTATTTGTATTATTGTTACCAAGCCATTGATTATGTATGGGGTTTTAAAAGAGTTATAGGCCATCAGAAAGGGTCTTTTGTCAGTGTGTGAAGAAAGATTCTATGCCTTTTCTGTCTCTTTTTCAGCAGGCTCTTGAGCTCGCTTTGTTGCACTGTTGTTGTCGTTTTTTCTGAAACGCAGGCTGAGTTCTTCAGTCAGCACCCGGCAGAAGGATTTCTGTGGGCAAGATGTATTGAAACACAAAAGAAAAGAAACGTATATTGAGGATTTTCATTGTATCTGTGACTTGTGAGTTTTAAAATGAGAAAATCCTGAAAAATATGAAACTGTTTGCATCATCAAAACTGTGATGTAGTGTATTTTTTTAAATAGCTAATATCAAATATATGTTATAACCATAGGCGGAGTTTGACTTTTGGGGCAGGGGGGGACAACATGATGATGACCCCCCCCAAACGCAGTATCAGCAATAAAATTAACTTACAAGAATATTTATAATAATAAGTTGACAGTGTTTTTTGTTTCCCATCATTCTTGAGGGGGATTCTAAATCAGACTGCTTAGGCAATACTTTTCGCCAAGATCATCATCCATTAAATATGGTACGCCCGCCGGTGTCGTGCCAATGTAGTTACCCCAATCATAAATTGTATCCCCTGGGCAGAGCCATATGGAGGTAGAAATGTGTCTTTATTATTCAATCAAAAAAAGTTGCTTCAATCAAAATACATATTTTCAACCAAAAAAAAAGTCGCTTAAAAAATGTGTTTGAATGCAAAAATACATTTGAAACTAAAAAAAAAAAAAAATGCATGTGAAAGCTATTTTTCTTTGATCTTTTTATTTGATTGAAGTAATTTTTTTGTGTTTGGCCCAGATTTTGGCTAGGACATTTTTGTCTTTATTATTCAATCAAAAAATAAGTTCCTTCAAAACAAATATATTTTCAAAACGAAAAATCTTTTCAATCAAAAAACGAAAAATTTCAATCATGGAAAAAGTTTCTGAATGCGAAAAAATATTTGAGATGGAAAAATTTGTATTTGAACACTTGATTTTTCATCAAAAACGTTTTCTTTGAAGCAATTCTTTTTGTGTTTGGGCAATATTATGGGTAGGACATTTGTGTCTAAATCATTCAATCCCAATAAAAGTTGCTTCAATCAAAAAAAAAAAAAAAATTCAATCAAAGAAAAAAATCATTTAAAAAAATACAATTGCCCTCCCCTAATTATTTATTCTTATTTTTGAAAATTATATGCAAAGCAAATGACCGTCTCCAAGTTGCTAGTCACATGATCTGTTCGAAAAATAATTTTGACCCATTAAAAATATATAGTTTTTGTTCATTTCATTCATTTTTGTTGCATGCAATGACACTTTTCGGCCAGCAGGGGGGTGCCGTCCCCCTGCCCCCCCCTTTAAATCCGCTTATGGTTTTAACAGGTTTGATAAATGTCAAACCCCCCCCCCCAAATCAATTCATACCTTCTCCTCCTCCGCTCTGCTGCGACTCCTGGAGGCGAGCTCCAGCACAGCCAGCAGCATTCCCAATGTCAGGCCTAGCGCGAGCACGGCGAACATCCCCTTGAGACTATGCGGATGCAAAGCTGTCACCTTGGCCTTGTCCTCCAGGCAGCTGCTGGCCCACCATTTGCTCTGCAGATAAGCCAGTTCGCCTGCCTCACTTAGCTGCAGGATGGCCACGCTCAGGTTCTTTATGATGGGGGATCCTTGGAGAGAAAACTCAAGGTTATTTAGATCAGAGATGTCAAACTTATGTTTGTCCTGGGCAACATGTTAGTTCTAGTTTCCATCGGGGGGCCATTATGTCTGCCAACTAGAGCAAAATCAACAACAACAAATCGATTATCAAATGAATCCACAACGATTTTGAGAGTTGATGTATCTTTTTGTTTTGAGCCTCAAGATAGCAACTACTGTATGTTCTCATAAATATTTCAATATTTACATAAATTAAAACCAAAAAAATTATCATTTTGTCTTTTTAAATTAAAAACGTAATATTCTCTTTTTTTTATGTTAATCATTCACTTTGCCATTCAAAAAAATAAAAATGGAAAAATCTGTAAAAGAAAAAATTACATATTTTTAAAGTTTTTATTTTTTTTATGCTTGCATGCAGTAATTATGACCCCGTCCCCCCAAATGTTTGGAGTAAGTAAGTAATAAGTAAAACTTATTACCCAGGGGCCAATTGCGGCTCAAGGTTGACAATCCAATTGTAGTATTAGTTATACCCGCATGTATTTTGCTATGGTGAACAAGAACAAAAAAACATGAGTAATTTTCAATTTAAAATAAATGAATTAAATTAAGGATTCATTTTGTAGGGGGCGGTCAATTGATTAAATAGCAATAAATAATAAAGAATTTTTTAAAAACCCGCAAATTAAAAAAAGCCACGAGTAATAAATATATACACAGTGATCCCTTATTTTTCACGGTTAATGGGGACCAAAAACCCCGCAATGGGTCAAAAACCGCAAAGTAGCGTCCCCCCCCCATTTTTTTTTTTTTTTGTGTGTGTTCAATGTATTTATTCAGATTTATCATTGGAAAGAGATACACATAATACGTCTTTTCAGTTTTTTCCCCCAAAGTATAATTAAAAAAAACTTAACATAAACGTAACTTAACTTAAAACTTATAACGTATAGAGAATATACTGTATATTTTAATAAATGGTTTTAAGCACTTCAAATGTTACACGTATTAAACAGGTTACTGTCCCACTGAATTATTTTTAAACAAGAATTGCGTAGAAAAATGCTTTTCTTTATTAAATGCTTAAATGAGTGAGTCCACTCAAATCCGATCATGCTGCTCACTTGCACACAATGAGTTGCTACAGAAAATGTTTAACACGCCAAACGATGATTGACACATGCGGGGCCTTGAAGTTTTGGCTTCCAAGCTTCTCTGGCAAGATAAAACCTTAACAATCAATCATCGTTAACTTTAAAAAGCAACTCCAGTGCGCTGCTTGACCAAGAAAAGCAGCAGGAGGGAGAGTGAGAGACTACATGATCGGATCGGGACAGCTCTATAAAATACTGCATTTGTTTATTTATTATTTAATTGAAAAAAAAAATCTGCAATGGACTGAGGGCGTAAAGTTTGAAGTGCGAGAATAGCGGGGGATCACTGTCCTATATCATTTTCAATAAAATCAAATTAATTAAAAAAAAAAGGAAACTAGAACTTAGAAAAATGAATTAAAACAAATTAATTCAAATAAGTGTGGCCCAGCCTGTGTGTATTTTGCTCTGGGAATTTTATCCATTCGTTTTGTTCTGTTCCGTTTCGGTTATCTCTTCCGACCTCACATAGCTTAACTCTTTGGCTGCCATTGATGGCATGAGACCTCCAATCCATTTTAACTGGGAGTGGCTGGAAGCAATCAATCGATGGAATGATCGCTCTTCTACTAATTTCCACAACACATGACCTGACGTGACCTGGGCTGACAGTGAATGAGTTAAACTAATAATAACTTTTGAAAAGATGTCCACTGTAGTGACCAATGTCAATGAAAGGGCGAAATATTTGGTTTTTTAAAAAAAGAGGGAACATTTTCATTAAAAAGTAAAAACAAAACTAGCAAAGAAAAAATGTACAAGTAGGATTCGATCATTCAATGAGGACCACAGATGTATTTCGGTTTTTTTTGCGAGAAACAAACAAACCAAAATTACACAGCAGGCCGGATCTGTCCTTTCGTTCGACACTTGTGGTTTAGATGAACATTAATTTTCCCATTAAATCCCATCCTGTAACTTAAATTTAAAGAATCATTTCTCACCAAGAGTGGCGGCGATGCTGTATCCCCTCATGCCGACCACCTCATGCGCTCTGACCAGGTCGCAGTGGCGTGCCACTGCTAAGTCCAGAGACACAGACTCTCCAATAAAGGCAAAGTTGCCTTCCTTTGCGCGCCGGATTCCTTCATCCATGGTCAACACCAGACTTTTACTTCTCTCCATGTGCTCGAAAATCCTGCGATACACTGGGTTGTCCGAATTCTGGGCGAGAAAGGAAAAATGTGTGTTTAATTCTTTTCACCACTAATAAATGACAAAGCCATTCTCCATGTTTACCTTGAAAAAGGCCAGCGTAGAGGAGGCACTCAGGCAGCCATACTCGATCACATCCTGTTTGGCCAAGTCTTCAAAGCCTTTCACGTTCAGCTGGGTGGATTCAGGGCTCTTGGAAGAACTGAGGTTCGAGAAATAACAAGCCAATATGACCATAGCAAAAAGCCACCAGCTGCAGCAGATGACGCGTCCGGAGAAAGCGCGGGGATGTGGACCGGCACCTGTCAACACAATACAATAACTACTGTAATTTACGGACAAGAAAGCTCACTTGATTACAAGCCGAAAATTTAAGGAAAAAACCTATACATACACCCCACCTGACTATAAACAGCAGGTGTCCACGTTTTAATTTGGGATATTTACAGACAAAGATGTTACAGAGATATATATGAATATATTAGAATATATAAAAATATATTTTGCGAGACACCACCAGCCCCAATCGTCTTCTATCAAACATTTAAATAAATAAATAAATAAATAAATAAACTTTTAAAAAAACAGGTCACTAAATTTACAAAGAAGAAATAAAATCTACTTTAGCTTCCCTTCTAAACTTCAAGCGGACAAAGTCCACCTTAAAAAGTAATTGCATTTATGTGGTGCAGGTGTCTCTAATCTGCGGCCCAGGGTTCAATTGCGGCCCACGAGAAAATACTTTACGGCCCATATTTGAGAACCATTTGTAGCCTTAGAGCTGCCCGCACGTATTTTGCGATGGGCCATAAAAAAAAATCTATAAATAATTTGAAACGAAATGAATGTATTAAAGCAACACTATGTAACTTTTCAGTTTTGGTCGATTTTAGCGACGATTTAGTGACCAGTGGACAGAAGCGGAAGTGTTTTGCCTTAAGAAAGACTTTGTTTCCCATGAGGACCAGCACTCCATTTCCCATGAGGACCAGCGCACACCCGCAGTTTGGTAAAATTATCAATAAATCAAAAATCAATCTCCCGGTCGCCTGCCGACGGATTTAACAACATTTCTGTTTCCAGCGGCTCTGTGAAGAATGAAAAGTAATAAGTTAATAAATCCTGTTGTGGCTAAACAATAGCATATGACAGTTAGCAACCGTGTGGCTTAGTGTGGGTAATCCCCCCACCCCTGCCGAACTTCTTAGCGCTAACGAGTTCGGTTAGGGAGAGTGAGGGAGGGGGTGGCGTTCATGCCAGCAAGTGAAAGTCGGGCCAATGTTTTTTCTGTATATCCTGGTAGCCTTCCTCTTTTTTCCTCCTCAGACAAATCTTTTTGTCTCTTTTGTTGCTCTGCCATCCTTACAAAATTCGTGCGAAAGCGTTCGCATCGACTTCTGTTTTTATAATAAATGGGGAAAGTGACGTACGCCGGAAAGCAGGGGTCCCAAAACTTTTTCCTGTGAGGGCCACATAACTTTTCCCTTCTCTGATGAGGGGCCGGGGTCAGTTTGTAACAGAAAAAGTGTGACGATTGCAGGAGTGCCTAAATGTAAAAATGCATTGCTTTTCAGAAAGCCACAATCAAATAACCCTTTCTGGATTCTTCACGGAACAAACGTAGAGATGAGATGAGATGATAATAAATAATAATAACACTATTAATTAAATAGATAACAACCAAATAACCCTCTCTGGGTTCTTCACAGAAAAAAGCCAAGAAATAAATAACACTATTGAAAAGACAAAAAAAAAAAAAAATGTTCAGGAGGCCGGACCAAATGTGGAGGCGGGCCATATCCGGCCTGCAGGCCGTAGTTTGGGGACTCGTGTCGTACAGCACTCAGCACATTTATAGTTTTTTTTTGTGTGGCAAGGTTCCTGCAACCCTCCTCAAAATTAATTAGTGTTGGTGAAAGCGATACAGATACCCTCAAAATATAAAAGAGGTGTCATCCAACTAATTGTCAGTCAGCATATTATCACAAATGTTATGAAAATATTTTCTAAAGGTTGAAAAGTTCCCTAGTGTTGCTTTAATTGGAGGATCCATTTTTTAAAAAATCAAGTATTTAAAAAGTAATACATAAAAAATAATTTTGAAAAACAAATTTAAAAAAAATACATGATTAATATAAAATATAAGTCATTTTTAAACAAATAACATTAATTCTAAAAAATGAAAATCTAAAAAAAAAAAAAAAAAAAAAAAAAATTTCATTAATAAAGACACATTTCAAAAAAGTATGGCCTGTGTGTATTTTGTGCCGGGAATTGTACTTATACCGTATATTTATTTTTGTTTTGTTTTGTTTTTATACATCTCTGCTGACCGCACACAGCATAACTCTTTGGTTGCAATTAACGGCGATAGTAGGAGTGTGACAAAATATCGAAATGGTGATATATCGTGATACTTTGGATCCCAAAAGGTTATCGATATGCTCCTGCCAAGAATCGAGATATCGTTTTAAAAAGGTGTCAATGTTCAAAAAAATAAAAGGAACCAACAAGTTGCTACCAAAATCTTCCACCATAATAGTGTCTCAGTTAACTATATGGCTTCCATTGACCGAGTTGGATGCCTAGTCCGTTAAGAGACTGGGAAGGGGGAATGAACGGTCGTTCATTCGAAACCATTCTTTCCGATTTTCGGGGCATTTAGAGGTCCCTTTCTGTTCATTTGAGGGCATTTACAGGTCATTTCCTGTTGAGTTTGAGTCACTATTCCCGGGTCACTTCCTGTTCTATAACCCAAAATCAACAGAAAGTGACCCATAAAATGCCCCAAAATCAACCGGAATTGACTGAAAATAACAAGTAATGACCTGAAATGGCCCAAAATTACCTTGTTGCCTGACATCCCATCCATTTCAACTGGTAGAGGGGGGAAGCAATCATTTGATGGAATGATTGATTCCAGGAACAGAAAAAACAATAAATCTGTGTATTCAAAGTTCACAGTTGCAGCGGAGTGGACCAGAATGAAGTGGAGCTCCAAGTAGAAGAGGTGGTTTATCATCTAAATTCTACAACGACACTTCCGCAGAGGCAAACGGCGCCTGAAACCCAGCAAACACCAGAATCGAACAAAAGCAACCATTCAATCATTCAATGGAATGATCACTTCCAGCCCCTTCCAGTTGAAAAGAATTGGACGTCTAGTCCGTCAATAGGTGTTTTCAAAATCAATTTCCCTCTTTTAATAAAACCAAAACACATACTCAGTGACCTGTGCTGACAGTGAATAAGTTCAGCTAATGCTAACTTTTGAATAGCTGCCCACTGTAGTGACCGCTGTCACGAAAGGATTAATAAAAAGCTGAGTCAAAAGGCTGAAGATGAACATAAACAGCTGAAACCTCAATGATGCCCATCTGAGATGTTACCTTGTAGCGTTAGCGCCCCAACAGCATACCATAGGCTGTGTGGAAGGCTGAAAGTGTTCTGCTCACTTTGAGGTTGACTCCACTCACTCGGGCTCACTCTGGAAAAAAAAAACAAATATATCTGTGTCAACAGTCACTATCGAGCAAGCTATTAGCCATTTAAAGTGCCTGTGACACCATTACAAAAAAATCTTAAATAGCATTATTATGTGAATTAATATCATATTTTGAGGTGATTCAACTATATACAACAATTTTGCAAAGCGCAGATGACAAGAAATGAGTGTTTCAATCTGCCCTTTTAGCTTCTCCTGTCATAATAGCACTCTGGTGGCGCCATCTGGGTGATGACGTCACCAGAGTAATGATTTCAGCTGATTTGGATTTCAGCTAGAGGAGGAAGGTTCAGAACAAGAAAAGTGCGTCAGAGAGCAGCAAAATGTCATCATTTTTTTATCTCTCTACTCCAATATTTTTACAGGATATTCTTTTTATCTAAGTATTTTTTTCCCCAATTGCTAAAAAAATTGTATGGTCGTGACAAATAACAGTGGTGTGCTAAATGGAATATGAAATATTAAAAATACATTTATTCTGTACGACGGGGTAAATTACTGCCTAATGGTCAAAACTGTCGAGTTCTTAAACCTCCCGAACGGTATTTTATGCCACCGGAGTTAGTCGGCTCTTGTCATTTCCCTGCGGGGACTCAGAGACAAGGAAAGAGTGTAAACAAAGGAGTGTGAGAGCTGTGCTACATGCTAACCCGAAACGGGCGGCTCTTTCAAGTCTCTTCCTTGCCTTTCGAAAACTAAAACTAACACAAAACTACCCTGACTCATGTCACAAGCAGCGGGGGGGGGGGGGGGGGGGGGTCATAGCCTTCATCGATCGACCAGCCCCGGCGGCGAGCAAGTTTTGGCTCGTCGTTGAACACCGAAAATAGCGTATTCTCGCTGGACAAACCGGTCGACGTCGGAGCGCATGGCTGCCTGAGCCGAAGCCGAGGATAGTGCTCTCTCGGCGGGCACACGAAGAGGGCCGAGAGGGATGGAAGTCTCTACAAAATTGAGAACCGCAGACATGAGCGCGTGACTGCCAGAGCACGGATGCTCATCGGCCGGCGACCATGGTGTGCGACAAGCCGCCAGTCGTTGGCAGAGGGAGGCGGCCACTCCCGCCTTTTCAGTGGACAGGGAGCATTGTCAAATGCAAGCCGCCTCCATATTAAAACGTGTGCCATGATCCCAGTATTTGACGTAATATAAAACACGAAGTTTACTCACTTCCTTTTCCATCCAATGGTCGCACAGTTGTCGGACTTGTTTTGCCCATTCTTCGCGGTGAACGGGATCTTTTGGAAACCCAAAAAGGCTCACACGCCTCAACTTGGTGCAGCAACAAATGCCTGCAGCACATTGGGCTGGCGTGATGCGAAAAATAAACGAATTAATCCGCAAAATCAGCTGAATCCGGAGTCCTTTTGCATAATATAGTAATGCCTGTATTGTGAAGATGATTAGTCCGCTGACGTCACATTTGCCTTCTTCCTCAATCCAGACACTGTCCGGAAGTCACTCATTTTAATGGTGCAGGATTCAAAAAATTGAATAAATATATTGATCGCTTCCACACACATCCAAGCCATCATTCAGGAGCATAATACACCGCGTAAAATATGAAATGAAATGAACATGCTTTTTGCTGTCATAGGCACTTAAAACCATGATACCATACCATATTACCAACCTTGCCACTATAGCGAAGCAAACAGCAGTTCCCAGGTAGGCGATGATGATACCAATCCAAGTTTCAGCCGAAAAGGGAGTGAGGAAATCAAAGAATCCGGTCCCCTCTGAGATGTCCTTCCTCAGCAGGATGCTTATTCCTGTCTGCATGAAGGGTTTGCTCATGCCGACCGCCTTCTCCCGAGCGGCAGTGAGGGTCAACGGAGCGATCGCCAAGTCAGCCTCCTGCAAGGAGCGTTCAAATGAGGCTTGACCAGAAATATCCAACACACTTTTTCAGTCATTTTCTTACCCCTCGCACCACTTCGCCAACCATCCCATTCCAGCGCCCGTTGTCATCTTGTCTGCCGTAAGAGCCATCCTTCACCAGATGCACTTTGTATTTGAAGTCCAGTTTTTTAGCTACTTCTGACAGCAAGTCCATGCAAAAGCCTTCCAATTGTGATCCTTTGGGCATTGTGTAAGGCTCTTGCTAAAGTATGTGAAAAGGTTTGCTTGTTATACTGAATTGCACCATGACGAACAAAAAAAAACATGACAAATGAAAGAAACGAGGGTTACCAGGATTGTAGTAATTCTCAGCTCGGATTGGGCTGATAAAGGGGGAGACAATTAGATACACTTAGGCAGTTATTTCTTTTTCATCATGAATATCTTTATGATAACTGAAGAAAAAGTACCGTAATTTTCGCACTATAAGACGCACCTGACTATAAGCCGCCACCCACCAAATTTGACACGAAAACGTCATTTGTTCATAGATAAGGTGCACTGGACTATAAGCCGCAGCTGTCCCCACTGTATTCTGGGATATTTACACCAAAAGATCTCAACCGGTAACACTTTGACAGCGGCATCATAAGACTGTCATAAGACCAAATGAACCACAATAAAGTTTTAAACCAATTGGTTGCAAAGCTTTATTGCCTCAAAAAGCTTCATTTGGCCATCACTGCTGGGGGAGACAGTAAACCTCTGCTGCCACCTGCTGTCAACTCTGTTTTCATCCAACATGCCTCCTAGCATGCATTGTAGCGCTAGAGATGTAAATAACAAATCAAAATTGTCTGTGCGAATTATTTCTGCAGTTACTGTTCCAGTTGTTTCATTAATTGCTAGTTATGGAATTTGCTAACAATTTATTTGACTTTATATTATTGTGGTGCCATTAGACTGTCATAAGACATCATAATTATAACATGACACTGCCATGAGCATTAATGAATGCATATGACAGATGTCATTTCGTGTCATCCGGCAAATTATCTCCCTTTTAAATGGATGTAAAGGATCCAAGCTGGACATAAATGGGAGTTAGTGACATAATTAGCCGGATGACACTTAATGACATCTGTCAGAAGCATTCATTAATGCCCATGATAATGTCATTTCATAATTATCAGGGTCTTATGGCAGTCTTATGACGCCTTTGTCAAATAAAGTGTTCCCTATTAATCAACAAATAAGCCGCACTGGACTATAAGTCGCAGGATTCAAAATGAGGGAAAAAAGTAGCGGCTGATAGTCCGGAAATTACGGTAGATAAAAATCTGACATGTTTACTAAGTATAAATTGTCACTGTCAAACAGAATCCTCATTCAAGTTGGTAACATACCTTACAAACAAAGCCGCTCAAAACCTATGTTCAATCGCCAAGTCAGCACCCTTAAAAATAGCTAATTTATTACACTGTTATGCAGATCTTTCAAGTGAGTTAACACAAACTTGAACTATTTTCAACAAGTTATGACAATGAGTCAATCCGTGTACGGATACAGCAACAAGATGACATAACTAGTATCTGGGAGTACTAAGAAACAGCGTACCAATGCTGCGCAATATGTACACTTTGGGACCTAGTCGCTAACCGCCGGTCGCCTTACCCAAGATGGCCGCTAGCTACATACGGCGCTGTAAAAAAAAGGAGCGCTTGTCGCTCTTCTGAAGACAATGCTAGATGTTCAATCGTAAGCTGTGCTATCATCCCTCTGCTGTGAATTTAAATGTGTTTATTACTTCTAGATGTCCAATCTATTTGAAGTGGCAGTGTGGCAGCGAATTAACGTTTGGGCGTCTAGCGCCATCAGTGGCAATCAATGAGTTAAGCAGGAGAATTACATAAGATTCACGTGAGTATGTAGAAATTTAGTTTTTTTTGTTTTTTGTTTTTTTTTAAAAGCTATATATTAAAAAACAACAACAACGAAACAAACAAACATGATATCAGTGTTGAATCAGGCAATACCACACAGTCGGGTATAGGGGTGTGACAAGATATCGAAATGGTGATGTATCGTGATACTTTGTTTCCCAAAAAGGTTATCGATATGCTCCTGGTTTTAAAAATGTGTCAATGTTTAAAAAACATAATAAAACAAAACAGAACCAACAAGTTGCTACCAAAATTTTCCACCATAATAGTGTCTCATATAACTCTAAGGCTGCATTGACGGTGCACGACGCCCGATTCATTTAGACTGTTCGTTCATTCGAAACCAGAGCATTCACAGTCATTCTGTCCGATTTTCAGGACATTTACAGGTCACTTGTGGTTCATCTTAGGGCATTTACAGGTCATTTCCTGTTGAGTTTGAACCACTGCCTATTCATTTGGGTGATTCCCAGGTCACTTCTTGCTCTGTAACGCAAAATAAACAGGAAGTAACTGAAAATCAACAGGTAAATGACCTTTAAAGGCCTAAAATTACCTCATTGCCTGGCATTGGCTGCCACTGACGGCCTTGGACGTTCAATCTGTTTGAAGGGGAGGGATGGCAGTGAATGAACGAATGTTCATTTGCTGCCACCCTCCTAGTTCAAATGGATGGACGTGTACTAGTGATAAACTCATTCCAAATCACAGCAGAACCTTGTTTTTCTGTTTATTAGTTGTTGGTCAGAAACTCATTCTAGGATATTCTACAAATGTATCGATAATCATTGTATCGCCATGTCGTCAGATGATCGTTATCGTGAGCTTTGTATCGCAAATCATATCGTATCGTGAGGTTCCCACTCTTAGTCGGGTATCAGAACAGTATCAATTCAGTTTACAGCTGATCTAGTCGATTAAACTGCTGCTTACCGAGATCAACTTAAATAAAATCTTCAGATCTTCAAACTTAAAATCACCGGGCCCTAATATATTCATGTACAGTATGTAATCATCTAAATAAGGATGCTAAAATATAGGTTGCCATTAAAAGCCTAGCAAAAAATAATAAATCCAGATTAGATCCATACAATAAAAAAAAAGAGCACAAACAAAACAAAAGACCAACCAGTATTTAACATTTAACATAAACATATTTATTCAAATATGGATAACACTATGTAGTAGTTGTTTTTTCTACTGTATGTCTTCTGCTGTACTCCCACGTTTTAAAAACAAACATTAGGTTGAATGAACTGCCCATAGGTGTATGTATGAATGGTTGTTTGCCTGTATGTGACTGTTTAATGTATGGCGAGCCATCACAGACGTATACCATATCTTTTGCCAAAAGTCACAAAGATTGAAAAGGCTCCAGCTCACCCATGACTGTGGCGGTCTAGCCAGCCCAGATAAAAAGAACAGCAACAACAAGAATACCGCTCGTGTTGCCTTGGCTCATGTCCTTGATGTAGCAAAATCAAAGCGTTCTTTGTGCACTTGAGATGAACACTTGGAGGACACAAACATCTCCTTCCTGCGTCCCGTTGATATGACCACTCCAGTCTCCTTGTTCAGGCTACACTCTTCAGTCCGCAGCAGCGTGTCCATTCAAAGGATGTCAATGTCATGGCACTTGGACATGAGAGGCCAGTCAAAAGAGTATCAAGAGCGCCGGTCTGGGCCAAGGCCCTTATGGGTCCTCCTTTTCAAAGAGATGACACTAATACAAGCACTTCCAACCCCATGTCACTGAGACACACAAGGCCCTTTGTATACACCCCCTGCTTCTATACTGATGATTTATGACTATTTTCCATGAAAATTTGACTGTTTTCTTCTTTCTCAACAGTTGGACAGGATGCTGAGCAACACTTTTGATGCAAAGTTGACAGATTAAGCATTTATGTCACGTCAGGGCAAAAAACACATTGAGGAGTTTGGAGACGGGCCACAGCAAATGGCCTAATGTTGTAATCGGGTCACACTTTGACATGTTTGGATACAGGAATTAAAAACACCATATTTTTCCACATTATCTGAACAGGCTGAACATCCAGCCATGTTCTATACATCATCTTATAGCAAGTTTGGCCAGGAGAAGCCTCCACACTCATATTTACACCTATAGACAGTCCACGTTTTCAATGAACCTAGTGTGTTTTGACACGAAATAAAGCCTGAGTACCTAGAGCATCCTACGCAGTCCTCACCACTAGTAAACTTTGATAGGATTTCATTTCCTAAATTTATGAACAAAATTATGACGCCGTGAAGAAAAAATCGTATATGTGTTATGAATATTTCTTTTGTTTGAGACTAATTTTAGAGTCTGCTGACAAATGCACATTCTGGTATGTTGGGTTATCTGTGCAAATTCCTTACCTGCAGTGCATGTCCCAATCTTGAAGAAGAACCCAACAGACCATAAAAAGAAGACAAACAGCATCCTGATGATTTAATGTTGCCTATCCTATGATTAGGGAAAAAAGGTTACATATATCTCTATTAATCATAATGTGGTATGCAAAAAAACAGGTACAATGACGTAAATCTCCATTAATCATACATATGTATGCAAGGGCAGTCTACCTTTATGGGGCGTCCTCACCACTGGACCAGACCGCTTGTCTAGGATGTCGGATAGTCAGATGACAGAGTGAAAGTGTGATGATTGCCAAATTGGTGAAGATAGCCAGCAGTCATGCTGGGTTGGTGGGAGGGGATTGTGAAAGAATTCTCAAGTAGTGGGAGGAATTTAAAAGGGGACATAGCGTGGGGAAATTATGACCTGTTTACCAATCAAGAATTAAATTTGAGGAATTTATTTGTAACATTTTATAAGACAATTGACAATTTTATTAATTAAATTAAATAAATAATTAAAAAAAAAAAACTTGATTAAAGTCCTGGTATCCACATATGTGAACATGATATTTTGGGTCATGTAGACCACATTAATATTTGGTATAGTACAAGTGTGGCCTATATGACCCAAAATTTGGCGCCCACATATATTCTGTATATATTTTGTAAGATTAAAATGATAAATTAATAAAATGTGAATAAAACAAAATTACAAATAATAAAAACAGAAATACTTCCTGGTTATGGCTCCAATAACACTCTAAATTTCTTAAATAATAACTAAAATAGTAAAAAATATATTTTTTTTGTGTTCATTTTTTGTGTTGGAATGTATTTATTCAGAATTGACAAAAAATTAAAGGAAGATCCATTTAAGACACTCCCCCCCAACAGAAAAAGACCCCCCCCCAAAAAAGGAGAAAAAAATGACCCTTTCCCCACTGTCACAGGCATATACATAAAACATACTTTAAGACCATAAGCATATAACAGGATACATATTGAGTCTGCCTTTATACTACA
The DNA here is from genome assembly GCF_030265065.1 of Corythoichthys intestinalis. Taxonomy (NCBI): domain Eukaryota; kingdom Metazoa; phylum Chordata; class Actinopteri; order Syngnathiformes; family Syngnathidae; genus Corythoichthys; species Corythoichthys intestinalis. The sequence goes on along the minus strand of NC_080403.1, from coordinate 24,829,933 downwards.
GAGTTTTCATTCCTCTGTCTTTGTTGAAGGATGGTCAACGTACTTCAGAAAAGCCCCCCATACTAGATGAAATTTTTGTTCTGAGCCGCTCATCAAGTATCTGATTTTTTCAAGTCTCAGATGAAATATCACATCTTTGATCCACTCTGATATTGTCGGTGGCGTTGCATCCTTCCATTTAAAAAGGATCAGGCGGTGAGCTAATAATGTTGAGAAGGCAATGATTTTACGTCCCCCAATAGGTAATACTAATCTCTCATGTACAACCCCAAAGAATAGTATAAGTGTATTTAATAGAAATTTTGACCTTAATCATATTAGATAGTGCATTACAGATGCCCTCCCAGTATTGTTGTATCTTGGGACAATACCAAAACATATGTGCTAAAGTGGCCACTTCTGATTTACATTGGTCACATGATGGATCAATTTGAGAATTAATTTTTGCAAACCGAGATTTAGAAAGGTGGGACCTGTGTACGATCTTGAACTGGATTAAGCAATGCTTTGCGCAGAATGAAGATGAATGGATTCTCCTCAGAACCTTTGCCCAGGTTTAAAACTTCATTTTTTCTTAAATATTGTATTTGTAATGACTAAAGGTTTTAACTTAATAAATAGCAGTCTTATCTCTTTTAGTGAAATATTTCAAGTAAAAAAAATTAAATGAAAAAGAATATTTGCTGATTGTTTTTCTTTTTTTAAGTGAAAATATTAATAATAATATTAATAAATAAAAGAATATTTACTATTAACTCATTCCCTGTCACTGATAGACATCCAGTTCATTGGGAGGACTGCTTGTAAATGCTTATCTGTCAGCGAATGATTGCGGCCATCCCTCCTAGTGAAAATGAATTGGACGTCTAGCACCGTCAATGGCAGCCAGAAATAAGTTCAATAAGTGCCGTATAAAGGGTTAAAAGGGAAATGTAAAATGAGGTTAGACCATAGTTTGAAATGTATATAAGGTTTTTAAACTCTTATACAGTTATAAAGGGGAGAGTGCATTACCCTCATGTAGCCAGGGTTCACTGTACTGAATTACTTCATGATGAGGACATGTCCGAAAAGCGCGCTATCCGTTGTTTTTTTCCATCGCTTTTTCACGCTACAAATCGCCGGATCCAGTGCGGTGACCTCGTATTGCCAAACCAACCAATCACGAAAAGGTGCGCGTTGCCCGCGAACCGAAGCGCCGGTTTCTGATTGGCTGACGGCGTTTTTTTCCTCCAAAAAGGGGCGTATTTTTCGAGCCATCTTGACCGAATATTTAGCCATATCCAAGGTACATTAATTTCATATCTTTGCGGTTACGCGACTGTGTGACTGTGGACTGGCATCCCTGGGAAGGTTTAAATCACAGCCATGTAAACAGCCGGCGTGATGAGTCGTAACGATGGCGGTTGAATTGAAGATGACGCCGCGTCGCTCACGAATTGACCGGCTCGCTAGGCTAACCGCTAGCACGTCCACCGCGGTGGCTGAAGCCTGAGCTGACATTTAGCGAGGTCCTTTTTTTTCCCCCTTCCCCACCCTCCCTTCTGTTTGTCACTCGCACTACTGAGGACCACTTTCCACGGTAAGGCAGACATGTTCGACGTTTGGAGCGTTAGTCGAGAAATTGTTATTTTAAAGTAAGAGTCGTGTGTATGTTTAGTGCCTGCTCTTACAGAGAAACGCTATCGTTGTCCTTCCTTTTTTTTTAACATGTGCTGTGGGTGAACGCAACGGACTGACAGTCTAGACTGTGAATATAGTTATGTCGTGTCGTCTAACGTGTACATTCATTTAAATACCTCATATAAGCACCGAGCCTAATGCTCATTTTATTTGCTGCTGTTGCCATAATGTAATTGTGTCGCTTCCCTGTGCTGTTGAGAGCTCAAAATGGCTGACGGACGACGAGCTACTTGGTTTGGTATTTAGCGCTGCTCAACCGAACTATACACAGCAACAGGACGTAAAAAAAGAGAAAAAGACTTTTACGGAAATATAATTGGACGAAGAGAAACGTGACAACGGTACTGGCTCCCGATTGGCCCAATGGGAAGAGAGACAAGGCGTGTCTTGACAGGAAATTCACGAATGCCAAAACATTGCGTACACCTGTACAGCCGGACGAGCGCAAATTGTTATATTATAGTCTTTAAGAATGAATTATTGTTGTCATTATTTTAACTAACCGAATGTCATTGTTACAGGCTAGCAAAAAGTTATGAACTTATTTTGCAACACAAAAGGCAAACTACAAGAAACTGATAGTGCCACTCTATTGCTATAATTATAATAACCATGTTGTTAAATAGCTCCTCAGTATATTTGTATCCGTATGTTTGACCAGATCCACGTACCTGGAGGAGACATTGAGTATATTTAGTCAGCAGTTAGTTCTAATCGCAGTTTACATGACATTACTTCATACTGCTGTTGAATCTTTGTTGTACATATGTCCAATACTGTGTCAATATTTACAGTTGGTACTAAAGGGTATGTATTATAAAGTGTTGGGCACGTTACTTTAAAAAAGTAATTAGTTATAGTTACTCACTACTTCTTCCAAAAAGTAACTGAGTTAGTAACTGAATTACTCTATAGTAAAAGTAACTAGTTACCAGGGAAAGTAACTATTTCCGTTACTTTAAAAAGTTGTTGTATGTCAAAGAATTTGAAATTTTCTGAGCAGTATTCGAGTTCGTTAAATAGAGAAAAACGGACAAGTAGTTATGTTATACAACCTTGTAATATTTATTGCACCTCACCAGCAACAGATTTATCCTACACTTAATGTGCAACAAAAATAAACAGGTTTGAATTGCTTACCACAGATGTTGACAAAAGCTTTGCCCCGGGACATAAATTACACTTTACATGCATGTTCTTTCCTTTAATTTCGACCAACTTGAAATAGTGTTTATATCTCCACCTCGTAAAGGACAAATTTTCCTCTGAATGCTCTGCCATCATATCCCTCTGCATCTGTTTTGCGTGTGTGTGTTTGCCGCACGCGCTGTTCCGGTTTGTGTGTGAAAACGGCTCTGAAGTTTGGTTTACAAAAAAAAAAAAAAACTTTATTAACAACAAATACACATATACAAACATAGGGCGAGACAATTCACATACATATAAACAACCGGCTCTGAAGTACGTGCGCCTTTATGCTCTTATGCAAATGCTCGAGCGTTTACATCACAAAATGGGGGATAATGTGAGATTTGACAACAACGCAGCCATAATGGAAGCAGGTCTGGCTCGCAGGACATTAAACTTTAACTTGCTAGGTCGATAAAGAGACAAACTCGGAAGAACAGATATGTGATCAAACTTAAGGATGTGAACAATGTTGACCCTTACGAGCAAGCCGAAGACAAATGGAGTGAATTTGTCAACAGACTTCCACATTTACGCAAAATGGACATTCTGCTGTTTTGTGTATGTAACTAAACTCATCAATGATTCCGAAATTACAAATCGCTACAAAGCTACGAACAGTTTTGCTGCGGATGGGTGCAGGACCTGCACATTATGACCCTATCAAACGGCAACTCCATCGTTCTTGCAAAGGTAGGCTATGTGTGTTGACTATTTTCATTGCCATGAACTTGAACGCACCTCAAGTCTTGGATGGCAAATAAACAGAGCAGACTCGCTACGGCTGGTAGTTTCTTCAATTTATTCAAAGTAAGTAACGCACCGCTTTTGACCATCAGTAACGGTAACGGCGGAAAAAATAATGTTAGATTACCCCGTTACTGAAAAAATAACGCCGTTATGTAAGGGCGTTATTTGTAACGGCGTTATTTCCAACACTGGTATTATATGGGTTTTGCACTTTGCCAACTTAGCTGTATGGATGCTCCAAACAAAGTTTCGTTGTGCTTTTTGTAATAATGACAATAAATATTCTGAATCTGAGTTTAAACAAACATTACATTGTAAAACCTCTTTGAAAATTATTTTGACACTTTTTCCCCCCTACATCTTAACTCAATAATATTTGTACACAAGATATTAAAAAGTAAATTCTCATATTTGTTCACTTTAAAAGAACAGATAACTCCTTGTATAAATGGCTATGATTTGAAAGACTCTTGACTAAAGTATTCATGCTATTTGTGAATTTCTAAAAGGGAACCTCAGATTAAAGACTTGTAGGCTCTAGTAAGCCACAATTGTTCTATTTTACTAAAATATGTTATCAGAAACACATAAAATATTGCCATTGATTTAAAAATCTATATTCAGTACATGTTTTGACCTACGGAGGCCGCCATGTTTTTATACCTGCAATGGACACTCGGGGTGACGACGTAGATTGTAACTGCCACTCAACGAATACTACCGGGTTACTGCAATTCCTTCTACGCAGCGAGATGTCCAACACATTTGCTCATCTGTTAAAAGCAGCGAGTACTTACTATTTGTGTTTTTATTGAGTCTTTTATTACTTTTTCATTGCCTCAAAACACTTTTTGCATGTGTATCCTTCTCATACTTTAAGGCATTGTGTTTTCTTGTGGTAGCTTTAAAGCGGATTGTTGATCTGTTGACCACATTAGTCACGTAGTATATTTAAACAACCCTTATTTGATATTACTACGTTTAAGTATTTTCCTAAGGCATCTTAAAGTGCATGTGACATGAAAAAGCTTGTTTATTTCATAATTCACGCGGTATTTTATGCTCCTGAATGATATGGACTGCTTGAATGTGTGTGGAAGCGATCGCTATATTTATTTAGTTTTTTAATCCCGCGCCATGAAAATGAGTGACTTCCGGCTTCGGTCTTGCATTGAGGAGGAGGGCACTGTGACATCTACGGGTGAAGGCGTCCTCTTCGCTATACAGCCGTACTGTTGTGTATGAGGACAAAGGATTCAGCTGATTTTGCGGATTAATATGTTTATTTTTTGCGTCACGCCAGCCAAACGGCTACAGAAAAATCTAAATGTATGAGGGAGAGGCGTGTGCGCCTCTTTGGAGTTTCAAAAGGTTCCGATTCACCGTGGATATTGGCCAAAACAAGCCCTACTACTGTGGGACCATTGGACTTAAGAGGAAGTGAGTAAACATTGTGTTTTGTATTATGTCAAATACTGGGATTATTTTAATATGTAGGTGGCTTGCATTTTGTGGCTGACATGCATGCGGGGCGGCTATTTTTCGGCACAACACCGGCGGCTTGTCGCACATCCATCCGCCGGGAGAGCACTATATTCGGCTTATTGTGCTCATGTGCCCGGTGTTCTGTCAAATTTTCCGACAGATCAGAAATTGCAACTTTGAGTTAAAAATAGCCGCGAATACAGCGATTACAAAGTAAACACTACAAACTTTCTTTAAATTAAGGACTACTTACGTTTGGTCATTGAAAGGCATGTAAAAAGCTCTCCTCATGCACATTAGGTGCACAACAATTGCAGCCGCCCTCCTCCGGGGAACAAGCTGTAAATTGCTCTCCGGCGAAGACAATCGACAACCCAGTCGTCATGTCAAAACATCCGAGCTAGTTATGTGTGATTTTCCGCTTCAAAGACTTTGAAACATCACTCGGTTCGGGTTAGCATGTCGGCCTGCTGTCACGCCTCTTGGTTTGTTTACATTCTCCGAAGCAGGGGAAGGGAAATGACATATGTCCGATTTAGGTGTCATAAAATATCGTTTGGGAGGTGCGACAGTAAAGGTGAAGTCGACAGTTTTGACCATTATGGAGTAATTTTGCCATGTTGTCCTGAATAAGTGCATTTTTATTATTTCATATTCCATTTAGCACAAGACTGTTATTTGTCATGACCATGCCATTTATTTAGCAATTGGGGAAAATACTTGGATAAAAAGAATATCCTGTAAAAATATTGAAGTAAAGAGACTGAAACAATGACATTTTGCAGCTCTCTTCGTCGCGTTTTCCTCGTTGTGAATAGTTCCCCCTCGACGGGCTGACTGGTCCTTCTCAAGCCATTTATTTAGCTATTGGGGAAAAATACTTGGATAAAAAGAATATCCTGTAAAAATATTGGAGTAGAGAGACTGAAACAATGAAATTTTGCGGGTCTCTTCGTCGCGTTTTCCTCGTTCTGAATAATTCCCCCTCAATGGGCTGTATAGTAAAACCGATGAGCCCAGTCTCCCGCTGACGTCATCCACCTGTTGGGGACACTAGAGCCCTATAATGGTAGGCGTGGCTAACCGGCAGATTAAAAGACTAATTTCTCGTCATCTGCGCTTTGCTAAATTGTTGTATATAGTCGAATCGTCTCAAAATATGATACTAATTCACATAATAATGCTATTTAAGACTTTTTTTTTTCTCCTGTCGTATGCTCTTTAAGTATGTTGTGTCCGGATGCATCTAAACAAAACAAGCTGAAAGCGCACGGTTGTACTTTGGGTGTCAAATTCGCCTCTTGTTGGACTTTTAGCCGGTTTTGGTCTCTCGTCTCGTCTCAAACAGTCTTTCCTGTTCATTTTGCTTTTGGTGCTCGTTTTGTGAAATATCAACAGTGCTGTTGTGCTCATTAATGTTCCTCTCGGGTTCAAATTGAAATGGTTGTACAGATGACATGTTTATATCGCTTGAGTCATACTCTGGAAGCCCGGCAGTGTGACGTCATCGCCCTGCGACGTCAACAACAATGGCGACCTACTAGTTAAACAAATTTTACTAATTGCATAAAAACGAAAACATCAAGAGGGGTTTCAAATTTAGGGTTGTTCCGATCATGTTTTTTTGCTCCCGATCCGATCCCGATCGTTTTAGTTTGAGTATCTGCCGATCCCGATATTTCCCGATCCGATTGCTTTTTTTTTTTTTGCTCCAGATTCAATTCCAATCATTCCCGATAATTTTCCCGATCGTATACATTTTGGCAATGCATTAAGAAAAAAATGAATAAAACTTGGACGAATATACACATTCAACATACAGTACATAAGTACTGTATTTGTTTATTATGACAATAAATCCTCAAGATGGCATTTACATTATTAACATTCTTTCTGTGAGAGGGATCCACGGATAGAAAGACTTGTAATTCTTAAAGGATAAATGTGAGTTTGTATATTGTGACTAAATATTGCCATCTAGTGTATTTGTTGAGCTTTCAGTAAATGATACTTTAGCCATTTAACCGTTCTGCCCAAATGCATGATGGGAAGTGCAACCATGACTGTGCGTAGTGGCACCAATTGATATATCTTCTCTGCGTTGGGAAATAACATAGGGTGTTAAGAAAAAGATCAACTATTACCTTGCTTCCCCACATTGCTTCCCACGATATTTCTAATTGTTGAGAGAGGGATTGTAAGGCTTTAGCCAATTAAAAAAAGGCTTCAAAGACTGCCAAAGTTCACTCTACTCATTTTACGCTGCCTTTTAGCTCTATAAATAGGTAAAATGGCGCCATTATAGATTGAACACGACAATGCGTGAGTAGGTCGTGCAGTGCATACGTTAATTGCGTTAAATATTTTAACGTGATTAATTTAAAGAAAATTAATTACTGCCGTTAACGCGATAAATTTGATAGCCCTACTTTAAGCCAAAACTAAAGACTCTGGATGAGTGTAAGACATTTTGTCTGTAACGTTAAACACAAATAGAAAATGATTTAATTAAAAAATATATATATATTAAAAAAAAAAGGCATGTCCGATATTTTTTTGCTGATTCCGATACTTTGAAAATGACGTGATCGGCCGATCGATCGGGACATCTTTATTATGAGTTAAAATAATTAGATATTGAAACTAAAGTATCTTTTAAGAACTACAAGTCTTTCTATCTGCGGATCCCTTTAAGGCTGCTGGTCAAAAAAAGACACTGAGACTTAAACGCAGGTGCATGGGATAGTGGGCATTTTTGACATCTCGAAATGTCACATGAAGTTTGAATACTCAAATTTTATCGGCTAAAATAGTACCAACCCTAATAAAATTTCTGCCCTAACTATGGGCGTCTCTTTTCTGGAAATACTGGCTTTTAGTTACATTAACCTCCTTTGTTACACATCAGTAAAATTAAATTCTGTTTTTTAAAATGTATGTAACAGGATTCCTCCTGCTGGGATGCACATGATGAAGTTGTCTGTCTCTCCTCACAAGTATTAGGCACAGCATTAATTTATCTTCCTCTGTGTCTGTGTGTGCTAGAGAGCTGTTGTAAGCCCCCCATGCAGAAGGCAAGAAGGCTGGAATGTAAGACAGCTGTAAGAGGACTCAACATGGGTCGCGGCCGAGGCAGAGGGCGAGGCAGGGGCAGAGGCTCGGCGGGCCACTTGCGCTCACCCTCGCCCTACAGACTGCAGCTCTCTCCTTCTAGAGAGACGCTGACATACGCCCAGGCGCAGAAGATCGTTGAGGTGGACTTGGACGGCAGGCTGCATCGAATCAACATCACAGACCCTTTGCCAGTGATCACTGAGGACGAAATGATGGCCCAGGATATCGCAGAGTGTAACAGCAACAAGGAGAACAGTTTGCAGACTCAAAAGAAGAAGCCCAGCCCCAACAGTAAAGGGAGAAGGAATTGCAAAAATGATTCGCAGCAGAACAAACGATCCAGCTCCCAGCAGCAAACGGCATCTACCAATTCGCTGCAGCTTCAGAGTCCACTACCTGAGCCTACCTTCCGCACGCTGGGATCCGTTTGTACCCCGGATGCCACTCCCCTGCCGGCCGCGTACTACCGCTTCATTGAGAAGTCCAACGAAGAGCTGGACAGAGTGGCTGAGTACGACATGGACGAGGAAGACCTAGCCTGGCTGGAGATGGTAAACCAGAAGCGAGTGTCCGACGGTCACGCGTCGGTGTCCGCAGACACCTTTGAGCTGCTGATAGACCGCCTGGAGAGGGAGTCCATCTTGGAGTCCCGCAGCCAGGCACTGTCCCAGTGCGCCGTGGATGAGGACGCCTTCTGCTGCGTGTGCCTGGACGACGAATGTCTGAATAGCAACGTCATCCTTTTTTGTGACATCTGCAACCTGGCAGTGCATCAGGAGTGCTACGGCGTGCCGTACGTACCTGAGGGCCAGTGGTTGTGCCGCTGCTGTCTGCAGTCGCCTTCCCGCCCTGTAGATTGTGTACTGTGTCCCAACCGAGGAGGTGCCTTCAAGCAGACCTGCGACGGGCGTTGGGCTCACGTGGTGTGCGCCATATGGATCCCGGAGGTATGCTTTGCCAACACAGTGTTCCTGGAGCCTGTAGAGGGGGTAAAAAACATCCCTCCTGCCCGCTGGAAGCTCACTTGTTACCTGTGCAAGCAGAAGGGTCGGGGGGCGTCTATCCAGTGCCACAAAGCCAATTGCTACCGCGCCTTTCACGTCACCTGTGCCCAGAAAGCCGGACTCTACATGAAGATTGACCCCGTCCGGGAAACTGGCGTGAATGGGACCACCTTTTCTGTTAAGAAGACTGCCTTCTGTGAGCACCATTCCCCGGTGGGGTCACGGCAAGACGGGTCAGGGGACGAGTCGGTGGAAGGGAGACTGGTGGGGGGAAGGGGAAACCGAGGACAGAGGTCCTACACTCAGAGTTCACCCACGCCCCCGGCAAAGAAGTCATCCAAGGGACAAAAAAAGAAGGGTAAAGGACCTGGCGGGTCTACACGTCGCTCAAACGTGCCTGTGCTGCTTGTGCCTCAAATTCCTTCTCACAGGTGAGACAAGAAGGAAAATCCAAGGCTGGCACCTGCCAGTGATGAATACTTCAGTGGGAATAAATTTATCGTCTCTACAGGCTGAACAAGATTTGCACAGGAGTAGAAGTTCAGCGGAAGAATCAGTTCATGCAGAGGCTTCATAATTACTGGCTACTGAAGCGACAGTCTCGGAACGGAATGCCTTTAATACGTCGACTTCACTCCCACATGCAGGCCCATCGGACTGCTGAACAGGTGAGGAAAGATGGCTGAAGGATTTGAAGACATCAAAACCACTGATTCGCAATCCATTCTGAATGTCGCATATACCCTAATCTTTCCGGTCCTCCTTCACCGTCAGTGGCACTGAATTAATCCCAAAAGGGATATTTAGTAGCAGACCAGTGTTTAAAGTTTGCGTGTTCTTGTGTGTTTAGAAGGAGCCCGATGAGAAGCTGTGCGCTGCTCGAGAGGAGCTGCGTTATTGGCAAAAGTTGCGGCAAGACCTGGAAAGAGCGAGACTCCTGGTGGAACTCATTCGTAAGAGAGAACGGCTAAAGAGGGAACAGGTTGGTCTTGAGTAGGATTCTGGTGCAAGTTGAGCAAATTTAATCGCCGGAATTTCCTTTTTAGGTGAAAATTCAGCAGGCTGCCACAGAGCTGAAGTTGACGCCGGCACTGGTGCTCCTCCGGACCACCTTGGAGCAGCTGCAGGAGAAGGACACGGCCAAAATCTTCTCCCAGCCAGTCAATCTTGCAGAGGTTAGAACACGTGGGGGAAAAAGACTGTTTTGTTTTAAAACTTGGCTTCACATTGTCATTCAAATTCTTCACGAGGTCCCAGACTACCTAGAGTTCGTATCCCGACCCATGGACCTGTCCACCATGCGGGTCAAGTTGGAGAGACACGCCTACTGCTCCGTGGCAGACCTGGAGGAGGATTTTGAGCTCATGATCTCCAACTGCCTAAAGTACAACTCCAAGGACACTATGTTCCACAAAACAGCTTTGCAGCTGCGCGAGGTAGGCGGGGCTGTCTTACGCCACGCCCACAGGCAGTCGCAGAGCATTGGCCTGGACCCCAGCACGGGCATGCACCTGCCCGAGTCTCCCAACAAGCATGGCTTCCAGCAGTGCACCTGGGATGACGGTGAGTCAACATTTATCAATGTCGCGTAACATCCCTGTATCCAGACTCATGTTTTTCATTTCCCTCTCAAACACAGTTGACTCCCTCTTGGATCCTGACAACAGGCTTCACCTGAGCACGGAAGAGCAGCTCAAAGCCTTGCTTGACAAACTGGACGTAGTGACGTCCATGCGGACAAGCGGCGGACGAACCAAACGCATTCGGCTACTGCGTCGAGAAATCAACACTCTTCGGCAGAAGGTGAACCAGCAGCAGCAAACTGCCCAGATGCTTAACGCCAAGAATGATGATGATGAGGAAGACGAGGAGGAGAGAAAGGAACCGAAGAGGGCCAAAAAGAAGATTATGGATCATGGAGGTAACTTACAAAAGCCTGATTTTACACAGAGCAAAGTAAAGCTCCCCCACATATAATATTCAGGTTTAGGTTCTGTCCACTAATTTGGCGCAACTGACACACTCTGTTCCAAAATGTATGCAGCACAGGTTCTCTTTCGATTTCACCCCTAATGTTCAGTTTTGCCTTTTTTTTTTTAAATAAAAAAACAAGAACAAATAAAAATCATTTCAATTGCAAAACCATTTTTAAAAAGTGGTATTTGTCATGCTTTTATCCCACGAACATTTAAATCAGGTAGTTTTTGGCATATATGCACAATTTCACCAAAATTTGACAAAACTTTCACATACATTTTCAATGGCCCCATCACACAAAAACATATCCATCAACCATTCCTCACAATCCATTCCTATTGATTTTCAATTGGGACTTTTAGATAATCCATTATTTTTGACCCAAAAAATGTAAAGTAAGGCTAGGTTCATAATACAGGTCTTAATGCACAAATCAGATTTTTTGTCATCTGTTTATTTGGCGTGCCCGTTCAGACTGCCTTTGTCCATTGAGACCATTGAAGTATTACGCATGCGCACTAATTCGCAGTCTGACACGCACTGGGCAAGAAGACCCGCATGCGCAGAAGCATCAAAACAAATGACCACACATGCTGGCGGTCATCAGTCATTCCAGGGATATCATATTTTGCTTTTCAAAAAGAGGACACAAATAAAAGACATAAATAATCCCCGTTTAGGCTTATATTCAAAGTTTATATGGATCGATAGCATGCACGCACGGTCCGTGCATGTCACACATACATACGGGCCGTTTGCCCCGACTCTCGGCCGTGTAAGCAATGTTGAAATTAGAACTGAAACGAATACTCGAGCAACTCTAGTTTAAAAACTGATCCGAGTAATTTTATTCACCTTGAGGAATCACTTAATTTTGCCAGCTCTAAGCATCACGTTTTGCCCGGACAACTTTTTTATGAGGGACAGCGCACTGACATCACGTGCGTAGAGGAAGAAGCAATAACAAAAAGAAAAAAACAAAAAACCTTACTGCAGCCGACAGCCGCTACAAACTACGCTGACGTTGCTAAAAATTACGTCCGCATGATGCTAGTGGTAGCAGGTAGTGTCCGACGCGTCTCATAGATATCGCAAGCATCTGGGACTAGATGCGAAATGGCAGACTCGGCCGCGTCTGGGCAGCGTGGATAAACAGCCGCCATCTTTAAGCAGTATACTTGAATGCGCTAATAAATATAACGTTACTGTCTCTCGCTCACGTAACGTTAACCCTTCGGAGGGCTAGTTTCTATTGATTATGACCACTGCCGATGCGTGGCTAACGTGTCTTACATACAGGCTATATTTAATCTGTAAAAACACAGCGCTGTAGAGTGATGAGGGTGTAAAATTAAAACATAATAAAGCTAACTGTCAGTTTGAGCTCAGTACTCATTGCTGAATAAAACACCAAGTAGCACTGGTCCCTAATGTGCTCTAATACAGCAGGTATCATATATTTATTTTCAACACTGCAAAACCTCAAAATCCTATCAGTACTTACAGTTTGGACTAACTTAAAACTTAATTAGAACTTAAATAGCTTGACACAAATGGAAATTCAATTGAAACACGTGGGAAAAACACATAGCTTTCAAGTGATGTGTGTTATCAAGCGTAATTACATTTTTAGGTAAGAAATTTCTAGAAAGATCTAGAAGTTTTTTGAGTAAAAGCAGTGAATTTTTTGTTCGTCACATCTGAGATGCAATTGTTGGCTGTTTTCAACAATGTACTGTACATCGGAAATTAAGACATTGATTGACTGAAAATGGTTCAATATTGGATTAAATGTCTTTTTTTCATATAAATTTATAATTGCTCTTTACCTAAAAAAAAAAAAAAAAGTTTTATCCGATTACTCGATAGAATTTTCAGTCGATTACTCGATTACTAAAATATTTGATAGCTGCAGCCCTAGTTGAAATATTGCTCATATAGACCAGTGAAAACTGATTATTCTCAGGCTTATCCTCAACACATTTTTATTTTTTTATGACTGTTGCCAAGCCCGGCCCTTCCCCAAAAGCCGTGTTCAATGCAAGCTAGGCGCCAATAACGCACAGCTTCACCGCTACCGTAGCGTCTGTGTCGCTCTTTGATGACGTAATTGCTACATGAATTCAGATTTAGGAGACTTGACTGTACAGACCGCCGCGACATTCTGGAAAAATTTGGGCTAGATCGGATTTGAACCACATAATGAAAGTGACCCAGATCGGATTTTAAATGGTCCAGTTCTATGCGACTTGTCACGTTCAGACTCGAGTCGGAAAAACACGAAAAAATCAGATTCATGCATTAAGACCTGTAGTATGAACGTAGCCTTAGTGACCCATAATGTACAGGAAGTGACCCGGAAAAACCTCAAAATCATAGGAAAGTGAACCGAAATCAACAAAGTGACCCAGAAATGCCCTGAAATCAACAAGAAGTGACCCACAATTGACTTATTGCCAGCCCTTGACAACAATAGACATCCAATTCAATTAAACTGGTTGGACTGGCTTTGAATGCACATCTTTCAGTGCCATTGGCGGTGCTAGACATCCAATCTCTTTTGACTGAATGTTCATACGTCCCTCTCAGTCAAAAGGTGTTGGGCGTCCAGCACAACCAATGGCAGTCAATGCATTAACATGAAAGTGACCTGAAAATGCACCAAATTTAATAGGAAGTGACAGAAAATAAAGTGACCTGTGACCTTTTGCCGGAAATTGCATTTTCTAGTTCATTTTGTTTTTGGCCTACAGATGACTCCCCTCCTGTGTTAGAACTTACGTGTCCAGCGTCATCACCGCTACCAGGCGACGCGCCGCTGGAACCGCCTATTTTGGGCATCATAACTGGAGGCCGACGGTCACCCGGGCGTTCCTACAAGCGTCAGAGATCGTCCCGGAGCGTCATCAAAAATCACGGTGAGGACGAGGCCGAAGTGGGCGAGACGCCATCTTCCCGACCGGAAGTCGTACACGAAGGCACGCCCCTGGGAACGCCACCCCCTCTGCCTGTCGTGGGTGTAGGCAGGCGTACATCCGTGCTGTTCAAGAAGGCCAAAAATGGCACAAGAGCAGGCAAAAAGAAATCTCCATCGCAGCACAATGGAAAAGCGACAGAGGATCCGACCGACAGATTGGCCGGAGCCCCCGCTAGCCCGCATTCGCCTCATGTTAACATCACCCCTTTACAGACTGGTCCTCCCTCGCCTTCATCACACCACCTGAGGTCTCAAGGCCACAGCTCAGACAGCGAGGCGGAAAAACACTTTGGAGAGGGAGGTGAGAAAGATATGTGGGGGCAGCAAAGGGTCAAATTTTGGGAAGGGGCCAAATTTCATCTCTTTTTCTAATATTTAGACCTACCAAATGGAAAACACGCCTCAGACGAACAAGATGATGACCAAAAACTCAAGTGAGTGGAGAGCACTTACCTTCTGCCTGTAGAATTGGACTTAAAATGAACCCTGTCGCTCTGTCTTTTTGCATCGAGCAGCGAGGCAAACCCTCCGAAACGCAGTCGAGGGAAACCCGCTCTCGCCAAGGAACCCATCAGCGACAATGGAGATATCTCAGAATCAGGTGTGTATTCCCAGGGGACAGAGTACATTGTGTGTAGAGCTGGAAATCTTTGGGCACATAATGATTCGATTACGATTACGATTCAGAGGCTCCGATTCGATTATAAAACGATTATTGATGCACTCCCCTCTTTTTTTTTTTTTTTAATGTTTTGTACATTAGTTCCAAAATTGTTCAAAAATACTCTCAGGCTAAACCAAACTACTATTTCAGTATCAAGTTAACATATAACAGTAAACAAATATTCAAAAATAACAGTAAATAAAAAAACTCCAGTCCCGTTCTGTATCAGCAGCTTTAAACTACATTCAATTAATTTAATGTTGTGAATCAACCGTTAAAGTTGTTAAAATTGTTCCCGTTATTCCATAATTTCCCTTTTGTCTACTTTCGGGATGTGAAAGTTTTAAAACTATTTTAAAGATAGATTCAAGTCAATATTTTACCGATTTAGGAGTATTTTAGATAAAAAGTTAATTAGGTTCGCTTGGAAGGTTCGCTACAACAGCCTTGCAGGGAAGTGTACTGCTTTAAGATGGCGGCCGTTTACTAACGCCCGCATCTAGCTTTTTGTAGATGTGCTGCTAACGCTACCGAATCTATATTGCATCTAGTCCTATATAAATGATATCTACCGTAACATTATGTGGATGTACTTTGTAGCAGCTGTCGGCAGAAGTCAGGTATGTTGTTGTGTTTTTTTATCTCGTGGCATGAGTTGAGCTAGAGCCGTGAGTTGAGCATTGGCATTACCCGAGGGGCCGGGTAATGAGAAGCATGATGTTTAGCTACTCTCGCTCCGTTCCTCATTGTGTCCCGAAGACCTCGCGGCGCGCTGAGTGTGTTTTACTTCCACTTTACTTGGCATATTTCAATAATCGGAATTTGGATGTTTGTGAATCGTTCTCGAATCTTCCACAGTCGAATCGCAAATAATCTAAGAATCGGAAATTTTGCACACCTCTAATTGTGTGTGTGTCATTTTCAAAAATTCACATTCCACATAGTTATGGCCCAGTAAAGTAAAAGTTTTTTTTGCGAAAAGAAAATTTTCATCTGTCGTCCTCCATGAAAGACTGAGGACTACATTAATTAAGGGTATACTTGCAGTTTTTTCTTTTTAAAAAATAATTTTAAAAAAAGACTAAAAAGGTTTTTTTTTTAAATCTAAAAAAAATTTAGTCATCCCCCTTTATTTAAAATAAAAAAAAATGCAAACAGTATAACTGAATAAAAATTAAAAAGGCAAAAAGTCAAAACACATTTTCCCTATTTAAAGAATTGAAAAATTATATATTTTTCCATATCTGCAATTGGGTGGCAGCCAGGTCACCTGCCCTAAGTTAACTGGAATAGGTGACAGCACCCCTGCAACCATGTGAGGATAAGGGGTACAGAAGATGAATGAATGAATATGTAATGTAAAGAGAAAATTTGCAAAAAAATATATTAGTACAATTTTTAGATCAAAAATGTCTCTAAACTATCAAAATAGTTAGTCAATTCATTCAATAATTGATTAACTTTCAATGACTTAATCCCAAAGAAACCATATCTACAATGTGGCCTGTAACAACCAAGTACTAAATGATCATTATCAAGGTTTCAAATGCAAATGTTCGTTGCCATATGTTGTCCACAGGCAAACCTACACTTCTTTGTCGAGACAGCGAGACAGAGTTGGCCCCTCTTGATCTGGTGTGGGCCAAATGCAGAGGCTACCCATCATACCCAGCCATGGTGAGAAAGAACCGACGAAGTTTCCGGCGAGACGCTGAAAGAGCAATTGTTCATGAATCCCCCTCACTGTGGTAGATCGTTGACCCAGACATGCCCCAGGAAGGACTCCTCCACAACGGCATCCCCATCCCAGTGCCTCCCGTGGAGGTGCTCAAGCTGGGCGAGTGGAGGGGAGCGGAGGTGGGACAAAAGCTCTTCCTGGTGCTTTTCTTTGACACTAAAAGAACTTGGTGAGATCGGAAACGAGATGCTGGATACCGAACAAACCGCGGTTATGTTTAAAGTTTCAATTTTCCTTTTCAGGCAGTGGCTCCCTCGGGATAAACTTCTGCCTATGGGAATGGACGACACCGTGGACAAACTGCGCCTGATGGAAGGCAAGAAGCCGAGCGTTCGCAAGTCTGTGCACACGGCGTATGACCGTGCCATGATGCACATGAACCGCATCCGAGACAACCTCAATTTCACGCCCACCTCCAACTTTTTATGACTTTTTGTCAAAATGTAACAAGAACGTCTCCGGGTGCTCTTATGTGTAGTGGAAGACGAGCGGTAATGACTATGACACAACCCCTTGTCTCTTTGAGTTCATAAATGATTTTTATTTTGCCGTTTTGGCCAAAGTTGTAAATAGTGAACATTCAAAAGGGAAAAGTTATTTAGATTGTATTTTGTGAAAGTCTCAATTGACATTCGCGTCATGGCTGGACGGTTTTAACTGAAATTTACTATTACAGTGGAATCTCCTAAAATAGTTAGCATGGTTGACTTCTAATTTAACTCTTTATAGGGCACTCATTTAAGTCATTGGCTGCTATCGACAGCGCTTGACGAAATGAAAACGGGTCAAAATGAAACGCACATAGAACATACTAAATCAAACAACTGCGATTTCATAATCTTACTATTCTACTGGTAAGATTAATATCTTAAATGTAAATACTAGTATACGTTCTTAATTATAATTCAATAGCTTCCAGCTCCTCTGTTAAAATGGATTGGACCTCTATTACAGTCAATGGAAAGCAACGAATTATGAGAGTTCAGAAGAGATCAAAATTAAATATACAAGTACAACTAGAGCAAAATGAGCCTGGGCCACACTTGATTTTAAATATTTTTTGTTCCCAATTTATTAAAAAAAAAAAAAAAAGTTTGGGGTGGGGGGGATGAAGTTTGAATTTTTTTCAAATTTATTTTATTTTGAATTATTTCCATTTTTTATTACTCTTTTTTTTTTACCCAAAATGGATTCTTCAATTAATTTTATTTGGAATGATTTTTTTTTTTTTTTTCCACAAAATATATGTGGGCAACATGAATATTACAATTGGATGTCAAATGTGGTCCACAAAATATTGTCCTGTGGAACACAGTTATCTCCTTGGCTGCATGTTTAAGACCCCTGATCTGTAAAAAATGTATCAAAAACATTTTTTCAATTAAAAAAAAAATGGTAATACATGTGTCAAATAGTTTAATAAGTCGCTCCTAAGTATAAGTTGCAAGCCCAACAAAACCACCCAAAAAGTGACTTATAGTCCGAAAAATACCATCTTGTGTAGTTGACAAAAGTCACAGTTACGAGGCGCTCACTCTAAAATGGTCATGATCGCACAAAATGCCCATCCACAAATTTTAGAAGTTCTGCTGTACAGTACGTTGAATTCCAGCCATGATGCGATATCCAATACATGGGACTTGTAGTGTGTACTTAAGTTTTTCCATATTGTGAAAGTGTACATGGAGTACTTGCTAAGTGCATACAAAGACTACTGCTGTCGAGCGACATTTTAATCGACTTGAATAGCACAAACTGGCTCCAGTGTGTGTGTGTCTGTGTGAGAAAGAGTGCGTGTGGAACATACAGTACGATTATTCAACTGTATAGTTTTTTTTTTGTACATATGTAAATGTTTGTTTATACCGGCTAACAGGAAGTAATTTAAAAGGAATGCAATTTTAGACGTTTAATTTATAAAAACAAAAAAAAACAAGGAAGCCGAGAGTGTTATTTTAAAGCAGAGAGATTCAAATATGTGAAAACTTTTTGGGTGTACGGCGCTTCGTAGCTCTTTGTAATGGTGACAACACGTCAGGAAATTTTCTTTAAAAAAATAAAACAAAAAAAGTCACGCAGCATAACACCTGAGCCTTCCCGAGGTTCTCCTTTCTCTCTCGGAAATTTTCTCACACAACAATAAAAGCTGTTTGAATCAACCCAGCAAGATTCTTGGTTTTTACTCCCATCAAAAAAACGGCATCGTGTTTTAATATTAACAATTTATGCCTATCAACCTAGGCATAAAAAGAGGGTAAGTAATCTCATTTATTATTCGAAATGCCTGTCATTTTTAGCTTAGAATCATTAATTGATGTCTAATATTTAGTTTTTTTAAAAAAACTACTTAAAAAAATTATTCACTCGCATGTTTTGAACATTTAAGAAAATTACGTCACAATGAAAAAATTAGCGTCTGTAAAAAGTTTCGGCTATCTACCTCATAACTATCGCTTAATTGTATTTTTTTAGTTACTTTCGCTTTTCCTCCAATACTTTAGATGATAAATAATCGATCCAAACGAAGAAAAATTTGGGGGAAAAAAAGTTTAAAAGGGTAAATATATCAAAATGAAAATCTCGGACACTCCTTGATGTCTGCGATTTCTGCAGAACAGCCAGAAATCTTGCTTGTTTGTAGGTGACCAAATACTTATTTTCCACTCTAATTTGGAAATAAATTCTTTAAAAATCAAACAATGTGATTTTCTGTTTTTTTTTTTCCACATTCTGTCCCTCATGGTTGAGGTTTACCCATGTTGACAATTACAGGCCTCTCTAATCTTTTCAAGTAGGAGAACTTGCACAATTGTTAGTTGACTAAATACTTATTTGCCCCACTGTAACTGCTGCTTTTGTGAAGAAAAACAAAAGTTTACATTAAAAAAAACAAAAAACAATCGCACGTCCTGCCAAGGGACTACTGCGCAAGCACACATTACGATGGCGATGTTCAAACGATATATTGTGCAGGGCTAATGCCTACTTTCCCAAAAACACCACTTTTTGAAAGTCCAATAACAGCACTATTTGTGGGGTGGAATCGGAATATATCGGTTTTGGGGATTTTGTTGATTTTCTGAACCATTGAAAGCTCTGCAGTTTTGAAACTTCTGAGAAACACTATTGATGTCACTCTTTATGAGTCTGTCAAATTTTGGCCATTCCTTCAGCAACCCAATTTTATCAATGATAGTTTTTGATACTTATCGGGTGTACTTCGATACAAAACCTACCTAAGAACACTTGCAGATGCTTATTGTACAAATGTGTACATTTTCAAGAAAATCGGTCAAGCCGTTTCAGAGTCCATAGGGAATAAACACAGACACGCACACACAAAGTTCCATTTATAAATAAGTTTAGATTTAGATTTAATAATGTGTTTATTAGTGTGGTTGTAGAACTACATTTAGTTACAACAAACACACGATGCACATTGAACACTTAATGTACTTGTGCAACCTGGCCTGGGGATTTACTTCTTAATACTAGTAATCATAGTCATAGACTTTTAAGACTATTTGAAGAGACAACATTAATACATGAATGGTGAGGCTGTTGTCTAAATGGAATCTCCAATACAAACAAGCACAATTATAACAAATGTTTGAAATCCTGCTGATGAAAACACGATTGTAACAGACAAATGTTCCTGTATCTTTTTTGCACTATGAAGGAGTATTAAGGATACACTGTAAAATAATTATATCACGAGAATCTCCCAAGATTTTCCCCCCAAAATGTCATTTAGAAAAGTCCAATTGATCTTTTTGTTTCTGGAATGATGTATTTTAGAAAAAAAAAGTTGTAATTTTTTGAGAAGGTAATATTTGTAGTAATATTACCAGAATATAACTTTGTGTTACCATTTTTTTGTGTAAAGTTGTCACAAAAATAACCTTTATTTTTACTTTTTAGCTCAAAAAATAAAACATATCAGAATACAGTATAACATCTCATCTCCCAGCCAAATACAGAAAAAAATACTATTTTATTTTCATAAAATTACAACTTTTTCTTCCCAGAAGAAGGTACGTTTTACCTAAGACTTGCCAAAATAACCCACCTTTTTCATGTACAAGAAAATATCTCATCTTGAAAAATATATTTTTTTTCCACCTAAAAAATAACTGTTTTTGCAAAAATAGACCTTTTTATCTGTAGAACATTGTTAGCCTACTTTCATAACTGCCAAATCAACTGTCACAAAAGCAATAAAAATAACAATGTCCTTGGTAATTGGTATATATATATATTTTTTTTTATTTCTTGTTTTCTGAAAATGGTCAATTATGATTCGGGCAGCTTTGCTTTTAGGCAAAGAATATAACTTTTATTCTCGTCATATAATTTATCTGTGTGTTCCTAATCCTCTTAAATCCTATGAGGCCTGTTCTAAATCAATGAAACACAAACAACAATATCATATTATTATTACTAAGTATCTTATGGACCATTGTAGATTTGATATTTGGGGCTCTGAGGTTTTATTGCAAGGTGTTACAGTTTGTCCATCTCTTCTTGCATAATGCTGTTTAAGAAGTCTCCCATGCCCGTACATTCATAGTTTAATAAAACAAACGTAAAATCACTTAAATAGCGCTGTCCGTCCTCCGTATCCATCTGAGAATTAAAAGTTGTTCCTACCTGTTTTTGCATCACCTGCCGGCAAGTTTCAAAACAGGTCCATCTCAAAGCAGGGACAGGAAGCCATTGTCGGCAGAGTCCAGTGGCTCCGCCTTGGCCCCCCGTGAGCTTTTGGCGGGATTGGGTGTGGTAGAGTACTTGGGCGGATATCTGATGAAGAGACGATCCTCCTCCTTCTTGATCCAGCGGAGGAGCTTAGTGATGACCGTGATGGCGCACGCCTTAGTCACCAGCGGGCTGAAGCACGTGTATAGCTCGAATTTACTTGTCACCTGGGCAAAACAACCATTTAAAATCCTTGAAATCTCTAGAAAAAAAACAAAACTTTCAAAAGATACTGCTTGTGGAGTACGCCAATTTTGAGAGAGCAGCCATATCTATATCTATACTTACAGTATATATGAATGAAACTTGTCCTGTTTGCGTGTGTGTATGTGTCTGTGCACGTATGTTCGTTCCCTATGGACTCCGAAACAGCTGGGCGGATTTTGACAAAATTTTACACAGTTGTACTTTATGTTTCTGGGTGTGTTTTTAGATGGGTTCGATATCCGTACGCCTCCATTTAGTCTGGAGAATTCATTCGGAACTACAAAAATTAGCATAGTAAATCCCTGATTGCAGTGGCGACAGCGCCGTCTTTTGGGCAAAGGACACGTCTCTTTCGATTGCAATGTCGCAGTTAGCCTTCAAAGTTTACGATTTCATGTACAAAATAAAATGTGTTGTCCTTGAGAACAACACAACTCCAAAATTTCCGAAATATTACTATGGGATTTATTTCGGCTCGATATTCATACTGTAGTGACTGTTATTTATTATGTGTTACTCCCGCAATGGTTCATGGAGAGCTGTGGCAACCATGACTGAGAGTGGTGGTTGCTCTTGTTAAATTCTGGTGTTTTCTGTTCAATAAAAGCGCTGTCTCTTGGGGCAGCAAGTGTGAAACATAAAAACTGTCTCTCACTATTCTCCACGTCGCTCTGTACACAGTGATGGAAAAGCGAGTGTGCATTCACCCCTAGATGGGGTCTTTTTACTATTACTAAATTACAGCTACATCTCTCAAAGAAAGTATTTTTTACCTGCCATTCGGTTGTATTGCGTTCACATACCACAAACCTAAGCAATGCCACGCCATACTGCTAGTAGCAAAATAAAAGTTGAATTTTAGTTTTTTTTTTTTTTTTTTTTTTTTTTTTTTAATAAATACTATTCTAGTTTAAATTGTTGGACTAGTGGAAAATTTGGGTGGCAACCTACTGGTTATTTGTTAAACAGTGACTTCATTTTAAAACGATCTATTGATCCTTGGCGTGAGCTGATCGAAAAACTATAGGGATACAAAATATCACAATATATCAGCATATCGATATATTGTCACACCCCAACAAGCAATATCATGAACATTGATGACTTCCAATGTGCATTTGTCATCCAAAATAATCACGCTACCACTGATTATTTTGAACTCTTTTCTTGTCAAAAAAAAAAAACAAAAAATCATTTGGTAGTACTTGAAGCCATGTGACAAGCCACAATGAGACGGATCCGGGCCACAGATTGCAAGAAAAAATAAAAAGTGTACTTACCCACGCTAGAAGAGTTTCCCTCTGGGCAACGTGGTAGATGAGTTTGAGGGGTCGAGAGCTACTGTGGATGCGACTGTGCATGAACCGGTAAAGGTCCAAGAGCCTCATTTTCTCCTCCTCTGTGTGGTATGGAGCTTCCATCTCGGGGCTAGCAGAGTCCACAGTTCAGGTCGGACACACAAGAATTCATTAGATCACAGATATCAAACTCAGGGCCTGTGAACAAGATATAGCCTGCCTCGTCATTTTCTGTGGTCCGCAAAAACAAATCATGAGCATCAACTTCATGTTTCATGCTCGAATGCCAAAAGCCGGGTTCCCACATGTTTCACTGAGTACCATTTAGGACTTTTTAAAAAACACTAAAGTCATTTTCCAATATTTGCATTTGCTGTAGTTTAGTAAAATACTTTAGTCACACGACCAGTTTCTGTCTTTCTCCCTTTTAGCCAGCCAAGAGGCACCCCGCTTAGCTTGTTCGCCAGCAAAAGTTGGCCTTCTTGCTTATTTCTCGATTTACTTTTTTTTTTTTCCCCATCACCTTTGCTTTTCATCCATACGTCTCCAATATGATGATCACCTCGAGCCTTGAAGCACAATGTGAGTTGTGTGTAGAAGTCAGGTGAATACATATTTCATCTTGGAACCAGGAAGTCCCGGTGAAAGCACGTCTCATGACTGAAATACAGCTTACTGTGTGCAAGTGCACACGGAATCTCGCTGAAGCATGAGTGCCAATTCAGTTAATGTTTTTATTTTTGTATAATTGTGAAATAGCGAAGCTGTGTCATTGAGGAACAAGTGTGGTTTGCGTCTCCGCAATGTGTCAAAATCACATTGGGTTGCCATGAGCTTCCCACCGACACACCCACTCTACCGACGGCCAATCAAAGAAAAGTGTTGAAATTCAAATATTGACTTATCAAATTTGATCCAGTCAGCTGCAGTCACTGTCTGCAAATGCTTATATTTTAGTACCATTGACAGACTAGACGTGACTCCTATCCATTTCAACTGTTCATGAATTCGACCCACGTAGTCGAAATAGATTGGAGGTCTAGCGCCGTTAATGGCAGCAAATGAGTTGAATGAATGTCATGCAGGGAATTTTTAAAAAAAAAATCATAATTAGTGTATCAAATGCTTAATGTCTTATAGACAAACAAACCTGGTGAACTGCGTGAGCTGGCGATGGTTGTCGGGGACGTCAAAGGGCTTGTACATGAAGTGCCGTAAGTCAGCCACGCCCACCTGACTCACAACATACGGCCTTGCTTTGGCAATAAGCCCCAATGAGCCCTGCGCCGCCATGGCCTCCTCGATGCGGCGTTTGCAATCGGCCACGGCGTAGAAAGCCTCCTTGTCAGTGGAGAGTAACAGCAGGCACACCGTGCACTCGGGCGGGTCCAGGTAGGAGATGTAAGCGTAGAAGTAACAGTCGGGGTTAAAGAGCGGCAAGCAGATGGGAGTCCAGATCTCGCCGGCCTGGAAGGCGGACGAGGCGCCCACGAGATTCAGCAGCAAGTGGACGTCAGCTGGCTCCAGGCGGGCGTCGTCGATTACCGCCCTCTCCTGAACGACAGTCAGGAGCTGCTTCTTGGCGACCAGAATGGAGAAAACCAAGTTAGGCGTGATAGCCTTTTGCAGGATCTGGCTGAGCGAGTCCCTGAGGGAGGACGCCAGCGGCAGGCAGTGCACGGCCGATAGCAAGAAGCTTGGGTCTGAGTCCACCAGGTCCAGGAGGCCGTCCAGGATCTTCTCAGAGCCGGCCAGAAGACGACGCAGGTCGTAGTTTTTCTTATGCTCGAAGATGCGAGAGATGCTGGCCTGCGTTAGCATGCTGATGATCTGGTAGTAGACGTAGAGGAGCTCGGTGCGCAGCTGCTGTTCCGACTGACGGCTACTGGACACGCACACGAGCACAAGGGGCCCTTTTTGGAGGAAGACAACTGTGTGCTCCTCTGACAAAGAAATGAATAGCATTAGTAAGTAAGGAAATAAGAAAGTAAACTTTATATTTGTATACCGCTTTTAGAGGACATAAGACACAAAGCACATTATACGGGATTTCCTCAGGATTTGCTGTACTTAAAGTGATGATCGTCGAGTCATCATCAACAGATAATACTTGTACTTTTGTTATATTTCAGAAGAGACTTGCAAATATTGAAAGAATGCGCTACCAATTACAGATTAAAATTATAGAAAAACAAAAAAAGGTAATAAAACATACATTTTTTTTCACTACTGCCTCATTTCTGCCTCATGTCATGTAAATTGTATGCTGATTGAAAATTGCTTAAAGAAAACCTGTTT
Organism: Corythoichthys intestinalis; assembly: GCF_030265065.1. Classification (NCBI taxonomy): domain Eukaryota; kingdom Metazoa; phylum Chordata; class Actinopteri; order Syngnathiformes; family Syngnathidae; genus Corythoichthys; species Corythoichthys intestinalis. The sequence continues at coordinate 24,804,795 of NC_080403.1, read as the reverse complement.
TGTACAAATATGCAGGGTTCTCACCAGTGCTTTATTAGCCTGGCGGGTTTGGCAGCAAATGATTGCTCCCTTCAGCCTTCCTCAGTCAAAATTAATTGGACTTCAATTGCCGTTAATAGACCTTTTTCATTAAAAAAAACCTTCTTTTACTAACTAACAAAACATATACGCTGTGAATACAACACACATACTTTGTTGTAGTCACTTACAGTACAATGTACCATAGCTCAGGAACGGCTGTGTTGGTCAACAAGTTATCCAAAACTGATTAGCATAGCAAGGCTAGTCAGTTTGGTTAAAACATCAGCAGGAAAATATATCTTCACACCTGAGTAGACGGAGCGTATGATGTTATCTCCACTTTGCACAAAGGACACCAGTGCCATCATGACGCCCATCGTTGATGAGAGAGCTTCTTCGCTGCCGTAGCGTGAATAGATAGGCTTTCCAGCTTCACTTAGCACAAAAACATGCTTTCTGTGACGCCGCCAGCTTTCTGCCATCACGTCCTCTTCGCGGTGGGTCGTGCTGTGAACAGCGAGGGGAGATTCTTGGACGCCCGTCTCCAATAGTGGCGATGAACGACCCTTCAAGCCGAGGCCTTGCTCCTCTAGCTTGGCCTTAGCCAGCATGGTGATGACAAAATCTTCTGAGTCGCTTTGCGAGGCATTTGTGGCGTTGTCCGTGCCATCGTTCGTGACATCATTGGTAGCATCATTGGTAGCGTTGTTAAAGTCGTTCCTAGTGTCATCTGTAACATCTTGATGCTCCTCGACTTTCGGCTCAGTCGTTGAAGAACCGATGGAGCTTCCCGAGTCCTGAAGGGGTTCTTCCGGTACAGCTTGTGTCCGTTCCTCCTCTTGTGCAGTCTTCCTGGCCACCAGATCCGGAAACATGTGATTCCCCAAGAGTGAAAGTGAGGTTGCCAGGGTGTCTGCTGCTAAAAAGACAACACAATGACAAACAGGATAGGTACAAATTGTAGTACAGAATAGTTTTGATGAAGGGAACCCTCACCATCACTAATGGTAAAGATGTCAAATACCACAAATATGCAGACAATAACTGTACCTGTTGTGGTGCTTTTTATGGGTGGATCGCAAATCTTGACTCCCTGTGTCTCTCCTTCTTGATGATTGTCCATGTCCATGATACCATCTCATTCACTGGAGGTTTGTTGGTGGGAATGAGGATGAAATAAAAAGACATGGTGAAATCTATATAGAAAGTTCCATGCCTACACTAATTTTTATTTTATTTTTTTAAAAAGAAAGTCAACACCTCTCTAATGCTACGTCTAGGGCAGCCGTCAGCTATTGATTATTTATGTAATCGATTACTATATCGATCAGTTAATTTTAATAATCGGATTACGAACATTTAATCTGTTGCAGAATAAATTTTAGGATATGTAAAACAAATAAACAAGGGTTTACAATAATATTTATTTCAGCTTGCTAAAATTACACTTAAAAATAGCATTAAATGCCAACACAAAATGAATTTGTGTTTCTTCAAAGTATGCAGAATTTCACTTCCATTTAAAAATAAAATACCTGATCTTAGCCTAAAACGATAGTGGGGGGAAAAAATAAGGATCCAAGTACAACAAAAGAAGAATTGGCAACTTGCATGGCAAAAGTCTGCGAGCTTAAATCCTGAAATGTTTTTACAATGCTCTTAACAAATTGTCAAACACATATTCCTAAAAAAGCTGCTCATTAAACTAAATTACAAATCCATAAACATATCAGTTCATACAAAAACCTACCTTATGTTGGTTTTAACAGGGAGCAGCCAGATTAAACCAGATTAGTTATATGCCATATTACATTGACTGTTGCCACTAGAGGCAGTGTAACTACCCAAATCAATAAAACTAAATGCTAACACTTTTAAAACAAACCATTACAACGCCACTCTCATGAAACGAATCGTCGAAGAAGCAAAATTTGATTTGAAGCTTTCATTCTAATCAAATTACTCGAGTCCTAATTAGTCGTTGCAGGAGTAATGGCATCATTATTACCTATTATCGCATGCACCTGTGCTCAAGTCAAACAATGTGTATGTGTGTGGGTATCACTGACATCACATAATGGCTGCGCTCGTAAGGAGTGTAGTTTTGTTTACATACATACACTGCCATTGGCAGTGTATCAAATACTTGTTCTCCCCACTGTACATACATACATAAATATTTTAAGCAGTCTTTCACATGAAGGTTATTTGTACTAGCTAGATGTTGTCTGTCCCTTTAATACTGTGCTATTGAAATTGGATGGATGCAAAAACTGGCGGTCGTATCATAAATTAGCCAATATGGAAGAAAGGCAGTAATTAAACAAGTGTCGGGTCACATGATAACAGTGAAAAGCTTCTGCAAGAGAGTTATAACAAAGTACACTGTGGAATTCGCTATGCATTTTTCCTACAACGCACATTGAAAGCTGAGTATTTACTGTGACTTACAGGTTGCCAAAAGGCTGGCGTTCCGGTAATAATTAGCCTTTATTCGTACCTGTGTGTGAAATGTTTTCTTACAATTCTCAATGACGGGTTAGGTTTAATCACTGCTACATATTGTATTCAAATCAGATCATATTGATGTCAGGAGATAGCCAAAGCTGCTAGCAAGGGACGCGCACACAGTTTATTTTATGGCCCCCGGCTTACTCTTGATCATAACAAATTAGACGCAATTAGAAACTAAAACAAAGGGTAAAACTTACAAGTTGGTGAACAGACGAAGGCTGGATTCATAAAGTGCTACATGTAGTCTCTCGTTGGTCTTCACGCTTACATAGGAGCCGTTAGTGATAAGAAAACAAATGCTTCGCTTACCGCAGGAGATACATCCGGATTTGGTGACGCAAGATATCCTTTAGCAAATCAGGATGGTTGTTGTTTCCAGGCGGCACCGCCCCCGAGGTACTTAAAATGGTAGCAAGAGCGAATTTTTCTTTCAAAAAAATTCATTAATCGTAAAAGTTTATTAAGAAGGGTAATTGATAATTTTGTAAAAATAAGGGGTGTTTGGTTTTTTTTAAATTTGATAATGGATACTTATTGTTTTATCGTTTGTCAAGTACGTCACGTACATAACGGAGGGGAGGGTTGCAAGACTTGCGTCACTTCCGTAATGAGATTTCGCTACGGTGTTTGTTTCACAGAGTGAGCGATGTTTTGCAAAAGGATTTCCGCTGAATATTCGACAAACGCTGGAAAATAAACGGGCATGATGGAGGAACCATGGGATTTTGAGATTCTGTCCCGCATTGCCGACGGCTGCTTGTCGTTCCTGTCCGAATTCGTGGAGGACTGGCTCGCCAACGACATGAGGGTCTCCATATTCAAAATCCTCCTCAGCTGGTTAATTTTCAGTCTTCTAGCTATTCACTTCGCTTGGAAGGTTTACGGAAACACCGTAAACGATATGTATTATCGACAGGGTGAGTTCTTTTCCTCCTGCACATGTATCGTCGATTTATTCGTAGCGATGTTTAGGTGACTTGTTGTGGCGTTCAGGGAGCGGCCAGAACGGGGGTACACCTGACACAACACCTGGCCTGGGTAGATGGTAGGTATCCGCTGACTATTACGGCAACTGTTGTTATTTTTGAGTATTGTCATTGTGTTTGTAGGGGGAGCTCAGCGGGGGAACCATTCAAATCTCATAGAGATTAGTTTGACGGCTCGGAGATGAGTTCTAGAAAGTTCCAGGGACTACGAAATCACGTTAAAACTCAGACTTTATTAATAGGAATTTATCATTACTCTATATATAAGCTGTACAGTTGACTGGAAAACACCATTGTAAATACACAATTTATATTACCTCTGTCTCTGTGATTATTTAACATTATGAAGTACTTACTCACTGTGGTTGTTTCTAGAAAATTGTGTAGAATCTGTTGTAAATTTAAAGTACCATGTCAGAAATATTTAGCTCTTCATACATGATATATCATTATTATTATTACTGGTTTTATTATGTCTGGATTACTGTAGAACACAAATGACTTGTTTCATTTGACTGTGAATATCAATTAAGAGTAGCTTTAAACAGCTCAAAGACACTTTTTTTTAATGATTTGTCAAAGGGCTGCTTGTTATGAGATCTCTACACCTGCATCTTGAGTCAAAGAAAAATATTACAATGACAGTTCATATGTCAAAAACCTCTTAAATCGAGTCACTCATTGCTCAAAGCACCACTGTTATTGGTATTTTTTGGATGCAAATCAGAACCATAAACATCCACTTAACTTTACCCTTTTTTTTCATGAGTCTTTTTATTTTTAGGGGTAATATAATTAAATGACTAAACCTCACAAATAGAGCTTACTGTAGTGGATTCATTAAGTTATGTAATCGGTGTTATTTTGCGCCTTGCGGAATAAGAAGAACATGCACATCCATGACATTGGTGCATGTTAGGCCTGGTACAAGTAAGTTGCGTCCACCAGAGAGACGTTTAAAAAAAGTAAAAGAATCATTGTTCTTCAGGAAGCTGAGCGTGTCCAGCTTTTGTTTTTGGGCGTCTTCGTACAAGCTCGCGTCAGTGACTGCCCCCGCCGCTTCGGTTGGCCCGTCCTGGCCGTCGGTTCCTCCGCTCAGGAAGACTGGACTGTCCGGCGGGGGTCGTGAGCCCCTCAGTTCCAGCCCTACTCTCATAGCAAGCTCCTGGTTGCGTCCGCCACGGCCTTTCCCCGTAAGTTCCACGGTGGGCTCCCCCCCAGCCAACACGCAAGTGACGCCGCGTCCCTGCTCCAAACTCTGCATCACCCGATGGAGGTCCTTGCTCTCCACCCCGACCTCCGGCCCGAGCTTCAGCATCTTGACGGTGAGCTCGGATGAAGCTTCCTTACCGAATTGGGCCAAGAGGCCGTAAAGACGAGATACCGACCTCACATCGCCGCACACTCCCGGCGAGAGCACGATCGGGTGGAAACCCAGCTCAAGGGCCCGGCGGCTCGCGTGCTGGAGGGCGACACCGTTGGAGCCGATTACAGCGTTGAGAACATGGCTCGCCTCGTCCGTTTGGACTTCTTGTTGTGGACGAAGTCTACCGAGCACATCTTTCACTGAGGCGGGAGCAGAGTCCATCAAGCCATAGTGTTCGAGAACAGCCTGGACTTCTTGGCGACACACCGGACCCTGCACTGTGGCACCGCTTGCTATCAGGTCCAGCGGATCGCCAATCACATCTGATAGTATCAACGCCACCACCTGTCAAAAACAATATATGAATACACAACCACACAAAAGTGGGGAAAAAAAGAGTAACATTTTCACCATTTTTAAATGTTTTTTCCCAAAAAATCAAAAAATTCCAAATGTATTTCCATTTTTTTAATTATTAGTACAAGTAGTACTCTCTGAAACACTTCCAACTTTGTTTTTGTTGTACGCCCCCCACCCAAAAAAAAACGTGAAAAAATTTAAAATTCAATTTTAAACCCATTTAAAAAATGACTGTACAAGTGAAAATAAATTACAGTAAAAGCATGATTTTTTGGGGGGTGAAAATATAATGAAACTCGAAAGCAATTTTAAAAAAGCATTAACAGTGCTGGCCAAAGGTATTGGCACTCCTGCAATTCTGTCAGATAATGCTCAAGTTCTCCCAGAAAATGATTGCATTTACAAATGCTTTGGTAGTAATATCTTTGTTGATTCTGATTGCATTGAAAAAACACAAAGGAGAATGAAAAAAAAAATTAATCATCATTTTACACAAAACTCCAAAAATGGGCCGGACAAAAGTATTGGCACCCTCAGCCTAATACGTTGTAGCACAACCTTTAGACAAAATAACTGCGAACAATTGGTTTTGGTATCAAGCAAGGAGTTTCTTAAAATTCTCAGCTGGAATTTTAGCCCATTCTTCTTTGGGCAACTGCTCCAGGTCTCTGAGATATGAAGGGGTGCCTTCTCCAAACTGCCGTTTTCACAGGTGTTCTATGGGATTCAGGTCTGGACTCATTGCTGGCCACTTAAGAGGTCTCCAGTGCTTTCTCTCAAACCATTTTCTAGCTCTTTTTGAAGTGTGTTTTGGGTCATTGTCCTGCTGGAAGACCCATGACCTCTGAGGGAGACCCGGCTTTCTCACAATGGGCGCCCTCCGTTATGCTGCAAAATTTGTTGGTCGTCTTTAGACTTCATAATGCCATGCACACGGTCAAGCACAGAGGCAGCCAAGCAACCCCAAAACATCAGGGAACCTCCGCCATGTTTGACTGTGGGGACCGTGTTCTTTTCATTGAAGGCCTCGTTTTTTTTTTTCCCCCCTGTAAATACTATGTTGATGCCTTTTCCCAAAAATCTCAGCTTTTGTCTCATCTGGCCAGAGAACATTCTTCCAAAACGTTTTTGGCTTTCTCAGGGAAGTTTTGGTAAACTCCAGCCTGACTTTTTTTGTCTCTGGGTCAAAAGTGGGGTCTTCCTGGGTATCCTACCAGAGAGTCTCTTTTCATTCTGACACCGACAGATAGTATGGGTTGACGCTGTTGTACCCTCGGACTGCAGGAAAGCTTGAACCTGTTTGGATGTTAGTCGAGGTTCTTTGTCCACCATCCGCACAATCGCTAGTTGAAATGTGTCGTCAATTTTTCTTTTCCGTCCACTTCTTGGGAGGTTAGCCACAGTGCCATGGGCTTAACATTTATTGATGACACTGCGCACAATAGACACAGGAACATTCAGGTCTTTAGAGATGGACTTGTAGCCTCGAGATTGCCCATGCTTCCTCACAATTTTGCTTCTCAAGTCCTCAGACAGTTCTTTTGTCTTCTTTTTTCCATGCTCAATGTGGTACACACAGGACAAACGTTGAATCAACTTTAATCCATTTTAACTGGCTGCACGTGTGATTTAGTTATTGCCACCACCAGTTTTGGCCACAGGTAAGTAACAGGTGCTGTTAATTACACAAATTAGAGAAGCATCACATGATTTTTCAAAGGGTGCTAATACTTTTGTCCGGACCATTTTTTAGTTTTGTGTAAAATGATAATGATCCCCCCCCCCCCCCCCATTCTCTTTTGTGTTTTTTTTCATTGCAAGCAAACTAAATGAAGATATTACTACCAATGCATTGTAATTGCAATCATTTTCTGGGGAAAAAATTAGCATTATCTGACAGAATTGCATGGGTGCCAATTAGGGTTGTTCCGATCATGTTTTTTTGCTCCCGATCCGATCCCGATCGTTTTAGTTTGAGTATCTGCCGATCACGATATTTCCCGATCCGATTGCTTTTTTTTGCTCCGGATTCAATTCCAATCATTCCGGATAATTTTTCCCGATCATATACATTTTGGCAATGCGTTAAGAAAAAATGAATAAAACTGGGGTGAATATATACAATCAACATACAGTTCATAAGTACTGTATTTGTTTATTATGAAAATAAATCCTCAAGATGGCATTTACATTATTAACATTCTTTCTGTGAGAGGGATCCACGGATAGAAAGAATTGTCATTCTTAAAGGATAAATGTGACTTTGTATATTGTGACTAAATATTGCCACCTAGTGTATTTGTTGGGCTTTCAGTAAATGATACTGTAACCATTTAACTTCTGCACAAATGCATGATGGGAAGTGCAACCATGACTGTGTGTTGTGGTACCAATTGATATATCTTCTCTGCGTTGGGAAATTACATAGGGCGTCAAGAAAAAGATCAACTACAACCTTTCTTCCCCACATTGCTTCCCACGATTATTCTAATCGTTGGGAGAGGAATAGTAAGGCTTTAGCCATTAAATAAAGGCTCCAAAGGCTGTCAAAATCCACTCTACTCATTTTACGCTGCCGTTTAGCTCTATATACTGTATGGGTTAAACGGCGCCATTATAGATTGAACGCGACAATGCGTGAGTGGGTCGTGCAGCGCATGCGTTAATTGCATTAAATATTGTAACGTGGTAAATGTAAAAAATATTCATTCTCGCCATTAACGCGATAAATTTGATAACCCTACCTTAAGCTTAAACTAAAGACTCTAGAAGAGTGTAAACACATTGTCTGTAACGGTAAATACATTTAGAAAACGATTTAATTAAAAAAATATATATATATAAATATATATATATATATATATATTTTTTTTTTTTTTTAAAAAGGCATGTCCGATATTTTTTTGCCGATTCCGTCATATTTTACCGAATAATTTACAATAACTGATCCTTAAAATAGAAACATCTCAATTTTATTTTTTTAATGTAAACACACCCGTTTTACTGATTTTTTTTTTAAAAATTAATTTTAGCCAAGCTTTAATAAAGTTCTATGTATTTTTTTTCCCATTTAAAATCTACAATTGTTTTTTTGACAAGACAAACCCTCACACAAATTAAAAGCAGTTACAGTTTCTGCAAAATAGTCATATCAAAATATTTCTTTATTGTCTTAACTATGGCCAACTAAATCATCATGCTTTTCATTGGACCATCAAGAATGTTTTTATTGTCCATGTGTGAACACAGCCTAAAAGCATGATGCTACAATAAGTGACAATACATTTATTTGCTTTGGAATATAACATTTTAAATCACATTTTTCCAAAATTCAAAGTGTATATTACCTGAGCAGGGTGTGCACACCGAGCAAGTCCTCCGCCCTTTAAGACAGATAAGGCGCGCCGCACTGTGTTCAGCTCCTGAATAGTGGCTCCGGCAGCTGCCAGCTTGCGGGTGACGTCCAGTTTCTCTTGCAGGGTTATTGGCGCGATGGGTGCGGGTAGTAATGCAGAGCCGCCACCTGAATGCGGCCATCACACCAACAAAGATTTATCAATCTATTGCCTGCTATTGGGAGTGAATGAGTTCAAGTGTACCTGAAATCAGCACGAGAAGCAGGTCTTTCGCCGTTAAGGTGTTAGCAAGCCGAGCGATACTTTCTGCTGCCTTCTGCGAGTCGGAGTCAGGCAGGTTGTGTTGGGCGCCCTCCATGACTCGTATTCGGCTATTTTCTTTTAACAGCAGGTGGCTGCAGCGATAAATATTACAATCACAAATTTTCCAGAATCCTACTTTTTTTTTCTTAAAGTGATGTGAATTTTAATCACAAAATTATTACCACACTTATTTCTTATTGTAATACAACTTATGCTGCCTTCATGTGGTGTCGTAATTATGGTAAATACTACTTGTTGAGTCAAAAGTTGCATGTGAACGAGCTATGAAGTCATATTTTCTACTGGAGAACTGAGATTTTATTATGATGCCAGTTTCCAAGATGGGATGACCTTTTATTTTCAAAATGACAGTGTTAACTTGAAGTTGTGAATGGTAAGAAACTATAATTTTTTAAAAAGCAGATTCATCTTTAATTTGCATGTTTGTTTTTTACACCAGGTCACTAATGTAATGTACACATTTTAAAAACTCATTGTAACTAAGTGTTTACGATTAATTTTAGTTTTGCATAGCGAAAGAGACATGGGTGAGTACTAGGCATGTGCCGGTTTGATATTCTGACGGTATGATAACCTTAAGCCAAAATATCACGGTTCCACGGTATTGCAATTACAGCTCTAAAATGTGTTATTTGGGTTTTTAAAAAAAAGTTTTTCCATTGAACATTTATTTTTCAAAACATATGAGCAAATTGGAACAAAATAATGTCAAGTTTAATTAAGAAACAAAAACATTTTCTAAATAAAATAAGTGCAGTCCTTTCAGTGAGCCTAAACCCACAGCCACAGCTCAACATTATTACTGTCAGAACAAAAATAATGTAATTATTTTCCATAAAAAGCATGTGTGTATGACGCGTATCATGTTTACATTAGACACACACTCGCTTTCTCAACACAAACAGTTGGCAGAGAGAGAAAAACACCATGTTTTACAACCACTAGACACACTAAACACACTGGAGTTAACTCTTGTAACTGGTGGGAAAAGTTCACGACAGTGTTTACTAGCCCTTAATTTGATATACAGTAAATGTGAAATCATATTGGAGGTATTGCCTCCTCGGCAGCCACCCACAGCAAACATGTTTTACATGTCTGTTGGCCCTCCTCCTCTAAGCTGCGGCCGTCTGTAATTTTTCTGTAGCCGATGTATTCCCGTACCAGCGGTTTTGTTTTCTTCGATAGGGGAAAAAGTTCAGGAGTTTCACCTCCTCCAGCCATTATGTAGCACAGCTGACTCACAGAAACTGAGCAACAACCGTTGGGGGAGTGTTGAGCCTTACAGCTGCAAGCGACGGATTTGTCCATGCATTTTTGGGACATAAAAAAATAGCTAATCCCTGAGGGACAGTATGATGGAAAATTTTTGCGGTTTTGAAACCTTGATGTTTTCATACCACAGAATATCTTGAAATCGGTAATCGGCACATGTCTAGTAAGCACTTAATCAGTCTGAATGAACTACTTACGTAAATGTTTTTGTTTAGAGTATAAGCCAATGACAGCATGCCATATTTTGTTTTTTTGCTACGACAACAAAGGCACATGAATAGGATGCACTCATAATTACCAATTAGCAAGTGGTAAGCATCATTTTTCCGAGGGAATGTGAAGACAGCAATAGTTCCTTTAAAACTAGAACTTATTTTTAGCTTTGAAACATTTTTTAACTTTATTCTATTAATACGGGAATTGTCAAAAAAACAAAATTACAACATATGATAGCATTCTAGAATTTTTTTTTTTTTTTTTTTTTTTTTTTTTTATCTTGAAGAAAATGTATTTCTCCCCCCCCCCCCCCCCCCCCCCCCCCCCCCAGAAAATTTTAGGACTCCTTTCTAGTATTATTACATCTTAACTCTTTTAAAATGATGACTTCTAGTAATAATAATACTTTCTTCACAAAATCATGACTTATCCCCTGTAGCATTCCAGTATCAACTCTTCCCTTTAAAAAAAACATTTTACTTACTTTAAAAACATTCCCATCATTTTATGTTTAAATTCTCATTAAATTCAACTTCTTTCAACCAATAGTGAAAAAAAAGTATTTCTGTCATAGAATCTTAAGGAAACTCATATTCTGACCCTATTCTTATCCTTTCATTATTTTACAACATTATTCATGTAATCTAATGATACTATTGTAGAACAATTACTTCAAATAAACCTGGACAGAAACAATCTTGCTAATTATAGTGTGGTTATTCCCATAAAACCATTATTATTCCCATAAAACCATTACCACATTATTGTTACTTAATTCTCACAAATTAATCTGTGGCGTTCACACATTATTCAAATCAGACTTTTGACTTTGTTCCTACTGTATTTTTGCAAGTTGCCATGAAAGTAATCATTTTCTATCTTGCTGATTTTGCTTACTGTTTTCCATGCTCCCGCAACGTCTGCTGAATGCCATGTGGCACACTGATAACTCCGTCAACCAAGTGTTCTCCCACAATCCTCTCCGCCTCCGTAGCCATGCCCAGCACCGCCTTCCCGAAGCCAACTACGTGCACGTTGTTTTCCATCTTGAACTTGCGATCGGCACCGACGACCTCCACGCTGTCGCCTTGTCGCACCAAACTCTGCCGGACGACGATGTCGGGCTGCACGGCTTCCACTGCAGCTGCAAACACCTCGCGTGCCCCAAAGTCGAGTGACATTTTCCTCCTTCCAAAGAGAGGCAGGTACGGTTGAGGTCGGATCAGGGAGAGAAATCGTGCCATCTATGCCTTGAGGATTTTCATATAGAACATGACAAAGATAAAGAATTAGACATTGAACTGATAATGAAGCAAGAGTTAAAAGAATGAAAAACATTTAACTAAATTGCTGCCACTGTCATCCAATCCATTTTGACTGAAGGGTTTGGCAGTGATTATTCACTGCCAACTCTCCCAGTTCAACTGGATTGGACATCTATTGCTGTCAATTGTACTGGAACAGAATCATTCAATGCCATGTGGAAGCTTCCTGCTGAGACTCACCTGCGAAAATGTTCAAACACAAGCTTTGTCAGTGTGTTCCAGCTTAGCTAATGTTTCAAAAGTCACAGTGAAGACTAAAAAAACTCTTGCGTATCGTGTTTAATCATTGACTTGGACTCACCACATGACCCGACAGCATTATCCCTGCGCTTGCCTTGCACGCATCTCTTCATTTGTCCCACTGCAAAGTACACACAACATACACTCCTGCTAGTTTTTTTTCTATAGCAAGAAAAAAAAAAAACGACATTTGAATAAAGGCTTTCTATCACTGGAAGTCCCGGGGTTTTTGGGCTATAAAGAAAGACCAGAAGGGCGTCAGATGACCCCAATACCAAACTGGCTACTTGGCTTTGTCAAACAATAAACTACTCAAACAAGCAATCAAGCAGACAACCCCCCTACACACTCCTGTGGAGTCGCTGCCTAGGTGTAAAGGGGGGCGTTTCACTCTGGATAGCTGCAATTAGCAACTTGAATATTTGCAAATCCAGGGCTCGCTTGGCTTTGTCAAACACGGAGGAACACGGAGATGGACAGTTGCCCTGTTCTACAATATGATTGACATGGCAGAGCACTGAATGCATATGTGTTGTATCAGGCATGCACAGGTGGACTTCTGGTGGGTCTTGCAAAGGAATTGGCTCACTCCTATATGGGCGCAAAGAAGGCGCAGAAGGAAAAATTGCTTCGGCAACAGCCTCCAACACCTAGGCCCGGGAAAATGGTGAAATGTCATGTGTCACCACATAAAAAATGCTTTGTTTTTTTATTACACCATCCCTTGTATAAAGTTTCTTTTGATGTCTTTTTTTCACGTGCTTTTCTTTTTTGTGCAAAAAATGACTTGTGTTGTGCATCATCAGCCATTCATCATCAGCAATATGACAATTGTAGCTCCATACATAAAAGAAACAGTGCAACTAAATATTCAGAGAGATTGAGACAGCTGTTCTTTCTCAATGCTGTAATGTCAGATAGTCCTCCGCAACAAATCCCCAGCAAAAAAAAGTGTCTGATATCTTGCCAATTTTTTCAAGTCGTGCACAATTCGATCACATCAGACAACCATACTGAGCAGTTACCAAACACTAAAACATACAGTAAAAAGGTTGTCCGCCCGATTGCCTGCTTGAGTGGTCCACTGTCCGACAAAGCCAAGGCAGCCCTACCCTGCAAACACTCAAGATGCTAATTGGAGCCATCCAACCCTGTGGTTTTGCGAGTGTGAATGGGAATGACTAATGAGGACCTAAACCCTTACAAAAGTTGTGCTGATTAGAGTCAGATGACCCTTCTCTGGTAACAAAAGTGATTTGCATCAACTGATCCATCATTGGTAGTTGTAGTCTAAGAGACCAGGACAGTAACACCCCGAGAAGTTTTTTGCATTGAAGTTGTTTATCTAGTAATGTTTGATTCAGAAGAGCAGGTGTGACTTTACAATTATTGATATAGTCTGCGATGACGCACAGTTATTTCAGCTCAAGGCACATGCAAAAGACAGCCCAAATGTATTACTAAATTGTGATATGATATTAATGGAAATCCTTTAATCATGATTATTCGGTAAAGTAGAGCTGTAATTTCAATATTTTAACAATCCTAAACTAATTTATTTTCCTAATGAATCATTTGAAATGATTTTTTAACATTTTAATGACGCCTTATTTTGCACATTGAGATCTAAGAGGCAGAGAAAGGCGAGTGGACGCAGGCGTTCATTGGACAGCGCCGTTTATTGGCATAAGCTTCGGCAAATCCTTCACAACAAACGTAAGTATTATAGTGAAAATACATCTAATATAATAAACATATCTCTCAAAAAAATAATGTTCACAAAAATAAAAGCGCTTCAATCTGTATTAATGACGCCCTATTCTCACACGATTAAAAAACAATGCAAAGAGAACTGGCATTCACAATCAAGATATGCAAAATACACATAAAACTTACTCAGACTTTGGTAAAACTCTAAACATTTTAGCAACTCGTTTAGCGCCACAATACATTGGATGTCAATATTTAGTCACAATATACAAACTATGATGCTGAGAGCCATTATCATGAGACTTGTATGTTTGGAAGACCACACGCAAATGAACATAAGGTACAATGAACCCGGAAACTACGGCGTCAGTCTAGGGACAAAACGCGCTCGTTGGCTTGATCTCTAATTAATTTAAAACAAGCCATTGAGACCATGTGGTGTATTTAAATCACTACCTTAGATAGTTAGTGTGACACTGTTGAAGAATGGCAAGGAGCCCATGTGACGTTACCTTCTGCGACGTCAACAACAATGGCGAGCAATTTATTTTTTGATTCAAAATTTTACACATTTTATTAAAACGAAAACATTAAGAGGGGTTTTAATATTAAATTATTAAAACTCGTACTAACATTTATCTTTTAAGAACTACATGTCTTTCTATCCGTGGTACCCTTGTAAAAATCTCTAATGTAAATAGGCTCCGCCACTACTCCGGTTTTCGATTTTCGCGGTGGGGGAGACGGTCCCCATTATCCGTGAAAAACAAGGCATCACTGTATATTATTTTTAAACAGATTTCGCGGTGGGGGAGACGGTCCCCATTATCCGTGAAAAACGAGGCATCACTGTATATTATTTTTAAACAGAGGCTTCAGGAGGAAAAATGTCATATACTCTATTTTCATCAATTATTCCGCCAAATATATTTACTGTTACCGGTTTTCACGACGTCAATTCTCCACGTTTGACGACCTGCCAGTTACCAAGGTAACCTCAAGGAAGCCGTCCCCACGAATGGTTTACATTCAACCATTTTCGTCATTGTAATTCTCGTATCGTAGTTGCTCATTACCTCAGTCTTCTTGGATCCAACTCCGTAGTTATTTTGCTCTGTAATTTAAGGTAAACGTGGAGTGGCATTATTTAGAAGTTAACTCGAAAACATCGAACTAATCTTCAAATTGCGGCAAATCAAAACAACCCACTTGTTTCTTGAGTTAGATTAGGTTAGTAAAGCAGCGCAGGGGCGCATTATCGCTCCCTGCTGGCGTTGAGTGGAACATACAAGCGAGAAAAGCTAACACTGAACTGAACTTTATGTAAATTTTATCGTGTTGAAAGCAATAATAAGAGACGAAACTCAGCTATATGTAGTAACTGGCACGAATTAAGACAACTTCAGTAGCCATGTTAAGTGGAAACTAAGAGAAATTTAAGACTTTTGATTTGGCCCTATGGGGATCTATGGAAAGTAGGGAATGGATGATTGGATACTTATATTGCAGTAATATTTATGCCATACAATATGAAATATATATAAAAGTAGTGAATAGTGACAACAGTGTGGACTTTCAAAGCCCTTGTAAGAGTTTACTTACTCATTTCAAGGATAATTCATTAAAAGTTTTAATAATTGAGGCCAAGTCTGCATTTAAAACATGCAATTCCTTATACAATTTAACATAAAAGGAGTTCACAAGAACATTTACAAAGTCACCAAAATAATTTTATTAGATGAGCACAGTATTGGAGTTGGCATGACCACTTATTTTACAGAGGCACAAGTTACAATTTCCAACTCACTGCATTTAAAAGTCTGCGTTCTGAGTAAATGTTATACATTCAAATTAAAACAAAAATTCCACCAATGTTCCATTGTCACAGGATGGAAAACTTTGTGAGTTCATCTCTGTCAGCTCCTAAATGTGCAGTGCCTTAGTAGGAAGTGCAAAAGAAGAGAATGATGGCAGCCTTCTTATGCATGGAAGCACAGTAATTAGCCACCCATAATTGACTTCATCAAAACACACACGTCCCAACTTGATCCCTTCGTACAACTTAAATACATGACTATTAAATAACACCTAATAATTTACAAGCTTATTAACGTACTCTAGTACAGAATGTTATCAATGAGGTCTCAGAGTAGTGTTGAGGTATCTCAACACGGCAAAAAATAAAAATGTCTGCCATTGAATGTGTCCTCAAACACGAGGAAAAAAAAAACACTTCAATGCAACTATTCTTATATAGGAAGCTACTTCATCCAGTGAACCGTTTCCTTGTGTAGATGCTTTTGTAACCCTGTGACAATGCATCTCTTTGTGCGCTCAACTGTTTTTCATGCCACAATTGGCACGTGCCATATTACATTGCCATATACACTGTTGTTGGCTGCGCTGCTTCAGGCTTTATTTACACTCCAGGTCCAAGTGCGCGCTTCTGATTAAATGCCTTTTTTTTTTCGTCTTTAAAAATGATCACTTAACAATGCAGTACAAATCCAGGTTTTGGCAAGCACCCCCCCCCCCCCCCCATGTCCACAATTCCCTGAGTGGCCACCTCCAGCCCCTGAGACTCCACCAAAGCCTGCTGCTTCAATACAAGTTACAAGTCCATTTTGACCCAGCTGTACCACAAAAGCAGTACCAGGCTGTGTCAGTATCACCAGGGCGAGGGACGCTTTGCTAGAAAAATGGGAAGCGGAGGTCATTTGTCAGTGATGGTAGCAGCTGCCATGGGGGTGCGTATGGTTCCACGTGCCGTCGCTGCTAGTTCCTCAATTTCAGTGTTGAGCCGCCGAATCACCCACTCCACGGCTTCACGGCCCTGGATGGAATGATAAAAAAAGTGGCAAACTTATTTCTCTCGTTTTCATAATCCAAAGAGCGTTAAAATAATCCAAGGCTCTATATAAAACGTGTCACATTCATTTTTGTCGCTGGCCACATCCGAGTAATGGTTTGACTGCAAACCCATAAAATATTTTTTTTTTCCAGTCACCTCAAACAACTCCATATACACAACAAATTGAATGATACCTGGTTGTATAACAAGAAGCCAGTACAAACCTGTTATTTGTAACCAAAAAAAACGCTTGAAATATCTCAATGTTTTCAAAACGGACAACAATCTGTAATTTGGTTACTTTAGCAAGAAACATAATTTGTTTTTACCGGCCACACAAAAAGACATGAAGCCCAGATCTGGCCTCCGGGCCTTGAGTTTGACACCCGTACTCTAAATTGTATTGACTGTCACGTTTAATGAACAACTAATCGATTATCCAATTAGTAGCAAACTATTTTGATCATGGATTATTGTCTATAGACTTGGTTTACTTGTCCAAATCCTTTTTTAAAATCTTTTAAAAGTAAATATTTTCTCATTTCTGTAGTTCTCCATTAAAAATTTTTTTTTTTAATTACCATAATTTCCGGACTATAAACCGCTACTTTTTTCGTTCATTTTGAATCCTGCGGCTTATAGTCCAGTGTGGCTTATTTGTTGATTTATTTGCGTTAACAGGCAACACATGCCTCCTAGCATGCATTGCAGCACTCTAGATGGAAGTAACAATCAAAATTCATGTTCTCTGCTAATTTTTTATTCATTTACTGTTCCAGTTGTTTCGTTAATTGCTTGTTATGGTATTTGGTAACACTTTATTTGAACCGGCGTCATAAGACTGTCGTAAGACCATCATAATTATGATATGACACTATCATGGGCATTACTGAATGCTTATGACAGGTGTCATTAAGCGTCGTCCCGCAAATTATGTTACCAACTCCATTTATGTCCAGCTCAGATCTTTCCATTCAAAAGTGAGATCATTTGCTGAATAAAACTGACTGATAACTGTAAATAAATGATAATTATAAGCATTCGGTAATGCTCATGACAGTGTCATGTCATAATTATTTCTAATTGTCTAATGACAGCCTTATGGCACCACTGTCAAATAAAGTGTTACCAAACACTGTAACTATCAATTAATTAAACAACAGGAACAGTAATTGAATAAATAAATAGCACAGAACTTGAATTTTGATTGTTATTTACATGTGTTGCGCTGCAGTGCATGCTAGGAGGCATGTTGGACAACAACAGTGTTGACAGCAGGTGGCATAAAAGGTTGACTGTCTCCCCCAAGGGAGCAGTGATGGCCAAATGAAGCTTCTTGAAGCAATGAAGCTTTGCAGCCAATTGGTTAAAAGCTTCATGGTGGTTCATTTGGTGTTCTGACCGTCATATGATGCCGCTGTCTAATGAAGTGTTACCGGCTAATATCATTTGGTGTAAATATCCCATAATACAGTGAGGACAGGGCTTATAATCCAGTGCGGCTTTTCTATGAACAAATGCCGTTTTCGTGTCACATTTGATGAGTGGCGGCTTATAGTCAGGTGCGCCTTATAATGCGAAAATTACAGTATTTTTGACGGAGTGATTTGCAAACCTCTGTGTAAATCTACGTGTAATGGTACACTTACATATTTAAATACTATTCAGTCCAACTTTTCTAAGAGCGTTCCAGTGCACAATAAACAAGGTGATTTATTTTTGAGCCCATTAGTTCACTCAGTGATTAGTCACCTATCAAAATAATTGTTTAAGGCACTGACCAGACTAGTGTGCAGTGTTGTCAATCTCCTACCTTTCCTGCATTGACCGAGATGCTGCTTGCTAGAAGGCCCTCGAGGTAACTGCTCAAACTTACGCCTTTTACAGAAATAATAGCTTCTTGTGTGAGGATTGTTCTATGGGGAGAAATGAAAAAATACAACTCATGAATTGTCAGGCTTGTACACTGGATGGGTTTTCTTCTATGAACTTACTTTTTAGAATCATCAGGGTGAGGTTTATACGTTAACTTTTCATCCACAGACACCAAATTGGTAAAAGTAATCTACAGCGTGGGGAGAAAGAAAAAGGACATTGGCAGACGGGTCTTCAAAGAGTTAAGTATAAGTACATTCCATTGCAAAACAAGCCAATTTTAATTCCACCAAAGGTCTACAAGAAGAGAATCTACAGCAGAATTGTGTATTAGAAACTAGGAATGTCCCAATCGTATATTTCTGCACCCGGGTCAGAGTCACCTGATTTTGAGAATGGGATTATACAGAGTCCCAATCAGATACAGAATTAGTTTTTTTTGGTTTTTTTAATTGGAAAAAAAGTTCCAAACATGTTCCTCTTTACAGTACTGGCTCCTCCACTTTTTCCAGGAGTGTTGCGGAATAGAAAACAAATATTTTTCTCTCTTTTGGCAATGACATTATATTTCTTGATGATTTTGTTACTTTTTAGCCCTTAAAAAGTAAAAAAAAAAAATACATGGCGGAAAACACAGACAAGGCTGAAAAAGCCGTTTCTGCTCTTTAAAAAAAAATTTATTCACTGGCATATTTTAAACTTTTAAACAAATTACGTCACAATGAAAAAAATAGTGTCTGTAAATAGGTCACGGATATCTACCTCATAACTATCTCTAAATTGTAATTTTTTGTTACTGTCGCATTTTCCCCGATATTTTAGATGATAAATAATCGATCCAAACAAAGAAATTTTTTTTTTTTTTTAATTTTTAAAAGAAAACTTTAAAAGGGTAAATATTTGAAAAAGAAAATCTCAACTACTCCTTGCTGTCTGCGATTTATGCATCGCGACCCTTGTTATATCACCATGTTTCACCCATAAAATTCCCCAAAAATCCGGCTGTGGCCATTCACAGCTGTGTCTTGACACTCTGTGATACATGCCAAATGGAGTTTTTGGATCGAAACAAGGTAAGTATGCGATAACATCTCGTTAAAATCGTGGCGTCTTTAATTCTGCTCTCGCATGCTCTCGCGTCCAGTTAGGGTTTTGCTGTTAAAAAAAAAATAAATAAATAATTTTTTTAGATGCCCTCCTGTTCAAAATTTTTCTTCCCCCAGAAAATTTAGATTTTAAGCTTTTCAATGATTTATTACACATGCATATGGGACAATTTTGAAATATGGCCGAATTGGGTTTCTCAGAGCGGAACTTCATGACACCTGGGTGTTTTGCGCCATATATATTTATAGGCCTAAATAATATTGGAAAAAATTAACATTGCGCTATTGATTTCCAACGCTCCACACTTACTTTTTTTTTTTCCATTGGTTAAGTACTCACATTTGTGGACTGAAGTTCAAGACTCTTCTTCTGCGGATCCACAACTGAGTGCTCCTGAATGTAAGTGCACGTCCGCGTGGTGCCAATAATCTGAGGACAAATGTGACAATAAAATCAACAGTCACAGAGCAGTCTGGATCACTGACAGGACACACTCATAGTCCTCAGTCCTTGGCAAGGTCACGAGAACCGCAACATAAGAGACGGGCCCCTAGGAATTTAGAGTTCTCGTGAGCTCTTAATTTAACTTGGAAAGTTACATCACATGCCGTCACGGGTTTCAGCACAGCCATAACAAAATTGGCACTCACAACTACTACACTCAACTCACTCAACTACTACACTCCAGTCAAAAAGCTGGTCCAACTTTTCTGTCCAAAGACAGGAAACGCATTGTGAGAGCTGTTGTCTTTTGGATACTCACAGACTTGACTATAGATGGTAGACCCCACTCGGTGCTGAGAAGTCTTTTGCTGTGAAGGCGGCCTTGCTTGTCAACTGTCCGGTCCAAAACGTCTACTCCGAACACGCTAGGATTCATTGGGTTGGGGTACTTTTGCATAGCAGCCTTGGTCACAGTTTCCCATGGGTGACTGTTGGAGAAAAAGTCAACAATAAACAACAATGGCAACACCAGTGTTGTTTTTGTCAATGACGACGATAACGAAAATATTTCGTCAACGAACAATTTTTTCATGACAATGACGAGACGATAACGTGCTAAAAACATGTATTGGGAGAATAAAACATAACGACATGAATGCCAGTTTTCGTCTGACAAGACGAGAACGAGACGAAAATGCCCAATACAGTAGTTTCCTTCACATGTTCACAATGTGACATTTTTATGTGTAGTCTGCATAGTAGCAGAGTCTAGTGCCACTCATGTGACATGCTAGGCCCCCCCCCCCGACTCACCAGTGTCGTTGCCAGTCACTCCAGCTTGCACACACGGTAAGATTTATTTTCTTATCTTGGCCAGGAAGAATATACAATGTTGTTTTAGCTTTTAAAGGTCTGTGCTGAGTGATCATCACACACTAAATGTAACTCGTAGCGTTAGCATAGCGTTCGCGTTAGCATTAGGCTAATTAGGCGAGCGTACTCTCATACTCTCGGACAACATTTTTTTTACAAACAGTTTGTAGCGTCCAGGTGGGTATATTTAATTGAAAATAATGTACTGTTTTCCTTTTGAGTGTGTATTATCACCAAGTTGGCTACAATATGTGCTCGTCCATCAATTTCATTCGAAATATGGTGGTACCTCTATATATGAAGTCAATTCGTTGCAGGACCTTGTTTGTAAGTCGAAATGGTCATATGTCGAGCAGGATTTTCCCATAAGAATACATTATAATTCCATTAATTCGTTTCACAGCCCGAAAACCTACACTAAATCCTTGATAAATACTGCTGGTACTATTACAAATGGCAATTACACATAGCAAAACAAATAAATTATAAATAAAAATCTGAATCATATGATCATCATCATCATAATAATTCCTGTAATAATGTAATGAATCGGGTTCTAAAGTGGCGGACGTTTTTGCTGAACCTGAACGCACCGCGTGGCTGATGTGACGATGAGATAGAATGCGGTCCTATTTTACTTTCTCTTTTAATGTTTTAATGTTTCTTTTCCTGTTGATTTTGGGTTACCGAACAGGAAGTGACCCAGGAATCTCCCAAATGAGTGGCAGTGACTCAAACTCAACAGGAAGTGACCTGTAAATGCCCTAAAATAAACAGAAAGTGACCTGTAAATGGCCTGAAAATTGGTATGTGACTGTCAATGCTCTGGTTTTGAATGAACAAACGTTTATTCGCCCCCCTCACCTCCCACCAGTCTAAATGGA
Organism: Corythoichthys intestinalis; assembly: GCF_030265065.1. Classification (NCBI taxonomy): domain Eukaryota; kingdom Metazoa; phylum Chordata; class Actinopteri; order Syngnathiformes; family Syngnathidae; genus Corythoichthys; species Corythoichthys intestinalis. The sequence continues at coordinate 24,783,068 of NC_080403.1, read as the reverse complement.
CTGGGTGTCGAGCGCCATCAATGGCAGCCATAGAGTTAACTAAACACTATTATCGTGGAAAATTTTCTGTATCAACTTGTTGATTCCTTTTTCTTTTTAAACACTGACACTTTTTTAAAACGATATCTCGATTCTTGGTAGGACCATCGATAACCTTTTGGAATACAAGGTATCACGATATACCACCATTTCGATATTTTGTCACACTCCTAATTAGGAATATGAGAGGGGTCCTTTAAAATAATCTCCTTTCAATTATATTTGGAACTAAAATTTTAAAAACGCAAATAAAGTGGGACAAAATGTCACAGACTGGATCCTCAGAGAATACGGGGCTAGACGAAGGTCAGTGTCTCGTTTCCCTGGAGACGCGTTTGGCTAATGGCGTCACAGCGCCAGAGAGGAAAAAGTAGGGGAAAGGTTACTCGACTGCACGGGTCGCTTACGCAACAAGAACACCACTGGCTACATTTAAATGCGCCTTTACAATACTTAACAATACGTCTGTTTAAGCGACTTAAAAAAATACCTACATGTCTCAATACTGACCGTTAAAACTAATTAAAATTACAAGAATAGATGTCGCTAGCATGTTAGCTATCAAACAAAGGGGTGGGGGTCTGTTCTGGCGCCTATCATCCAATACCCGGATGTTCCGTTTTATGTAAGCCGGTCACGATACAAGACAATGTCAAACGTAGCTTTTGCAATAAAACCGCAAGCAGAATTAGTTGAAACTTACTTGAATATGTGTTCAGATGTCCAAATCTTCATCGTACGGCGAGTTTGGGTTGGATTGATGGAGGGAATTCGCCGGGGTTATCCGTCACGCTGAAGCCGGTCGACGTGTGCGAGATGCCGGCGGGTTGAAGTCAAGACAACCGCAAGACCCTCCCCCTCTCCTTCCGATTCCCGTTCATGGGCTGTCATGTGATTGCGATGACGTACTTCCGGTTTTCAGCAGCATGCAACTACGCGCGTGACCGGCCTGCTGTCAGTCACTAACGGAGTGACATAACAGCAAGACAGCGTAAACTGCAATTCATATAATTATTCAGTTTTTTTGTTTTTTGTTTTGTTTTGTTGTTTTTTAAGGTAAATTGATTCAACGTTTTTCCCCTTCCTGAGGTCAGTCATTTATTCACTGCCAGTGACGGCAATAGACGTCCAATCCATTTGATTTGAGAGGGCTGCCAGTTAGATAGACAATTAATTAAAAAGGTTGTGTACCTACTTTTCATCTACCCTGTATTATGTAAAAACTATGCAATGTAATAATTTTATCCTCTGTGAATATTGTATCAATAACCTTCAATGTTACACAATTCTCCCCTATTGGAAGGTTGAAAGTTCTGTGCAACCTTGGAAGAACAAGGACAAAGTTTAGGCTGTTGACTGACATTCGGTATATCTAAGTATTTATGGACTGATGTTAACAGAAGGAATTTTCAGTAACTGTTACAACTCTTATTATACAGCAAAAAACAAAAAAGTGTTCTTGTAACAATGTGAGTTTTATTGTCGTAGTAAAATTACTTTATTTTCAAGACAATACCTGAATGCCGTAATGTGACAACTTTATTGTTGTAGTGGTACAACTGTTTGAGAAAATTGTAAAATAACAATCACTAATATGAATGAAAATAAATAATACATTACAAAAAATAAATTTTCACAACAGGATAACTTTTTTGAATATATGACTATTTTCATCTACGTTATGACTTAATCTTCAGAATAGAATTTTTCCACAAAATAATACAACAGTATTTTCTAAACAATACAACTTCAAATATCTATTCTCAGAGTGATACAACTTTTATTTAATGATATTTTGACTTTATTTTTGCAACATTACTGCTATTCTCAGAACATAATTTTTTTTGAACTACCGTAATTTTCGGACTATAAAGCGCACCTGACCTGACTAGCCGCCGCCCAACAAATTTGACATGAAAATGGCATTCGCTGTATTGTGGGATATTTACAACAAAAGATATTAACCGGTAAGACTCTGACAGCGGCGTCACAAGCCTGTCATCAATTTCCTCTCCACCCTAAACAGCCATATGTAACACCACATCACCCAATGTCCAATATTAATTTACATACAGCCTTCGCCGCTGCTGCTCCCTCACTCTGGAACTCACTCCCAAAACCCATCAGGAACTCGGACTCATTACAAAACTTCAAATCACTCCTAAAAACCCACCTGTTCAAACTAGCTTTTCCCACCTCTTAATTCTTAATTCTGTCTTTGTGATATGTTATGTAAAGCGTCTTTGAGTGTCCAAAAAAGCGCTATATAAGTTTGAGGTATTATTATTATTATTATTATACATGCAATATACTATATGCAATACTTGCTAAGTGCAATATTCAATGCCTTCACTAACAACTGCTGCTACTTCAATTATTTGCACTGCCTGAACATCGGACTACCTCATACAGATTCTATATTTATTTAGATTTTATACTTTTATTCTTGTAGTTATGAGATTTTTACTTGTCCTGCACTGCAAGGGAGATGCCCCACAATTTCATTGTACAACTATATAATGACAATAAAAGGCTATTCTATTCTATTCTATTCTATTCTATTCTATTCTATTCTATTCTATTCTATTCTATTCTATTCTATTCTATTCTATTCTAAGACTATCATAATTATGACGACACTGTCACAAGCATTAATGAATGCTCATGACAGATGTCATTTAGTGTCATCTGGCAAATTATCTCACTTTCGGATGGATGAGCTGGACGAGCTGGACATGAATGGAGTTAATAACAAAATTTGCCAGATGACACTTAATGATATCCGTCATAAGCATTCATTAATGCCTATGAAAGTGTCATGTCATCATTATGACGGTTTTATGACAGTCTTGTGATGTTGCTGTCAAATAAAGTGTTACCTTTTAACCCAAATACATTAACAATAAAATGCACTGGACTATAAAGCCACAGAATTCAAAATGAGGGGAAACAGTAGCGGCTTATAGTTTTAAAAATTACAGTATTTTAATTAATACAACTTTAATCTCACAAATAAGACTTTTTTTCCCCTCACAACTTTTACAGTTGAATTTGCAGCATTACTTCTCATTTTTGTTTTATTCCAGCAGCCATTTGAACTGTTTCACACCCAACATTGTACTTTATTCGAGTACTTTTATGCCTTTTCTCAGAAAATTGTGCTTATTTTTGGAAGTCATGAATTTTGCAACTTTCTTAACTATTGTCATGATAATAAGCAAAAAAAAATCTATATTTTATCCTGGAAAGATTTTCCCAGGTACCTTGTATCTTGGTTGCTGTAATTTTACAATTTTACTACGAATTCTCTATTTACCAAATAGCATTGATTTCCATACAGTTGGCCATTGTCCTTGTCAGAGAACTTTGCGCCCTCCTTTGTCCTGTGGAATTCCTTATCTTTCCAGGTATTTTTTTTCATTCCCCTTTTTTTCTGAGGTGACCTTACTTATTAACACTGTATTTTTTGTGAAAAATAATTACCGGAAGCATTCGTAATTTGGGAACGTTAGCCAATTGGTTAAAAACCACATCATAATGCATAGGTTTTAGATAACTTTATTTCTGCACTTATCATATGGCACAGACATTCAAGGCGGTAAAATGTGTAATCTCAAAGTCCCAGACCACTCATAGTGGGAGGAAACAGTGTGACAGCCAAGCACACTATCAGCGTCAAAGCGGTCCATCACTCACAAGTTTTAAATAGTTGGATATATATGGGTATGTTAGGGCAGCACTGAAAAGAGACAAAGGAATATTACAAGATAAAGTTGAAACATGACAATATTATTGTGAAAGTAAAAAAAAAAAAAGTATATAAGACAAGAAAATTTGTAATACTATGAGAACAAAAGGGCGCCAAAATGAGGACCGTTGTTGCACATTTACGTAGTTGCTATTACAAAAAAATCATAAAAATAGGGGGCGATAGCATTATAATTTAAGTCACGTATCTATTGCTTGTTTTGAATGGTAATCTGAAGTATTTTGTAGTATTATATCACCTGATGAATATATTGTGGCAGTTTTATTTAAACGTATTGATTTTCTTCACGCAACCTTGGGACTTAATGACTTTCGGAATCTGAAATTATTGACTTTGTTTTTGTAATATTATGATTTTTTTCTTTTCATAATGTCACGATTTTTTTCCCGTACCCTTATGTTGTATTTCTAACTTTGCAACTTTATGGTCACTACTGTAAACTGCTATTCTCAAAACATAATGACCTAATCCGCACCATAGTCTATGATCTGCCCTTTTATCAGGTAACATTTGGAATTCATTCACTTAACAGCATTTTAATCTAAAAACATTTCTGACTGACTTTCTCGTAACATTATCCTAGTTTATTAATTTACAGTTGTTTCGTAACCTAACTTCATTCTCGTAACATTCCGACATTTAATCGGTTAACATTTTGAATTCAGTAATTTAATATTCCAACTTTATTCTCAAAATGTTATGACTTAATTCTCATAACATTCCAACTTTTATGTATAAACATTCTCAAGAGAAAATGAATTAGCTTAAAAAAAAAAAAAAAAATCACATGAAATACAGATGTATTCAAAGTCAAGTATCCTACCAGCTACCCGTAGTCTATACAACTGTGCAGGGCCAAAGGAGGGTGAAGCCAATTGCCGAAAAGCAATCAGTCCATTTTCTATAGCGCTTGTGTTCATCAGTTGAGGTATATCCCAGCTGATTTAGGGGGAACGTCAAGTACACCCTGGACAGGTTGACAGCCAGTCAGAGGACACCAACATTCACACCTATGGACAATTTAGGGTCTTCAATTACATGCATGTTCTGTTATGTGGGAGGAAGCCAAAGTACCCTGAGGTGAGAATCAACTCCACATATGAAACAATACAGCGAAAGTACAATTGTATAAATATTCAGTAGCACCATTTCCTTATAGAGTGTTATCATTTCAAGTTGTGTCCTCATCCACAGTTTCTCTACTCGTTTCTCTCACTGTTTCCATTTTAACTTCAGTTCTAGACTGGATTCTTGTGGCCATAGACATCGTGGGTGGCTCCTGCTCATCTTCATCCTCCAATTCGGACTCTATGTCGGCAGTGGCGTCTTGGTATTGCTGGTACTCGGACACAAGGTCGTTTAGGTTGCCCTCAGCCTCTGTGAACTCCAACTCGTCCATGCCCTCGCCCGTGTACCAGTGGAGAAAGGCTTTGCGTCTGAACATCAGCGCGAATTGATCGCCAACTCGGCGGAATATCTCCTGAATAGCCGTGTTGTTGCCTATGAATGTGGAGGCCAGTTTGAGACCTCGAGGTGGGATATCACAAACAGCGACCTTGACGTTGTGTGGGATCCAGTCCACAAAATGGTTGCTGTTCTTCTGCTGGATGGCCAACATTTGCTCATCTACCTGCTTGGTGGACATCCTTCCACGGAAGATACCTGCGACGGTGAGGTAGCGGCCCCTTCTGGGGTCGCAGGCCGTCATCATGTTGCGGGCGTCAAACATCTGCTGGGTGAGCTCAGGTACGGTCAAGGCGCGGTACTGTTGACTACCACGCGCCGTCAACGGGGCAAAACCTGGCATGAAGAAGTGGAGGCGGGGAAACGGCACCATGTTGACCGCCAGCTTCCTCAGGTCAGCATTGAGCTGACCGGGGAATCTCAGGGAGGTGGTGACCCCACTCATAGTCAAGGACACCAAGTGGTTGAGGTCCCCGTAAGTGGGTGTGGTGAGTTTGAGCGTGCGGAAGCAAATGTCGTACAGAGCTTCGTTGTCAATGCAAAAGGTCTCGTCTGTGCTCTCCAGGAGCTGGTGCACCGATAGCGTGGCGTTGTATGGCTCCACTACCGTGTCAGAGACCTTCGGAGAGGGCATGATGCTGAAACTGGTCATGATCCGGTCGGGGTACTCCTCTCGGATTTTGTTGATCATCAGGGTCCCCATGCCGGAGCCCGTGCCGCCCCCCAGGGAGTGAATCAGTTGGAACCCTTGCAGGCAGTCACAGCTCTCGCTCTCGTTCCTAACCCGGTCCATCACTTGTTCTATCAGCTCCGCCCCTTCTGTGTAGTGGCCCTTCGCCCAGTTATTGCCAGCACCTGAGTTGCCTTGATTGAAAAAATGAAGAACATTGTTGGTCAATAGATTCTGGAATCGCTTGATAATTGCTAAAATTCAGTTCAAGATCACTGAGCAGCTGTAAGCCTGTTAACATAAGCCCCTTTCACAAACGTATCCCGTTAAATTCCCGTGGAAAGTGACGCCGGATTTGCTTGCGTCATTGCTTTCACGCATGTAGAGATATCCCGGGAATGACGCGGGTTGGACACTTTTAAAGACTTGTCCTGTGTTGCCCACTGGCGCTTTCTGTGTGGGGAGGGCTGCTGGCTTGATTTTATAACTCGGACATTATGTCATTTTTGGTCGGCATAGGCTGTCACAATGTTGGTCAAATCTTGTTTTTTTTCCAGAGCCGTTTGTGGGAACGTTTCGAAGCCGTAACTGCAGCCAATTCAAGCTCATCAAGACTGTACTTAAGCCCAGGCGATCCAAGAGAAGGGTGCCGAGATATAATCTTGCTGGGCGCCATTCGACACCTCTGCCACCCTTGTTTTGAAAACCCCTGAGTTGTGCTGGTATTTGAGTGTATTTGTTTTGTTGTCTTATCGGCTCTCCGCCTACAGCTTAGGTTGGTACAGTGCCTTGCAAAAGTATTCGGCCCCCTTGAATCTTGCAACCTTTCGCCACATTTCAGGCTTCAAACATAAAGATATGAATTTTTTTTTTTTTTGTCAAGAATCAACAACAAGTGGGACACAATCGTGAAGTGGAGCAACATTTATTGGATAATTTAAACTTTTTTAACAAATAAAAAACTCAAAAGTGGGGCGTGCAATATTATTCGGCCCCTTTACTTTCAGTGCAGCAAACTCACTCCAGAAGTTCAGTGAGGATCTCTGAATGATCCAATGTTGTCCTAAATGACCGATGATGATAAATAGAATCCACCTGTGTGTAATCAAGTCTCCGTATAAATGCACCTGCTCTGTGATAGTCTCAGGGTTCTGTTTAAAGTGCAGAGAGCATTATGAAAACCAAGGAACACACCAGGCAGGTCCGAGATACTGTTGTGGAGAAGTTTAAAGCCGGATTTGGATACAAAAAGATTTCCCAAGCTTTAAACATCTCAAGGAGCACTGTGCAAGCCATCATATTGAAATGGAAGGAGCATCAGACCACTGCAAATCTACCAAGACCCGGCCGTTCTTCCAAACTTTCTTCTCAAACAAGGAGAAAACTGATCAGAGATGCAGCCAAGAGGCCCATGATCACTCTGGATGAACTGCAGAGATCTACAGCTGAGGTGGGAGAGTCTGTCCATAGGACAACAATCAGTCGTACACTGCACAAATCTGGCCTTTATGGAAGAGTGGCAAGAAGAAAGCCATTTCTCAAAGATATCCATAAAAAGTCTCGTTTAAAGTTTGCCACAAGCCACCTGGGAGACACACCAAACATGTGGAAGAACGTGCTCTGGTCAGATGAAACCAAAATTGAACTTTCTGGCCACAATGCAAAACGGTATGTTTGGCGTAAAAGCAACACAGCTCATCACCCTGAACACACCATCCCCACTGTCAAACATGGTGGTGGCAGCATCATGGTTTGGGCCTGCTTTTCTTCAGCAGGGACAGGGAAGATGTTTAAAATTGACGGGAAGATGGATGCAGCCAAATACAGGAACATTCTGGAAGAAAACCTGTTGGTATCTGTACAAGACCTGAGACTGGGACGGAGATTTATCTTCCAACAGGACAATGATCCAAAACATAAAGCCAAATCTACAATGGAATGGTTCAAAAAGAAACGTATCCAGGTGTTAGAATGGCCAAGTCAAAGTCCAGACCTGAATCCAATCGAGAATTTGTAGAAAGAGCTGAAGACTGCTGTTCACAAACACTCTCCATCCAACCTCACTGAGCTCGAGCTGTTTTGCAAGGAAGAATGGGCAAGAATGTCAATCTCTCGATGTGCAAAACTGATAGAAACATACCCTAAGCGACTTGCAGCTGTAATTGGAGCAAAAGGTGGCGCTACAAAGTATTAACGCAAGGGGGCCGAATAATATTGCACGCCCCACTTTTCAGTTTTTTATTTGTTAAAAAAGTTTAAATTATCCAATAAATTTTGTTCCACTTCACGATTGTGTCCCACTTGTTGTTGATTCTTGACAAAAAATTACAATTTTATATCTTTATGTTTGTAGCCTGAAGTGTGGCGAAAGGTTGCAAGGTTCAAGGGGGCCGAATACTTTTGCAAGGCACTGTATTATTGATCCCCGTCGACCTACTGTCAGAGACCCATTGTTTTATCCCCCCTTTTCCGCGATCGCATGTATTTTTGTTTGTCTTAATAAACACTTGAACGCATCCCTCAATTGTTTTGTGCTTTGAGGTACAACCTTGTTTTCGGAGTTTCGGATCCCAAAATCGGCAACAAAATAAATCACACATTTCCAAAGAGGGACTATGGACTCTCTTCCTCGCCTCTACGATCTAGTTGCAATTTAAATTCATTATGTTTTCAGTTTAATTTAGCTACTTCCCGCTTGTTATGTTGATAATTGTAATGTTTGTTCACCGCTTTTCCTCTTACTGCGAAGAAAGAGCAAGTGACGTTCGGCTCGCCATGATATTTACGTCATCAGCCATCGTGGTGTGACCTGTGAATTTGATCCTTGCTTTCACATGTTTCGGCGTACGTGAAAGGACTATAGTAACTACTACATTGGTTCCCAGACATTTACTGTTGCTGGTAATCTTCGATTTCCGTTGTCTGGAACACGTAAGATGGAGCACATGTAATATGAGGGTGCCTTGAGGCACATGCCACTTGTGCCTCAAGGCACCGCTGTAGTCATGATAGTTTGGATACATAGCTCACCATGGATGAAGTTGTCTGGCCTAAAGAGCGCACCAATTTGACTCCCCTTGATGCTGTCCATGGTCCCAGGCTCCAGGTCAACCAGCAGGGAGCGAGGCACATATTTACCACCTGAACAAAGAGTGGAGACACATTCACCGCAAGTAAGGGGTGTCCATCACATGCTCTCTTGATAGCGCCTTACCGTGCGCCTCATTGAAGTAGACATTGACTCTGTCCAGTTGGACTGGACTGTCACCCTCATAGATACCAGTCTTTCCGATTCCATGTTCCTCGCTGATTACTTCCCAAAACTGAAATGAAAAAAAAAGAACCGTTGATAATCATTAAAATAATTACTAGGGCTGTCAAAATTATCGCGTTAACGGGCGGTAATTAATTTTTTTAATTAATCACGTTAAAATATTTGACACATTTAACGCATATGCCCCGCTCAAACAGATTAAAATGACAGCACAGTGTCATGTCCACTTGTTACAACTTGTGTTTTTTGGTGTTTTGTCACCCTCTGCTGGCGCTTGCATGTGACTGATTTTATGGGTTTCAGCACCATGAGCATTGTGTAATTATTATTGACATCAACAATGGCGAGCTACTAGTTTATTTTTTGAGTGAATTTTTTTTTTTTAATTATTAAAATGAAAACATTAAGAAGGGTTTTAATATAAATTTTTTATAACTTGTACCAACATTTATCTTTTAAGAACTACAAGTCTTTCTATCCATCGATCGCTTTAACAGAATGTTTATAATGTTAATGCCACCCTTGTTGATTTATTGTCTTAATAAACAAACACAGTACTTATGTACAGTATGTTGAATGTACTGTATATATCCGTCTTGTGCCTTATCTTTCCATTCCAACAACAATTTACAGAAAAATATGGCATATTTTATAGATGTTTTGAATTGCGATTAATTACGATTAATTAATTTTTAATCTGTGATTAACTCGATTAAAAATTTTAATAGTTTGACAGCCCTAATAATTATGCATGTGCATGAACATATTCTTTTCTCTAAGTGAATCCTTACATGTATACTTCTTAAATATTTAAAATACACTTGTTATTTGTGGCTTTGGACTCAAATGTATTGGGCAAGCACACATGACTGACATATCATATTATGTGCTGCTTACTATCTCGTTCTTCCTCTTTCTCATTTTGCGTTGGCCACGATAAAACAGAATGACCCACCCTCACCAGTGTCGCCCTTATCTCCTCCCAGAATGCCCGACAGAAAACACCCATGTCACTCACAGTTATTGGCACTGCGATACCACAGTGAAAGTCACACGAGTTTACAGTATTGGTAGAGTACCAGGATGGCCTCAGCTACCAATTAAACAAGCACTTGCTTGACTCTACATTCTGTCCAAAACTGAAAACATTATTAATTTGAGGTATTATTTTTATAATTTAGGTCTCATTTAAACAATATTGTGCAAATAAATTAGGAAATAAAATATATTTTAAATGCTTCTTTTTTTTAAAAATCAATTTCAGAATAAAATAAACATTTTGAAATAAAAGAGAAATGCAGATTTCATAATCTCCACCGTCTTTTTCTCTTTAGCGGAAAATAGTAATAGTAAAAACAAATGCAATAACAATAATAAAGGGGAATCGATAATGAAAATGTTTCCACTTTTATTTTATAAAATGGAAAATTAAAAAAATACATCCAGATTTCTTCTTAATTCCACATTACGTAATCATTATCATGGTTATTTAATAGGACATAGTAGATATAACATTACAGTATAACAATAAACTCATAATAATATAACTAGCCTGATATGGTCTGAAATTCTTTGCTGCATTCCAGTTCGAGCATTCAGTTTAATTACCTTTGAGCCGATTTGGTTGCCACATTGTCCAATTTGCAGATGTACAATTTCACGCATGGTGACGCCGGCATCAACTACAGCTGGCTAAGCGGGTGGGGTGCCTCTGATATGCCGGAGGACTAACTGGTTATATACAGTATAATCAGCAGTGATGTCATTGCTGATGTCAAGAGGGAGGGAGTGATGGTTTGGTGGGGACCCCCCACTCGCTGCTCCTATTTGAGGGGTGCATAGTAAATTTCTGATATAGAATAATATCATTATCCGTATTCTTTTGGGGGGAAATAAACATTTTGGTTAATTTGAGGCAATGATGATTGCACATCATGTGCATAATTTTTGTAAAGTAAACTAGTAAAGAATATTAGAGATTATAGCATCACCAGCCACTATAATCGTCTGCAGTGAACTTAATGAGTTTTACCTTCAGCTCCTTCCTGTTACTTCCTGATGGATAATTTTGTACGTGTGTATTTGTATGATGTTATGACTATCTTTATACACAAGTGCAAGGCTCACATGTGATGCAAACATTGCCAAGTGAAAGTTTTGTGTTAAAAGAGGAAAAAGGCTGAGGATAAAGCAGAAACTGGAACTTAACTGGACGAGAGGAAAGGGGCTGGCTACTGATAAAAGGAGGAAAATTTAATTTATATTCAACTATCAAATAGCTTTATTAATTCCTGCAGTACATGCATACCTCCCCTAGATGACAGTATTGCTGTGCAAACACTTTGGCAAATCTAACAGACTCAAATTTGAGTTTTTACTACAGCCAGATATGAAAAATATACAATAAAATCTTCCACAATCCAAACTAGTTTTGAAATAATATAGCAGCAGTTATTATAAAGTTGTTTTGTTTTGTTTTTTTAAATCAGTCACACAGGTCGTCAGCGACAAATTAGAAATCAGTTGGCGCGATCGGGTACAATTGGTAATTTTCAGTGATGACATCAGCTAAGGGAGACGAATGAAGAAAGTCCGCCATTTAGTATATGCATCACTGTGTGAACTGTCCGCAACAAACAGCTGAACTATTGCGTTGTCGGAAGAAAATTTACAAAGCCTGGTGGTAAAAAAAGGTACAGTCTTGAAATAAAGTTTTAAATAAACATACACTGCAATTCAGTCAAGGGCGTACGTTTGGTCTTAATACTGGCAGGGACGATATAACAGCAAAACCTGCATGTACACTTTTTGCTGGGGACGGGGAATTAATAAGACCAAACATATTTGGTGAATGGGGGTCAGGGCTACATTCCTCACCAATATGAACCTAATTAATAGAGAGGCTAAATGTTTAATGCAAAATAAATCTGTATTGACCTATACTAATTTTCACACAGCAAATTTATAATGTCTTAATCTGATTTTTTGTTTTTTATCTAGTCAAATAATTTTCTCCATCTTTTTTGAGTGTTAAAGGCTAGTTAACAGATTAATGCGTCAGATTCTTCCACTTACTTTAATTAAATATTACTATTTGTTTGTATTGAACCCATACATCTAAAAGTTGGTCATTTTTCACATAAATCAAAAAAAAAAAAATTTCAAATAATGTTTTGAACAATATCCTTGACTTAAGAACATTTCTGACAAGTTTTTCTTTTAAGATTAAATATACAAACTATTTGCTTATCATAAGTCTGTTAATCCTATTTTCAGCTAGCTGTTTTTCTTATTTCAAGAAATCTCAGTGAGTAAAATGGACTTGAAGCACTGTAGCAGTAGTAAAATTAGTGGAGTGTTCCTCACCTCCACAACATTGACGTCTTTTTACATTACATACAGTGGCTGCTGGTGGCGGAAAAAAACTTCTAATATCCCTTGTCTTTGAAGGGGGCAGGGGAGGCGGCATGTTGTATTTCTGTCGGGCTGTGAATGGGTGTGGGGGGGGGTCAAGTCATCAGCCAATCAAACATGCATTTGAGGGGGGAAAATGGACTGGCACATTCAGCGAGTGAAAAGGGGTCAGAACATAATGAAAGTACTGTAATTAACTTAATAATGGGAGGGTCATTTACAACATATGGATAGACAATCTAAATGACCTATATAACTGAAGTCATTATATAATGCAAATAAGGTTGCTTAAAAGTTGGTGGGGATAATTTCAGCATTCTGAAAAGTCGGTAGTGTTATGTCCCTACCGTCCCTTTGCAAACCTACGCCCTTGAATTCAGTGCAATGGCAGATGGCTGGGACTGCTTTGTTCACCTATTGACCATAACATATCGCCGTTGCTCCTTCAAACGTACCACTAGACGCGGTTAACATATATACTTTTCATACTTTCTTCTATGGCACAGTTTTCTCCTGGTGGGCGGGGCAAGCCCTAGAAAGTGATGGGGGAAACCCTGAAATGAAATTGAAATTAAATTACAAATAAAAACATGGATGTAAACTTACTTGTTGAGCTGAAATGTTGCTAATTCTGTAATTCTGTGTCATTTCTGAATCCTCTCAGTTTCCTAAGGCCATATCATGCTGCTTCTATTTGCTAATCTTACAACAAGTTGGCAAGGCTTTTTTTCTTTGGGAGGGTGCAAACTTCTGCGCACAGGTTGAGAGCAGATTTTGAGTACAGCTTTTATCAACATAACAAAGCTAGCGGCTACTTTGTTGCTATTATTTTGCGGCTTTTACAATCTCTTTAGTGACTATTTTTGTTAAAAATATATACAAATTAATATATTTGTTCTAAAGCAAAACAAAGGCTGTTTAAGGTTTAACAATGCCACCCGTGGGATTGTTTCCAACATTCGATAATGTCTTATTGTCTATTGTACAGAAAAATGATCACTTAAATCCGCTCTAAACATGTGCTCAACTTCCACTATACTGGACCGGCTTGTGAGTAACACCACTCAAAATCTTGGTTTGACAGCAATGTGGCCGCATGGGTTTCCCCCTTTTTAATTACATGAAACCAACAGGAAGTTTGAGGTCATATCGTTTGTTTTTGAAAAGTGGATCAGGTTGTGATTTTAGTCAAAGTAAACCTCCTATACATCCGTCCTAAATCCATTCATCCATTTCACATCGTTATAAAAGGGTGGTGTTGGATCTCTTCGTATTTGAGAGCAGCACCATTTTTGAGTAAATTTTTTAATAAAGAATTGGAATTTGGCCTTGAGAGAAATGACAATACATCGACAGTTGTGTTCAAAATTATTCAACCCCCACAGTAGATAAGTTTGACATGTATTTTTCATCTTTTTTATAATCACATTAAATAATGACATGTCAAACAGACACATACAACTGAAATCAAAAAAATATTTTTTGGAATATTCCAATTTATGGCTTTTCTGTGATTACTTCATTGACAAATTTATTCAACCGCCCAAGTCCACCACTCTTAAGAACAAAGGTTTCCATCAGGTATTGTCAAACAGCTGATTAAAACATCTGTAGATGTGAACGAAACACTAAAAAACTCACATTTTGACCTGTTTTAAAACATACTGTACTTTCAAAATGGGACAAAATCTGGAGAAGAATTCGCTAAGGTATTACTTTTCTATCTTAGATACAGTATAACAGGTTTAGATTTTTTTATTTTTTTATTTTTTTTATTGCTTTGTTATATAATTCTGAAGTGTTCGGGGAATGCACAAGTGAAACTCATGGGGTTCGGTACCTTTAGCATGGTTGAGAACCACTGTTTTAGAGTCTTTGGTGGGTGGACGTGAATGTGTGTGTGACTTCATTTGGTCATGCACATCATATTTAAGAAATTTATTGAATGTGCGGAGGGAAAGGATAGTTGGGGTATTTGGTTATTGTCATTAAAAATGACCTCAGTTTTCCTAAAGATGTGATTCAATACAGTTAGTTTCTGACTTAATAAGGAAATGGTCAATTATATTTTACACAGGGTCATGTAACTTTTAGATAGCTTTTTACATTAATAAAGAACATCACCATTTAAAAACTGCATTTGTTATACATGGGTTAGCTTTGTCTGGTACTGCAACTTGGGTAAACTATGCAAAAAAAAAAAACAAAAAAGAAAGAAAAAGAAGAAGAAGAAGAAGAGGGAAATTGGAGGGCGATTTAAAGAAGAGGGAAATTGGAGGGCGATTTAGTCACCATGCAATGTTATCGTAAGGGTGTTTCTAAAGTCTCCACATATTTGTGACCACTAGATGGCACATGAGTTGCTGCATTAATTCAAATCAATTCAAACTGTTTCCTGTCACAATAGGGTATGCTTTCTATGTCAAATGTTTGTCCCATGCCTTGTTGAATTTAAGCAATTGGTTGTGAATATAAAGCTGGAAGAGACTAGCGACACCTCGACATACTAGTGATCCACTTTATGGGTATAATGAAATTCAAGCCATTGCTAGGCCTTTTTTTTTTTTTTGGTTTTAAGTTACAAATGCTTGCTTTCAGCTGTTTAATCAAAATTGCATCTGAAATTTACTGCAAAACACATGATAAAATAAGGCTTTCACAAATTTTGTATTTAACCGAACATCATAAACAAGCATGATGTTTACTATGTGAACTTTTGATAAACTACAATACTGTTGAGTTTTGTTTTGTCTTTGTTTGTTTCTTCTTTTTTTCTTTAAACACTACTAAAATTGTTTATTGCTGCTTGTTTTTGTGGAGGCACTGGAACGCATTATTGGTATTCCAATGGGGAAAGATGATTAGCGATATGATTGTGGCCAGAGACTGAATTAAACTGGCATGTCAATTGTTAATATAGCATGACCATACAAACTTACTACATTAGCGATTCACAAGCTCACCTGATTTTTCCCGTGGGACCCAACAATGTTTTTCACCTGTTTGTGCCATGCAGCTTGACCTTGAACAGTAGGGTAATGCAATATAGTCGAGGGCTGACCCTTTTGTTGCATACTTGCATTTTAAAAAAATATCATATCATATTTTATTATTCATTTTTCCTGGAATCCTGATCTTAAAATTAAGTGTTTGGGGATAGGGCACTAGGACACTTCATCAGACAAACATAATAATAACCTTAATAATAGGGCTGCCAAACAATTAAAATTCTTAATCGAGTTAATCACAGCTTAAAAATTAATTAATCGTAGTTATTCGCAATTCAAACCATCTCTAAAATATGCCGTATTTTTCTGTAAATTATTGTTGCAATGAAAAGACACAAGACGGACATAAACATTCAACATACTGTACATAAGTATTTAAGTGTGATGTATATTTGTTTATTATAACACTAAATCCACAAGATGGCATTAACATTATTAACATTTATATGTATTTTGCAAAGCTATTTTATTGGGAATGCCAGTTCTCTTTGCATTGAGCACTTTTCTTTTTGTGAACATTAATTTTTTGGGAGATAGTAATATTATTTTTGATGTGCTTTCACTAAATGATACTGTAGCAACTTAACTGTTCCGCCCAAATGCATGATGGGAAGTTTGGCAAGCATGACTGTCAGTCGTGGCTGCAAATGGTATACGGTATGTTCTGCATTGTGTTCAATTAGGCATGTTACGAAAAAGAACGTCTCCTGCTCCGCCCAAATGCATGATGGGAAGTTGGGCAACAATGACTGTCAGTGGTGGGTGCAAATGGTATACAGTATGTTCTGCGTTCTGTTCAATTAGGCGTGTTAAGAAAAAGATCGTCTCCTGCTCAGCCCAAATGCATGATGGGAAATTGGGCAGCCATGACTGTTTGTAGTGGCTGCCAAACTTAAGCCAATAAAAGGCGAGGTCCAATAAACGCCTGTATCCACTCGCATTTCTCTGCCTTATCGCTCTCAATGTGGTAAAACGGCGTCATTGTAAACTGTTCGAGGCAATGCATGAACGGGTCATTCCGTCCATGCGTTAATTGTGTCAAATATTTTAGCGTGATTAATTAAAAGAATTAATGACCGGCCGTTAAAGCGATAAATTTGACAAGCCTAATAATAAAACATCTACAGGTATGTGTACATTCATTTCCTGTTGTATCTATTCATCACATTATCCCCACTAGGCTCAAGGGTGAACTAGAGTCTTTGCCATCTGATGTGAGGGAGAGGTCGTTATATCACAGGACACTTATTGACAAACAACTACATTTTTTTTTTCATATTGGCTGATCTTGACTCATTTCACAATTTTTTGAAACTTTTTTTTTCTATTTGTTTTAAACTACAATCAAAACTTTAGAAAAATAAAGAGTAGGTAAACATTTTGTTCACATTATGAAGGAAGAGTACTCTGCCTCTTGCAAACAATTCTTTGTTGATATAACTTGAGTATGAGTGAGTTTATTTCTTGTCTATGAATGTTACTTAAGCGTTTGTGTGTTTATATCCATTGCAGAGTTATGCTAATTTTTGTAAGCAACTGAATGTCCATCCATTATACATTACCATTACCCTACGGAGTGTTGGAAAAACGAAATATTTTGTATTTTATTGCACAATATTTGTAATTTTTTGTGTTATACTGTATGTACCTCACCTAGAGTGCAACAAACCGCTTGAAAACCAGTAACATTGAACTCTTTTTGAGGGACTGTTCAAAATCTGTCAAACTAGTCAGTGTGCAACTACAGTGGGGAGAACAAGTATTTGATACACTGCCAATGGGTTTTCCCATTGACAGTGTATCAAATACTTGTTCTCCCCACTGTATGTCACAGCTGATCACTGACATCGATCTTAAAAAAAATTGTTATTCAAGCTTAAAATCACCAAGCCCTACAAAAAACATTCAGCTTCACATATAGGGCTACAATAACATATTATTTTTTGTTTTGTTTAGTAAATGTCAGAGAAAGTACAACAGAGTACAGTATTAGTATTGTCGAAGTTTTTATTGTATGAGGGAAAAAAATGTCGTGATGTTACAAGAATAAAGTCATACATTGTAATCATAGGCGGAGTTTAACTTTTGTGGCAGGGGGGCAAAACATGTTGATGACCCCGAAACGCAATGTCAGAAATAAAATTAACTTCCAAGATATATGCTTGGATAGTAGCTTAGTCCATGCTCGTACATAAAGGCATTTCATCTGTGTGTTTTTCTGTCTTACCTGGTGGAGAAGTAGACACTGCATCCTTTTTGACTGAATATTTCAGCCAGGAATATTTATAATAATACTTTGAAAATGAGCGTTTTTGTTGTTTTTGTTGTTGTTTCCCATCATTTTTTAAGGGAATTCTAAATCAGGCTTTGGCCAAGATTGTCGTCCATTGAATATGAACGCCCGGTGGTGGTTGTTGTCCCTTTTGAAAGCTTAGGTTTGAAAAAATTACGTATATCCATCTTGACTCTTCTGTCCTCAGGTGGTTTTGGCTAAGCAAGGCAAATGATTGTCTCTAAGGTGCTAGTCACATTATCTGTTCGAAAAATAATTTTGACCCATTATAATTTTTTTTTTTTTTTTCATTTCATTCATTTTTGTTGTTTTATTGCTTTACAACGTTTATAGGCGAAAAAATTTCAGGCAAAGTCTTAATTTGAAATTCATATATAGGAAAGTCAATTACATGCAGTGACATTTTCGGCCACCGGGGAGGTGGGGGGGTGGGGGCTATGCCCGGCCCCCCTTAATCTCCGCATATGACTATAATACGAGAAAATAGTCGGAATATCAAGGTATTAAAGTCGTACATTTCGAGAAAAAAATTATTTTACGAAATTAAAGTCGTAGTATTACGAGAAACAAGTTGTAAAATTATTTGGTTAAATTCGTAATAACATGTAAAAATATGTAAACTTTTTGTAATATTACGAGTTTTGTGTAACATTACGACTTTAATTCAGCAATATTACAATGAAAAACTATATTCTCCTAATATCTTCTCTTTTATCTCTTTATTTGGCCTTAATACTCTGTCGTAAGAAAGCCAGAGCAATATGGAATTTTACACCAGAATGTTCTTTCTTTCTTTCTTTCTTTCTTGCAGTGTATGTGACGTAAAACCTCAACTTATACAGTGCTGGCCAAAAGTATTGGCACCCCTGCAATTCTGTCAGATAATGCTCAATTTCTCCCAGAAAATGATTGCGATTACAAATGCTTTGGTAGTAATATGTTCATTTATTTTTCTTGCAGTGAAAAAAAACAAAAGAGAATGAAAAAAAATTAAATCATTATCATTCTACACAGAACTCCAAAAATGGGCCCGACAAAAGTATTGGCACTGTTAGAGTTAGATAAAATTGCGCCATATATAACTGCATTTATTCGCATGCATTATAGTTCAATCTACAAGTAACAGTACCTTAATTGGCCTTTGCCTTCGCAGACTGTAATTTTTGCCTCCGCAGGGAAACTGTAAATTAGTGAAGTTTCAAACTTCTACTACTTTACTTCCCCATAAGTGGGCAACTCACCCAGTGATAAACGGTGCAAGGGTAAGAACGCTTTGTTTAGAGGAAGGCCGAGATAGGGTCACAGGTCGCCACGTACCCACAGAATGAGCCAAAGGCTGACATCGGTGTCTCAACCGGAGGTTCACGAGAGGCCTTCTCATCAGGACACCTGCTCTTCACGTCATCTCATCATCACATCACCCCATGTCCTTAGTATGCTAATTTGTTCTCAAGTGGCCTACATAAGGTATGTGCCTAGCTGTAGGATTTCACTGATTCGTCTGCTTTTCTGTTATTACACGGGGTAAGAGAACTGTCGATTGCTTTATCTCTGGAATCATTAAACTCGGATCAAATTGCAACTTCAGGTCTGTGACTTTTTTTTATTCAGATAGGCATTTAATTATTAGTATACTCCTGCTCTGGGTAAACGAACACGGCAAAAGTATTAATTATTAATTAATTGAGTATTGAGGCAAGTAATACTGTTTGCCTTTTGGCATTTTATACATTTGATTTCTAACAGCACCCTCAGCCTAATACTTGGTAGCACAACCTTTAGACAAAATAACTGCAAACAACAGCTTACGGTATCCATCAATGAGTTTCTTACAATGCGCTGCTGGAATTTTAGACCATTATTCTTTGGCCAGCTGCCCCAGTTCTCTGATATTTTAAGGGTGCCTTCTCCAGCCATTTTCAGATCTCTCCACAGGTGTTCAATGGTATTCAGGTCTGGACTCATTGCTGGCCACTTTAGAACTCTCCAGTGCTTTCTCTCAAAACATTTTCTAGTGCTTTTTGAAGTGTGTTTTGGGTCATTGTTCTGCTGGAAGACCCATGACCTCTGAGGGAGACCCAGCTTTCTCACACTATGCCCCAAAATGTGTTGGTAGTCTTCAGACTTCATAATGTCATGCACACGGTCAAGCAGTCCAGTGGCAGAGGCAGCAAAGCAACCCCAAAACATCAGGGAACATCCGCCATGCTTGACTGTGGAGACTGTGTTATTTTCTTTGAAGGCCTCGTTTTTTTTCCCCCTGTAAACTCTACGTTGATGCCTTTTCCCAAAAAGCTCTACAGTGTATCACAAAAGTGACTACACCCTTTGCCCGCCCGTCTCATCAGACAATATGACATGGTTCCAGTAATCCATGTGCTTTTTTGACATGTCTTCAGCAAACAGTTGGCGGGATTTCTTGTGTACCGTCTTCAGAAGAGGCCTCCTCCTGGCGTGACAGCCATGCACACAAAATTGATGTAGATTGTGGCGTGGTCTGACAGGCTTACAGGCTGACCCCCCACCTCTTCAATCTCTGCAGCAATGCTGACAGCACTCCTGTAACGAGTCACATGACATTTTGGAGGGAAAATGACCAGCGTACTCAATTTGGACATTTAGGGATGTACGTAGTTTCTATGGGGTGTACTCACTTTTGTTGCCAGGGGTTTAGATATTAATGGCTATATTTTGAGTTATCTTGACAGGAAAACAAATTAACACTATTATATAAGCTGCACGCAGATCACTTTTCATTGTGTCAAACTGTCATTTTGTCAGTGTTGTCCCATGAAAAGATATACTTAAATATCTGCAGAAATGCAAGGGGTGTACTCACTTTTGTGATACAGTGTACTTTTGTCTCATCTGAGCAGAGAACATTCTTCCAAAACGTTTTTGGCTTTCTCAGGTAAGTTTTGGCAAACTTCAGCCTGGCTTTTTTATGTCTCTGGGTCAGAAGTGGGGTGTTCCTGGGTATCCTACCATAGAGTCCATTTTCATTCAGACGCCGATGGATAGTACGGGTTGACACTGTTGTACCATCGGACTGTAGACAGCTTGAACTTGTTTGGATGTTAGTCAAGGTTCTTTATCCACAATCCACACAATCTTTCGTTGAAATATCTCATCAATTTTTCTTTTCTAGGAAGTTAGGAGGTTAGTCACAGTGCCATGGGCTTTACACTTATTGATGACACTGCGCACGGTAGACACAGGAACATTCAGGTCTTTGAAGATGGACTTGTAGCCTTGCGATTGCCCATGCCTCCTTGCAATTTTGCTTCTCAAGTCTTTAGACAGTTCTTTGGTCTTTTCTTTTTTCCATGCTCAATGTAGTACACACAAGGACACAGGACAGAGGTTGAATCAACTTTAATCCATTTTACCTGGCTGTGGGTGTGATTTAGTTATTGCCACCACTGGTTATGTGCCACAGGTAAGTAATAAGTGCTGTTAATTACACAGCTTAGAGAAGCATTACATGATTTTTCAAAGGGTGCCAATACTCCGGCCCATTTTTGGAGTGTTGTGTTAAATGACAATGATTTAATTTTTTCCCCCATTGTCTTTTGTGTTTTTTTTTTTGTTTGTTTTTTTTCATTACAAGCAAAATAAATGAAGATGTTATTACTAAACCATTTGTAATTGCAATCATTTTCTGGGAAAAATTTTGCATTATCTGACAGAATTGCAAGGGGGGTGGGCACTGTAAGTAATAAAAAAAATATAACTACTGTAAAATGTTACATAGGAAGGCTGGAACACGGATTCGAACCCAATGACCTCATATGTCAGAGGCGGGTGTGCTCATCACTAATGAGGCAGTATACTGTGCCTCATCTAATAAAAATAATGATGACGAAAATCATAATTTTTAATACACGTTTTTAATCCAACGAATGATTTTATATCTGAACCACATGACCAAAAAAAAAAAAAAAAAAAAAAAACCACACACACACACCATAAAATGGGTCAGTAAACGTATTTTGGACGAACGAAGTGCTTTTATTTTCCAAGGCACAACCGGAACTTAGCCTCCACAGCCTAAAAAAACTTGACTGTCGTCCGTCGTTCCCAGGGTTCCGTGAGAGCCGTTTTGCCCCACCCCACCTCTTCAACGCTATCTATCTCAATGTGCAATTCTCCGAGAAAAAAGGGGACACAAATAACGCAGAGCGACGCGGCCGAGGAACAATTAGGTGAATAAAACGCCAGCGGTCCCCGGCAACAGGCAGACGGGCAGTCCCCCTCGGCTGTGACAAACAACGACAACCACCTTCCCCTAAAAAGCCGTCTACGCTCGGATGAGGGCTTGAAAACACGGCGGTAGGTTCCATGTCTGGTGCACATGTAACCACCGTCCAGCAACTGGGGAGTACGAGCTGCCGAGCTAGCTTGACAAAGGGGGAATTGCCATCCGTAAAACACCTGGACGTCGAGCTGCATTCAAGGACACGCAGCTGCCCAAAGAATTGAGAGGAGAGGAGAGAGGGGGGCGAAGAAAAAACACCGCCGATGTGAGGAGAAACGCACATTAACGTGACGGGGGAGAGAGGCGAGCGAGGGAAAAGGACGGCGGAGAAAGGGGCCTTTTTCAGGGGGTGGGGGGGTCTCCTTGCTTGTTGACGCCGAGAGGATCTAACGAAATCCAACAAAAACGGGAGTTCATCGACGGTGAGACGCTCCGGTGAAGCCCAAAGAGGAAATATCAATTGATTGTACAGTATTCGCCCACCCTCTCTGAGATAAAGATCGAGACGAGATGGTTTGCGAGGAAAATTGAAGGAAAATCGAGTGGGAAGTGGTTCTGTGTGTCTTCATCCATGTCCATTTCACATCCCCTCGTAGCAGCGTTGATGACTTCATTGCGGATTTACAGTGGAAACGGCGCTGCTGTCCTGACTCTAGTTGCCAGTAAATAGCCACATCCATCCATCCACCATCCTCATAGATGCCTTCCATTCTGAGCCGGGTCATCCACTCCTGGGCCCGTCTCGGAATTTAGCCTTGATTTTTTTTTTCTTCCTATACCTTTGCCCCATTATCCACACGGCCCCCCTACTGGGGTGTTTTTGGTTGTGGTTTTTGTTGGGGTGTCGGGGGATGAAGATGGGCTGTCTCGGCAACAGCAAGACGGAAGACCAACGCAACGAAGAGAAGGCCCAGAGGGAAGCCAACAAGAAGATTGACAAGCAGCTTCAGAAAGACAAACAGCTATATCGCGCCACTCACCGTCTCTTACTTCTAGGTGAGCATTGTCAGCTCAAATGTCTGTCTTCTTGTGTAGGTGTTGGCAGAAAAGCAAGCACAATCATCTGATGAATGACAACTTCCCGCTACAGCCACTTTGACACCGTGGTTCACTAATCCCAATCTTGATTTTTGGTCATTTCCCTCTCAGATATAAAAGTACCTCGCCATCATTGAGGTCCACTTATTCTGCCGTCTCACTAATCAGATCAGACTAAAGAGAAATTATGGTTACTTTTGGGATTAGCCGGGTCCTGTTTGTCCTAATCTGAAATTGATCCTGGATTTGGAGGCAGTTTTTAAATAATAGCGGGATTGCCTGCGAAGAGCCTTGAGAAGCTACGTTATTGTCTATTTGCTGATTATTTCTGAATTATGGCAGATGTCAGAGTGATAACATGACAAGTAATACAAGGGTATGCAATCGGTGTATATTTCTTGCGTCCGTCATGTGCAATTGTAATTTTCTGCCTTGAAGGTACAATCACATTGGCACCTGTATGTCTATGTTAGGATATTCTTAGGGTTGCCCAACTTTTTACGCACCTTTGTAGGAATTATTTTTACGGACCACATTCACAGTATGACAGAAAAGTACATCAGAAAAAACAGTTGGTGTAAAAACTAGCATTTTTTAAGTAGGACTCGTATTGGCTGTTAATACTATATTTGTTTTTATTAGAGGGCTGATGTTACGTCAGTTTTTCAAAATAAATCCCCTCTTAGACTCTAGTAGTCATTAATATGGAAACGATATAAATTGCCATAATAATCAGACTCCATGCAGCTACTTCTTTTCCCCTCTCTTTGAACCCTGCAGTTTATAGTCCAGTGAATTTTATTTATCACGGAAAACACTAAGGTGGCTTGAAGTTCTGCTGAGACCCCCAATTTGGCCAAATTTCAAAATTGTTCTATATGCATGTGTAATACATCATTGGAAAGCTTAACATTTCTATTTTCTGGTGGAAGAAAACTTTTGAGCAGGAGGGCATTTTCAAAAAAAAAAAATAAATAAAAATTTAAAGCCCTAAACCTTAACTTGAGGTGAGAGCATGAGAAAGCATAATTAAAGACACCATGATTTTAACGAGATATTATCGCGTACTTACTTTATTTCGATCAAAAAACTCTGTGTAACGTATCACAGAGTGTCAAGACACAGCTGTGAATGGCCACAGATGGACATTTTGGGGATTTTATGGGTGAAACACGGTAATATAACAAGGGTCGCGATGCAAAAATCTCAGACATTAAGGAGTGGTCGAGATTTTCTTTTTCAAATATTTACCCTTTTAAACTTTTTTTCAAATTTTTGTTTGTTTGGATCGATGATCATATATTGGGGAAAATGTGACAGTAACAAAAACAATACAATTAAGCGATAGTTATGAGGTGGATATCCGTAACCTATGTACAGAAACTATTTTTTTCATTGTGACGTAATTTGGTTTGACAGTTTAAGATATGCGAGTAAATAATTTTTTTAAAGTCGTTTTTTTTTTTGTTTTCTAAATATTAGACATCAATTAATAATTCAAAGCTAAAAATGATCGACATTCCGAATAATAAATATAATTCTTTTTATGGCTGGGTTGACACAAAAGCGGTTGTGCAGGGTCTGTAAAAGGTGGACTCCAGGGTAAAACGGACAAATTAAACATAGTTCGGGGGCTTAATGCCCCATGAATCTGCTATGGCAGTATATAGACATATTGTTCTATCAAACACAGCAGTTCTTTTGGGTTAAAATAGAGCAGTTTATTTTAAAGAGGGGTGCAAGAGCAGAAACTGCTTTTTCAGCCTTATCTGTGTTTTCCGCCATATATATATATATATATATATATATATACTGTGTATATCTGGGGCCCTCAATTAGCGGACCGCGGTCCACGACTGGACCACGGCACAACTCTCAGCGGACCCACGGTTGTACAAAAAAAACGAAAGAAAAAACTTTTTTTCAACATACATCATTTGTATGAATCGCCGATCTATCGCTATGCGCTGCTATTCTATCACTGAATTGTTTGATTTTTAGTCAAATATCTTCCATGCTTTCACTTCTGTTGTCATCACTATGACAACGACGCGCTGATTGGCTGAGAGAGCGTGCATGGATGCGCTGATTGGCTGAGAAAGCCTGCATGCTACTAGCTAGCGTGGATGGACCGCAGCAGTGTCAGCAACCTCAAAAATGAGTCGCACTCGGCACTTTGCAATCTGTTTGTACCTGCTGCCGTGTACTTTATTTTTCATTCAAGAACGTTAGTCATACTGTAAGCAAACGTGATTTATTTATTTATTTTCCTGTGTTACCCCGGAACTCTGGCTGCATGCGGACAACGTTCAAGATCACAACGTTAAGCAACGTTCACTAACACCACACATGCCACCAGTAGAAGATCACAACGTTAAGCAACGTTCACTCACACCACACGTGCCTCCAGTAGAAGACCTAATCTAACAAAATGGCATGTTCAAAGTTGACCATGAGAAGAAAAGTGAACAACGAAAATTGCAGTTTCAATGAGGAATGGAATGACAAATATGCGTCAATTTTACCAACTGCAAGTACCAAACCTATGTGCTTAAAATGCTTAAAGACGGTTGCTCTGATCAAAAGTGAAAATGTGGAACGCCATTATGTTAAAGAGCACAGCTCTTTTGAAAATAGGTTTCCTCCTAAATCAGAATTGAGAAGGCAAGAAATTAACAGATTGAAGCAGTCATATCAAGAGTCAAGCAAGGTTATTGTTGAATCTATGACACAACAACAAATTGCAACGGAGTGCTCACTCAGAGTGTCGTGGGTGTTGGCCAAACATAAGAAGAAATAATAAAAGAGTGTATGACTGTAGTGATGATGGCAATGTTCAAAGGGAAAGCAACGGAGGAAATGACAACAAAAATCAAATCTCACTCTCAGATTTATCAACCACAAGGCGCACTGAAGTACTGGCAGATGATGTGGGTAAACAGCTTTGTGACCTCCAAATGCCATTTCTCTCGTTGAGCAGTGTTTTACAGTTAAAGTTATTGTCAAATATTGTTAATGACAGAGCTTGTAATTCATGTTCTGAACAAGTGAACATGTACGGTACTACTTGCACGTTTTTTTTGTCCAGCAGTGTTTTACAGTTACAAAATGTACTGTCAATAGTTATTGTTTGCACCTTTATGACAGATCTAGTCAATTATTTAGTGTACATGTGTAAACTTTGTACTTGAATTTTTTTTTTTGTATTTTTATTTTAAGTCAAAAAAATGTTTTGTTAATGTATTTTTATTTAATCAGACGTACATTGTATCTTTGTTTGGTCAAAAGAAAACCACCTTTACCACCTTCGACCTGCCTTGTACTTGACCGACATTAACAAATGGACCCATGCTTGTATGAAAAAAAAATTGTGGATCTTCAAGTTTTGTATTTGAGGACCTCTTGTGTATATACTAGTGTATATATGGATAGATAGATATACTGTATGTATGTGTGTGTGGATTTTTACAGGCAAATGAGCTGCATGTATTTTGATGTGAATATTCCATAATACAATGTGGACACTTGCGGCTTATGGTCAGACACTATTCCCATGTAAAATTTGGTGGGTGCGACTTATAGTCCAAAAATTACAGTATTTATTCTCCTTGTGTGGCGTGGATCACTGGTCAGCATAATCATCATTTAAATAAACTACGCAGTGGAGTAATTGACTTCATGGCACAATAGGAAACAAATACAGGAAATAAAGAGAAGTATAGATAATATCTATATTTTTTTCGTGTTTCGCCTAAGTATTACCGTATCAAAAATAGATTATTCCTTTCACTGGTTTGCATGATTTGTGTTGCGATTGTTTTGAGTTACAAGCAGTCACGTAACAAAATAATCGAACTTCCATCTCAAGACACCACTTGCTTTCTGCAACAGCAACTAAAGCAGAAAAAAAAAAAAGTGAACTTTAGAAGATGGATGTGGCTAAATGTAATTTCATGTTCTCCCATTGGTCAATTTCTGAGTCCTCTTCCTGTTTCCAGGGGCTGGTGAATCCGGAAAGAGCACGATAGTCAAGCAGATGCGAATATTGCACGTCAATGGCTTCAACGCAGAGTAAGTTGAATTCACAATACTTTTATTTTCCTGTTATTCACGGACACCTGCTTGAGGCTTTTCACATTTTAATCCCTGGAAGTAAGCATGATGCTGACGAGAAACAATACCTCCACTACATGAGTATAATCATCAAACCACATGATTACTGAGATCAAAAGGGGTTCAACATGCCCACAATGTTCACGTTAAAACTAGTGATGCACGATAATACATTTTTCAACCGATAACAGATAATTTCCTCCTCATTCCAACCGATAACCGATAATGTCAAGCCGATAATTCTATTAAAAGAGTTATGTAAAATTTTAAAGTATACACAAAAGAAAATATTATTGTGCAAAAATATCATTTATTGCTCTTTTTTTCAACATAAAATATGAACAAGTATTCAATTCCAACATCTAAATAATGACTTTTGGCAACAATTACTTAGAGAGTAAATACCTAAGTTACACAAAAATGCCTTTAAAAGTAAGCCATTCCTAACATATATAACATTAATACACTGCAAAACACACCTCCTTAAAACTAGTCAGTTTTAAGTGTAAATCCAATGGAAATAAGTGAAATTATCTGCCAGCGCTTCAAGTGTATTTCTCTCAGATTTCTTGGAAGAAAAGTAGCTAGCTGAAAATAATCTTAACACACTTATTTTAAGCAATACATTATTATACTTAATCCCCCCCCAAAAAAAAAACTTGGAATGGTAAATGGAAGAAAAGATTATGAATAATATTTGTGGCTACAGAATATTATTGTTATTTCATTACAACAGGAATGTGCATATTTAAATTGATACCTGTTAATAAGTGCCAATAAGTTTTGATTATCTACTGTCACTGTAATTGAGCAGACAAATAAGTTAAATTAATTTGAAAAGTGATTGCTAATGTTATATGCTTTGTTGCACACTGTGAAAATGATTAACTCAAAAGAGCGAGATATCATGTAACCATTCTGCAGCGCTTTGTTTACATTTGCGGCATTCACGACATTTGCTTTACAGCAGCTAAACTGATACACGGCAGTACTATTCGGATGGAGTTGGAGCTCGCATCTCCGTGCGTGTTGTTTTGTGCCTGAGTTTTGTTAAGCTGAAAATAAAGGCAGCATTACAAAGTCATCTGACCGCTCGTCATTTTACATACTGAATGCATTATTGACTGGCTGACTTCGTTTTCTCCATGTTTAAATTATCATCTAAACACTGTGCCGTCATGATAAGCTTGCTTACTGGACATCACTTTTTCAAATGTCCGTGGTGAAAATTTGATTGGCATGTTTTTCATGATGAATGGTGGTCGCATAAACTGCATTATTTTTTATCCAGGGCTTTGGCTCTCGGGTCACTTCGGTAAAAAAAAATCGTGCCCCGGCGGCTACGTTCGTACCGGATAATCCACCCGCACTGGCCGGTTCGCCGCGGCGAATTCGGGGCCTGGCTCTGCTCGCACGCCGTGGGGGAACGCTCGAGAAACCCGGGTGTTTGCCGGAGGTCCTGAAGCCAACGGTGAGGCCGCGGCCTGCCGGACCGGCCACAGCGGCGGGCTCCGTCGGAAGACGGCTACTTGCAAACTATTGGTCTCCAGTCGTGCCGGTGTTTAGCCTTAGATGCGAGTTTACCACCCACCTTGGGCTGCTTTCCCAAACAACCCAACTCTGTATTGTCACAAGCCCTGTAGTTTAGCTTGTGTTTACAATAGCTTTAGCATTCCCGCTAGCAGCAGCCTCGTATTCGTTCCAAAAATCTTTGTGATGCAGTTTTAAATGGATGCTGGGTTAGTGGTTTTGAATGAGGACGCTTTCTTTCGGCCTCGTGGAACTTCTGCGGTACATGTTTCGCAGATGGCGAGAGCGTCGTATTTTTAGTAACAGCCGCCATAATATTCAACTGTTTCTTGTCATGTAACTCCGCCTCCTCAACCCCTCCTCCCTCAGGGGCTTCAGAGAGGGGAGGGGTTGAGGAGGCGGCGTGCTGAATTCTTCGGTTGTGCACATTTGGAGGCTAAATCAAGTATATAATTATCGGATTGCATTATTGGTTGAATTTTTTTATTATCTGGATTATCTGTGTGACGTCATAATTGCCATTATCGGCCGATAATTATCGGTGACCGATATTAACGTGTATCTTTAGTTAAAACTAAATGGGGGTTTCAAGTTAATTTTTATGTGTGTAAACACTTGTCTTTGCTGCATAATTGGGGTGTTTTTGCACAAAAACACACTAAAAGTCAATTCATTAAGGATTTCAACATGTAACAGGTGAGGTTTTTTTTTCCTCCAAGAAGTTTAAATTACCTGTCAAGTCAGACGGAGTAAAATGTGTTTATCATTTCAATATGTGGATTAAAAGCACTCCAAAAGTAATTGAAAACATTTATGTGAGCACCTAACACACTGGAAAAGATTTCCGTCCTAGTCTATGACTTAAGGCCACTTTCACAGGTGTCAAACTCATGGCCCACGGGCCAGGTCTAGCCTTCCGCATCAAATCAATACCAAAACCTTTCCCACAGGTTTCATCATGTGAAATTTCAGACTTGTAAGACTTTTTTTAGGGCCTCTGAGAAGAGAATTTCTGGCCAATTCAGAGCAAATTTGACACAGAGACAACCTCGCAGTAAATAGGTAACCTTTAGAATGTCGGACATTTTCGGGGAGGGCAGCGCAATCTAAAATGTAAAGATTTTGAGTCCTACCAGATAAAATTATTTTTAAGATACTTTATGAAGATGGGTAAATTGAAGACTTTTTCAAGTGGCAACCTATAAAACAGCTGATTGATACTTCTAAAAATGTATAGAAATTAATTGTTAAAAAATTTCAAAATAAGGTATAAATCAATTTGTTATGTTTGTAATAATATGGGGAGATCGTATAGCCATATGGGTTCACTTTTATGATTGCAATGTTTCCTGGGATAATAAAAGCATCACACACATTTTAACCAGAGATCAACCGATATGGGATTTTCAGAGGCCGATACTGATTTAAAAAAAAAAAAAAAAAAAAGAAGAAAAGTCAAATGCTAATGCCTAAACCGGATTGATTATGAAAGGACATTCAAACACTCATTATATAAATGTATATATCAGAAGTACATTTTTTTCTTCCTTTTGTAACACTGGCCTCTAGAGATGTGCTAAATTTCTGATTCTTACATTATTTGCGATTTGGCCTTGGAACATTCAAGAACGATTCACAAACATCCAAATTCCGATTATTGAAATATGCCAAGTAAAGCAGAACGAAAACACAGTCAGCGCGGTCTTCGGGATGCAATGAGGAACTGACCGAGAGTAAACATCATGCTTGTCATTACCCGGGTAATGACAATGCTCAACTCACGGCTCTGGCTCAACTCATGCCGCTAGATTTAAAAAAAAAAAAAAAAAAAAAAAACCTGACTGCTGCCGACAGAAGCTACAGACTATGCCCACATAATGCTACGGTAGATATCACATGTATTAAGAACTAGATGTGAAATGACACCCGGTGGCATTAGCAGCACATGTATAGAAAACTAGATGCGAAATGACATACTTGCCAGCGTTAGTAAACAGCCGCCATCTTAAAGCAGTAGACTTCCCTGGAAGGCTGTTGTAGTGAACCTTCCAAACGAACCTAATTAACTTTTTATCTAAAATACTCCTAAATCGGAAAATCTTGACTTGAATCTATCTTTAAATGATGAAACAGTTTTAAAACTTTCAAATATCAAGAGTAAACAGAAGGGAAATTATGGAACAAAGGGAGCATTTTAACAACTTAAGCGTTTGATTTTCAATATTAAATTAATAGAAAGTAGTTTAAAGCTGCTAATACAGAATGGGGACTTTAGTATTTTATTTACTGTTTTGAACTGTAAACTTGATACTGAAATAGTCGTTTATTTACGCCTGAGAGGATTTTGGTACAGTTTTTGTAACAAATGTACGAAACATTAAAAGCAGCTAAAAGTTGGGGGGAGGGGTGCATCAATAATCGATTTATAATCAAATCGTAGCCTCTGACTCGTAATTTTAATTGAATTGTTAGGTGCCCAAAGATTCCCACCTCTACTGGCCTCTAGGTTATGAAAAAAAAAAAAATCACAATTAACAAAGATCATCCCCCGAACAGTGAACATAGCGATTATCCTATTATATCTTCTGATATCTGCCGATTGCATTGGCTACATATCGGCCGATGGATGTTCATGAAAAAAGTCCATATATCAGCCTGATATGTCGGCCTGTCGATATATTGGATGACCTTTAATCTTGACTCATTCGCTGCTTTTGGCCATGATAGACATCCAAGCTATTTCGACTTTCCCAGTTCAATTAGATTTGATGTCTGTCGCCGTCAATGGCACTTAAACATGCCAACCGATCTTACTCAAACACTCTTTATAAAACACAAAATAGTCCTTTCTGATATAACCCTTCTTGCATAATGTTGCCTCATCCGAACTATTTATTATACTTGTCTTTATGTCAGCATAGTTAACTTCAATGTTTTGGAGTAAACACTCACATTTGGCATCATCTGAGAAGAAAGCACTATTTGTTTGCATTTACCCGCAAACTTTGCTGCAGGTCCAACCTCAGCTCATCCTCATCTTGTGAGTTTCCTAAAACCCGGAATCGTGTCGATCGACCGGAAACAAAAGTCACATTTTTTTCTATTTTTGAATGTTAATTTCCTCGAAAGGCTTAAGTAAGGCCTGTCATGCGCTCGTCTTGACAGCACCACCCTAAATTGCTCGTGTAGTGGCGGATCTGTGTTTCATTAAAGTGGGACTTTTGCTCAAAAAAAAAAAAAAAAAAACTTTTATTAACTCTTTCAGCGACATTGAGAAAGAAAGATATCCAATCATGTGACGTCCTGTGTTCTTTCTGCTGTGAATCGAAATGAGTTTGGCACTAGTAGATGTGAGTGGACGTTTAGTGATGTCAATGGCAGCCAATGAGTTAACAAGGGAAATGCAAAAATATCCTTCATTACTATTAAGAGTTGTGCAAAATCAAATTTACTCCATGACAACAAATTTCCAGTGACCTGTGGTAGCGCTAAAACAGATATATACAGTACCGAGCATCTATACTTTTGCAATCAAATATCATATTCGAAAACACCATTTCAGTTTAGATACTTTTCAATACCTTTGACAACCTTGCCAGAAAAGTCGGCTATTAGCATTTTTTAGTCTCTAGTAATGAAATGAAATCATCCAACATTTATTATATTTGCCAATTTTTAATCTGATCCTTCATTCTTTCATTCATACCAATAGTTCTACAAGTGAAACAACATCCTGTCGGCAAAAACAGTTTAAAAGATTTATATGGCGCGATCCTTTTGGCTTTGTCCGTTTCAGGGTTTTTTTTTTTTATTAACTATCTATTTTGGTTATGAAATCATTTAAAATCTCTTATCGTTTGATATATGGAAGCAAGTAAACACAATTGCTTGAATCATATCTATCAATTTTCCATTAAAAATTAAATTAAACTGAAATCTGGGCTGGAAAGGTTCCAGGCAGACAATGCCGTCCCCCAATAATATCTTGACATGAAACTATACAACTTTTTTCAAACAGAGTACTTACTTTAAAGTACTCTTTTTTTGTGTCTTACAATGGTGATAAAATGTGTTTAATTAAATATTGCAAAAAAAAAAAATCAAGTTTTTTTTTTTTTTTTGAAGATGAAATAAATTTCACTCAACGATCATACTTCTTACCATAACAACTTGTCATTACTGAAATAACATCAGACTCCTGTTTTTCTAACAGCATTGAGATTTGTCTTGGTTTAATCCGTAACAAAGCAAAGGTATGGCAGCACAACTAAAGCCATACTTTTTACATCATCACTTGCTTCTCTTTACTCGATCAGTATCGATGCAGGCTTACTATTATTATTTTTTGAAGCAACATGTATATTACACAAACGAGAATTGTATGTGATTGTTTTTGATTGCCGTTGCCATCATGATGTTTTTATATATTTTCTTCACAGAGAGAAAAAGCAGAAAATCCACGATATCAAAAACAACATTAAAGAGGCTATAGAGGTAAAGACAAAAACACAAAAATGTTGACTTTGTTTCGGAGCTCCTTGTGTCTGAAGATGACCTTAGTTACCTCCCACTCAGACCATAGTGTCCGCCATGAGTACACTTACGCCACCGTGCCAGCTAGCCTGCCCTGCTAACCAGCCACGAATCGACTACGTCCTCCACCAAATGAACCAGAAGGATTTCGAGTTTCCATCGGTAAGAGCAACTAAGGCAAGGGTACGGGACAGGGTGACAAATCGGCTTGCATAATAATCACGTTAAATAGTGTAATATTACTTTGGCCTTAACATTTTCACTGTAAATAAGCTGAAAACTACTGTACATGCTGAGGAATGTTGGACTACGAATTGAAAATATCTTTTAATTAAATATGAAGAAATTCAGTCCGCTTTGATCAAATACACAAATCAGACAGAATATTAACTGTTAAGAGACTCATAATGATTCAAAATAATTGTCCATTAATTTGATAATCGATAAGTTGTCAATAGGTTGATTAGTTGTGACAGTATATCAAAGTACACATCAAAAATGAGTTTTTGAAACCACATTTTCAATATGATTTCCAACACTGTGAGACAAACATATATTTATTTGTTGTCTGTGGAAAATGATTAAATATGAAGTATAATCCAATATATCAAATTTAATATACTTTAAGTGAATGTGTACTCGATGAAAATTACACAGGCAACATTGAGCATAATGAATTAATTGTAATAAATTCATGCTGGTTTATACGGCCGTTTTTTATTTCAAAATAAAAAAATGAAATTAAAAAAAAAAAGCAAAATAATTGTTGAGTTTGGTTTGTCATGCTGATTAAAACTATAGTTGGAATGCTGATTCCTTAATAGCAGTTTTTTCTAGCGTGACAATTTATGCCGTCATGTCTGTTTTTTTTTTTTTTATATTTCAATGTATGAATTTTTTTTTATAAAGAAAGCACATACATTATATACAGCATTTTTAGTTGTTTTTTTTTTTTGTGAAGGGTGATCCTGTCATTAAAATGTGACCTATGAGAGAAAAATTGAGATCAGTTTTGGATTGTGCATCTGTAAAGTAGTTAAAAACAGCTGTCTGACCTCACTTAACAAATATTTTGTTCCTAATGTGCTATCTTTCACTGTCAACCGTCAGTGTCTGTAGTAGGCCAGGTGTGCTGCAGGTGAGTCAGGTATTGCTCCCTGATGCTCTAATTAGCAATTGCTGGGGGAGACCGTCTATTGAATTCACACCTGAGAGCTTTGTGTTGTGACAATTGTTTGTAATTACCCCAAAAGGGACTCTCTGAGCGTTGGTCTCTAAGCGAGATTAAGTGATGACTTGTTTATGATTCGTTAGTTTCAAAGAATGTATCCGATTAGTTCAACGGTTAGCCTATGTCGGCCTGTTAATCCTGCCTCGGTTCTGACATTAATCCCGCTTTTTGCCACCCGGATGGGGGCTTTAATCTGGATCTGGTGAGTGTGCTTCATTAGATGAATTTGTTTCGACTTTAAGTTGTCCTGAATTGAGTTAGTCTTTGACAAAAAACACTTAAGCATGACAATTAAGGTGGCACCTTCCAAATTCAAGGTTCAAAAAGGATTACAGTGGTGATTTGAGATATGAGTTTAATCTAGTCCAGGACTAGGCATGTGCCGGTATGATATTCTGTCGGTATGATAACCATAAGCGAAGAGTATTGTATCACGGTATTGCAATTACAGCTCTAAAATGTGTTACTTTGGGATATCTGGGTTTAAAATCCATTGAACAGGATTGTTATTTTTCAAAACATATTAGCAAATTGGAACATAAGTATAATGTTAAAATACATTTAAAAAAGATAATAAAAAATAGCTGAAATATTCTAAATGAAATTAAAAATAAACGCAGTACTTTAGGTGAGCCTAAACCAACAGCAGCAGCTCAGCATTATTACCATCAGAACAAAAATAATTATTTTCCTTAAGCATGACCTGTATCATGTTTACATTATACACACACTCTTTCTAAACAGAGTTGATAGAGAGAAAAAAAACACGTTTTACCACCGCTAGAAACACTGAACACGCTGGAGTTAACTCTTGTAGCTGGTGGGAAACGTTCATGACAGTGTTTACTAACCTTTAATTTTGTATAAATGCTACATCATATTGCAGGTATTGCCTCCTCGGCAGCCACCATCCACAAACATGTTTTACATGTCGCTTGGCCCTCCTCCTCTAAGCCATACCAGCGATTTCGTTTTCTTCGATGAGGGAAAAAGTTCAGGAGTTTCACCTCTTCCAGTATTGTGTAGCACAGCTGACTCACTGACACTGAGCAACAACTGGTGGGGGAGGGTTGAGCCTTGCAGCTGCAAGCGAGGGATTTCTACCTGCATTTTTTGGACATATGAAATAGCTACGGTATGACTGAAAATGTTTGCGGCATTGAAACCATGACGTTTTAATATCACTGTATACCTTGAAACCGGTAATCAGCACGTGTCTATCCAGGACCATGACATATTTTGAATTTTTATATATTTTTTGTAACCTGTACTCCTCAGCAGCAAGACTATGCATAATGTTTGGCCTCCATGCCTTTTAATGCTGTTAGTTTTTTTTCTAACAGAGGACTTTGAAATAATCCCACTGTGGTTGTTAATATAATGATTTTATTGAAATATTGGGCAGACAGAAAAAGGTTTGAGAGAAAGGACTGACATGTGGATACATACCACAGAAGAAGCATAACTGCAAATGCTATATGACTACAGTATAAGTGACTTTACAAAGTTGTTGCGTTTTTGTGATACCATTTCAGTTAAGCACACCATCTTTTTATGTATATTGCTTTCAATGGAATTGAATCTTTTTTTTTTTTTTTTTTTTTTTTTTTTTTTTTTAGAGGGTTTTAAATTTATCTCAAAGCGTTCATTGTCAAACAATCTCATCAGAAATCATCCATCTGATTGACCCGGCTTTGCTCCTTTTCTCACTAAACCACCTCACGCTGCTCCCCCTCACATGGCCACAGGGCCTACTGGAAACCAGTCAGACTGGTTGAATCTGCTTTTAAGCGAGGGAAGAATGGCGAGATAAAGCGCGCCGCATTTCAACAGGTTTTGTTTCAATTTTTTTTAGACGTGCTTCTTAAAATAAATAAAACAACAACAGTGGTTGTTTCCTTCTAAAATGTGTTTGTCCATAGGATTTTAACAGATTGGACTCAGTGAATAATCATTTAGCTCCAAACTCAACTCATTATGTTTGAGGTCGAAATTGACATCGAAATGAAAGTGAAACATAGTCATTAAAAAAGCTAAAAAAATTATTTGACCACAAATGCCATTAAAACTCTTTGTTTGTGGATATGTGTGAAAGGTAATCCCTCCTCGAATACAGGGGTTCTGTACAAGATAATACCGACATTTAGTCATAATAAAGATACAGTGCAGAAATTCATTGTTTAAATGTCTATATATATATTTTTTTTAAAAAGACACTTTTGAAAAGATGCCAACACATTTAAGATAGACTTGTTAAGATATATCAATCTGGAGCAATACTTTGATTGGTTAAACAACGACCGAATCGAGATTGTTTGAAATGCAAAGCATTGATCAATACTGTTATATTTTAGATATGCCATTTTGTTTAAAGAATGTTTTTCAATTTTCATTGAAATGTCTAAAATGTTTCAGCAACAGAATAGTCAAAATTGCCCCAATTTTTTTGATTTACTGTTCATTATTTCTTTAACACTCGAATCATATTTTACTTTTTGTTAACTAGT
The DNA here is from genome assembly GCF_030265065.1 of Corythoichthys intestinalis. Classification (NCBI taxonomy): domain Eukaryota; kingdom Metazoa; phylum Chordata; class Actinopteri; order Syngnathiformes; family Syngnathidae; genus Corythoichthys; species Corythoichthys intestinalis. The sequence goes on along the minus strand of NC_080403.1, from coordinate 24,745,927 downwards.
ATTTGTCTTTGAAGCCATTTGATATCTTTTTGATGATTTGGAGCTATAAATTGGACTTGATCTTGTTATTCTTCCATATTCGTAAAAATCTGAATTGAAGCGGATTGTGATGTTCAATAATATTCCAGAAAAACTTGGGCGATTTAAAAACACTACGCGTTTTCATTCTTTTTTATTAAAATTTTCAGCTTAAAAAAAGTGTGCCGCCATCTAGTGGTCAACAGTAGAATTACTCCCAAAAGAAACGGGAGGCAGACAAATTTACAGATACAAACCTCGACATACGATCGCTTTGACACACGATCCTTTCGACATCCGACGTAAAATTTGACTCGCCAGTTGTTTCTATATCCGACGACTTGCTCGAAATACGACATTTAGGACAGCGCCGCGGTTACTTTGTTTTTCCGCAAGAATTACGCACACCGGATTTTCTTGTGAGAGAAATCAACTTGGGTTGCAAGAATGTTAGTGCAGATGGCAGAAAAAGGAAAAAGGTGAGGCTTACCATAGAAATGATACAAAATATGAGCATGGTGGGCACATCCGTGAACTGACTTGATAATACCGCCGTAGAATGTGTAGAATCTCAACGGTCCTGCTCCGATCTCCGTTTGCCAGTCTCTATAAGTTAAGGTGACAATTTTTATTGTGGTAACATCGCCAAAAAGTCCCCAGCTTCGTCAGGTTTTTAATCATTTATTTCAGAACATGCCTATTGTCCGGCTCAGCTGAACAAAGTGAAAGTAAGCGTCCTTCCTCTGTCAAGTCAGCCACACGGTGCGTTCAGGTACCACGCAAAACACATCAGCAACATTAGAACCCCACTCGTTACATCATTACAGGTATTATTATTGTTACTATTATTATTATTATTATGGACCCCATTCATTACATTATTATTACAGGTATTATCATTTTGATTTTTATTCATAATTTATTTGTTCTGCTCTGTGTAATTGCTATTTGCAGTAGTACCAGCAGCATTTATTCAGGATTTAGTGAAGGTTTTCAGGCTGTGGTACAAATTTATGAGATTATAATGTATTCTTATGGGAAAATCCTGCTCGGCACTCGACCATTTCGACTTACAAACAAGGTCCTGGAACGAATTAACTTTGTATGTAATGGTACCACTCTACTATAAAGCAGGAACGCCACTGTTAAAGAAAAGACTACTGCATATTAATCACAAGATGAGTTAAGTATCGGTCTTTTTAGCTTGGTCTCCTCTTTATTTATCTGCAAAGTCACTAGAAACTGATTCAGTAAATGTTCATTTTCTGCCAAACAGCTCGGAAATACGACAACAAAAAAGTTTTTACATCAATGTATTACAGTACCTTTTGTAATACTGCTATATCGTTAAAGCCTAGTGTTGAAAGTACTTTGGAGACAACACTTGCAAAAAGTGCCACTGGCCACTCTTTTTGGGGGGGTGAAAACTCGTGCTTGGTCTCAAAATGGCTTAATTGTGCTCCCCCCCCCACACTTTGTGTGTGAACATCTAAAGATCATAGCGAGGAGATAGGCCCTCATGCAGTGACAGCCGAGCTTTGTGTCAGCACAAAGCTCTTGGTTTCTTCATGAACCCGATGAACTGTTCAGTTTCCGGCCCTGGTTTTCTCCCATTAGCTCCCGAATGACCACATCCTCTTTCTCATTCAAGCTAATATGACATCTTACAGCAATGGACACAGCCTCTGTTTAATTAATCTTAGTATGCGGCCTTACAATGTCAACCGTGCATTGATCCAGACCCCTCTTTCATTTGCCTTTTTTCTCCTTCTAGGAGTTTTACGACCACTCAAAGATCCTCTGGCAGGATGATGGCGTGAGAGCCTGCTGGGAAAGGTCCAATGAATATCAGCTCATCGACTGTGCGCAGTAGTAAGTTAAATTCCACCTATGTGTTGCAAAGTGTTTGGTCCCCTGGTTTGCGTAAGCATGAAGTCAAGGTTCATTAGTGCGGCCGTGAGTTGAGCGGCTCCTTGACTGTCAGTCTGTGACGGACTATTTGTTCGGATTAGTTTGTACGAGCAAAAAGGTGACGAATATTCATCAAGAAGATTTGACAGCCCTTTTAGTCTTTTGCATTGAAATACTTACTTAGTGACAAAGGTGGGTAGAATAGCCAAAAATGTTACTCTAGTGAGAGTAGTGTTGCTTCAAAATACTACTCAAGTAAAAGTAGTCATCCTAAAAATGTACTCAAGTACAAGTAAAAAAGTATCCAGTGAAAATAATATTCAAGTAATGAGTAACGTGAGTAACTGCTTTTTTTTTTTTTTTTTTAAACAATGGTATTTTTTTCCTCTCAGCACAAACTTATCCATATGAACTGTTGTTATAGTGATACTGTACCCATTACATAACCACATTAAGCCAGAGAAATTCTAAATTAAAAAAAAAAAAAAAATCATTGAATTCCGGGGAGAGAGGCAAAAGACAGAAATGAAGCATTATTCGTCCAAAGAGCATGATTGCCCGCTAGTAGTTTCAAAAGTGAATAGTTCCTTCATAGTTACTATTATGAAATTAAAACTATCATATCGCCGGTATTCCGTGGTCAATCGGTGCCAAATAAAAACTGGGAGAGAGATTTAAATCTATGCTTTTGAGTCATGTTGAGGGCAGCGCTCTATGTCAAATACTTCTTTTTGCGGCGCTTTTAAGACGCCACGTGATTGAACAGGCTGGCGTGATCATAGAATGGCAAACTTGTGTCAGATTGGTGGAATGGAGTCATGTGATTATTGTTGCGACGTCTGATTGGTGAAATTGGTAGCACTTCTCTTGGCATCGCTGGCAAAAAAAATAATAAATATAATATGTATAATAAAGAGGAAAAATGTAACGACTCTTGTGTAGCCCAAAGTAGTGGAGTACAAGTAGCGTTTTTTCTTCACAAATCTACTCGTCAAAGTAAAAAGTGTGGCTTAGTAGAACTACTGTTAGAAGTACATTTTTCTCAAAAAGTTACTCAGGTAAATGTAGCGGAATACATGTAACGCGTCACTACCCACCTCTGCTTAATGATATTTTAGTCATTTCTAAATGTATTAGTCTTGGTCTCTATATACAGTACTCCAAATCTTTTAGTCATCCATCCATCCATCCATTATCTCCCGCTTAGTCCGGGGTCGGGTCGCGGGGGCAGCAGCTTTAGCAGGGAAGCCCAGACTTGCCTCTCCCCAGCCACTTCAGCCAGCTCCTCCGGCGGGATTCCAAGGGGTTCCCAGCCCAGCCGGAGTGTCCTGGGTCGACCCCGGGGCCTCCCGCCGGTGGGACATGCCCGGAACACCTCTCCAGGGAGGCGTCCAGGAGGCATCTGAACCAGATTAGCGGCTCGACACCAAGCCCATCCCGGATGATCAAGCTTCTCACCCTGTCTCTAAGGGAGAGCCCGGACGCCTTGTGGAGGAAA